>NC_054480.1:1004865-1362906 GCF_017639515.1 Carcharodon carcharias
GGAGACACTAAGGTGTGTGACAAGAGCTATCCAGATGACCAGCCCAAATTGTCTTCCCCACTGTCCTTGAGTCTTGTTCCAACAAAGCCTCTCCCATTGGAAACCTTGGGGGGAATGGGGGAGCTCGATTCTCTGAATAGGCAAAGTGACAGTTCCATGAGCTGTAAGACTTGCCCTCAGGTGAAACCTCTAAGCTAATTAAGGTGACCGGGGATTGATGTAGTATTTGTGAACACTCCGACATTAGTTCAGTGTGGGTCCAATATCATAGAACAGAAGGAATGGACAGTAGTGGACATGGCTGTAGCCCATACAGAGTGAAGCATGAGGTTTGAGTGTCTGTGCCCATTATTCCTGGAGAATTTAAAGGGGAAATTAAATTATTAAATGCATTAAATGTGTTCTTATAAGACTCGGTGCCCAGCCCCACTCTGGGCATTTCTAGGGAAAAGTACTCCATAATCTAGCATCAAAGTCCAAAAATGTTTTAGCCCTTGCTCATACCTTACTCTACTTAACTGAACAAAAGAGTAATTTAATTTTGAACTTGCTGCGTAGACTGCTATACTCTCTGAAGGGTTAAGGGTCAATTGAAGGGGTGAATCCCTGTTTTTCTTCTGCCTCGTATACAAGCAAATAAATCTCATCCTTCTTGTAGCAAGCATAAAGCCTCTATTCACAAGGCCCAAAGACTAGTCTGAAAGCAGGGAAAGGAATTTGGATAGGTGTACCTCAACAGCATTACTTGCTTAGTACAAAAAAGTCACTCTTATGTCATGAAAAGGCTGCTTTGTAAGAAATGTTCCTTTTTTCCCTCTGTAGGCTGTTTATTTCGGGTGGTTAGAAGTGGTCCACACTGATAATTGTATATTTGAAAGCAAAGTGTTCATGAGATTGGAATGTCAAGTGTCTTTAAGTGGGCCCGCTCCCATCATCCTTTACTGGAAGAATGAAATAGAACATGATTGGCATGAGCAAAGAATGTTAAAGAAGACTTTTGTCATTCAGTATCGGGATAATCAGGGAAAAGGGGGAATTCTTGTTGTATGGGATGGGGTGGGAGCAGGGGTGTAGTGAACTCGATGATTATCCTTCCAATTGCATTTGAACCCAGCCTCGACAGGTTGCATGAATATTACTTTTTGACAGTTTTCATCTGCTCTAAGTAATTCCAGCCGATGGTCTCCCCCAGAGAAACCTGCCCTAAGACCGTTAGCAATTCATTTCTGTAGCACAAGCAGTGAGGTGTGCTTGGGAGACTCCTTTATCTTGTTGTTGACATGGGTTCAAAATGAAAGAGTGATGCATTCCCTAACATAGTTGTAATTTCAGATACTCTATTTCTCTCTCTCCATAGATGCTGCTGGACTGCTGAGTATTTCCAGCATTTTCTGTTTTTATGTTATTTACAACCACATGGATATGTAGCCAAGAAGAAAGTAAAACAACATTTTGGGAAACAGGATATGAGTAATTTGAGACATGAGGTGTGGTGAGTGCAATGTACTTGGGAAGAACAAGCGACTTTGAACTTGTGACTCTGTCAAGACCTAATTAAGGATCGTTAACTTTCAATAAGAAATCCGAGCACCTTGTTTTAACCAATCGAACTACACCACGAGATTTTACTTGCTTTCAAAAACAAAACAAACTTTATTGTACATAAAAAAATTAAACAAAACAAGCACAATTAACTTAATATGGTTTATAACTATGCACATTATAGATTCAAGTTTACCTTACATCCCCCAAGAGTTCTCTTATAAGACACATTAATCGTAAAGCTATTAACTTCTGTAGAGACCATCCACTGTCCTCTGGAGAATTACCCTCAACTCCAAAGGCAAAACTTTAATTTACCATCTCTTGACCATGAATGCTGGGCAGGAAGATCTCGGACAGCCTCGCGCTGCTCAGGGATACGATTGCCTATGTGCAGGACAGGGGTGTGGATACCTGCCTCATCAGCCTGGATCAGGAGAAGGCCTTTGACAGAATATCGCACACCTACATGGTGGATGTGCTCTCCAAAATGGGGTTTGGGGAGGGAATTCGCAACTGGATCCAACTGCTCTACACTAACATCAGTAGCACAGTCTCAATCAATGGGTGGGAATCAGATAGCGTTCCTATTAAATCTGGAGTCAGGCAGGGCTGCCCTCTCTCCCCTGTCCTGTTTGTGTGTTACATTGAATCCTTTGCTGAGTCCATCAGGAAGGATCCGGGCATAAGAGGAGTGACGATCCCAGGCAGTGGAGGCACTCAGGTCAAAGTCTCCCTGTACATGGACGATGTCGCCATCTTCTGCTCGGATCCCCTGTCGGTGCACAGACTGATCCACATCTGCGACCAGTTCGAACTGGCCTCGGGAGCCAAGGTAAATCGTGGGAAGAGTAGGCCATGTTCTTTGGGAACTGGGCTGACCGATCCTTTGTCCCCTTCTCTGTCAGGGCTGATGGCCTGAAGGTGCTGGGGATATGGTTCAGAGGGACCAGGGCACGCGTTAGGAACTGGAAGGAGCAAGTGTCTATGGTGAAAAGTAAACTGGGCATGTGGGAGCGACGCTCCCTCTCCATTGCGGGTAAGAACCTGGTCATCAGGTGTGAGGCACTCTCGCTGTTGCTGTACGTGGCGCAGGTCTGGCCCATTCCACACTCCTGTGTGGTGGCGATCCCCGAGCCATCTCCCGCTTTATCTGGAGGTCGAAAATGGATCGTGTCCGCAGGGACACGATGTACAAGCCTCTAGATAAGGGGGGAAAAAACATGCCCAACATCGCCCTCATACTGATGGCCACCTTTGTGTGTGGCTGCATCAAGATGTGCGTAGACCCTCAGTAAGCAAACACCAAGTGTCACCACGTGCTGAGGTTCTACCTGTCCCCGGTGTTGCGAAGGATGGGTCTGGCCACACTGCTGCGGAACGCTCCAAGTAGTTGGACCGTGCTGTACCACCTGTCCCTCGTGGGAATGTTTATGCAGAGAAACACCTTTGACCACAAGTCCATCAGGCAGTGGTTGGCACGTAATGTCTTAGAGACCCTGAGGGAAAAGGAGAGGGTGGATCCTGTGGGATGATTCCCCGAGCAGACTGTCAAAGTCATTTGGCAGAATACCTCATCGCCCAGAACTTTCCAACAAGCACCAAGACGTAGCTTGGCTGGTGGTGAGAAAGGCCCTCCCTGTAAGATCCTTCCTACACACCAGGAGTCTCACCCCCTCTGCACGTTGCCCTCGAGGTGGCTGTGGTGGGGACGAGACCGTTGTTCACCTCCTTGTGGATTGTGCCTTTGCAAAGAAGGACTGGAGAGAGATGCGGTGGTTTCTGTCAAGGTTCATCCCGAGCAGTTCTGTGACACAGGACTCTGTGCTCTATGGGCTGTTCCCAGGGACACACACCAAGACAAACATCAACTGCAGCTGGAGGATCATCAACTCGGTGACAGACGCTCTTTGGTCTGCCCAAAACTTGTTGGTCTTCCAGTGCAAAGAGCTGTCCCTGACTGAGTGTTGCAGACTGGCACATTCCAAGGTCCAGGACTACGTGCTGAGGGATGCACTAAAGTTTGGGGCAGCTGCCGCAAAGGCACAATGTAGAAAGGTCACTGTCTAAGACCTTTTTGCCATAGGGTACCGAGGGGCTGGGAACTGTTGAGAGCCCCTCGGGCTGTACAGCTCAAAATGAATGTATGCAGTGAATACTAACAGTATTATAATTGTATTGAAGGACCTCAGAGTGCAACATGATGTATGTTGATAACTCCAATACCTTTGTCTGACTGTCTGTAATGACCATATTGAAATGACTGTAATATTCATTGATTGTATTGATGCACCTTGTGATCCATGTGTAAAAATTGAATCTGATTGTACTTTTGTGATGGTGATTTTGAAATGTTTTGGAATGTTCTTCCAGATATTTTATGAATAAAGTTTATTTTTCAAAAAAAAAATCTCTTGACCATGAATGCCTTAGTCCCTGTTCTGGTTACTTTTCAATACTTTCAAGCTAACCTGCCCGCTGCTTTCTTTGCCTAAAGACTCTGTGAGGACGACTGTAGATTCTTCCATTAGTTTCAAACTAGGCAATCTTCCAGCTTCTAAAACCTTACAAAATCCAAACTGAGGTGGAGCCTCACCTGTATTCCACATGGTTAATGATGAAGTTAGTTTTTTACTCTGGTTATAGTGCAGGTCTATCTAACCGTCATTCACTTTGGCCATCTTCTCTCTGTGAGCTACAATCCACAAGAACATAAGAAATAGGAGCTGGAGTAGACCACTCGGCCTGTCGAGCCTGCTCTGCCATTCAATACAATTGTAGCTGATCTGGGGCTTCAACTCCACTTTCCCGCCCACTCATCATATCCCTTAATTCCCTGAGAGACTAAAAATCTGTCTATCCCGGCCTTAAATGATGGAGCATCCACAACCCTTCAAGTGAAGTAATTTCTTCTCACCTCAGTCCAAAATGATCGGCCCTTATCCTTAAACTGTGCCCCAGTGTTTTAGATCCCCTGAGCAGCAGAAACAATCTCTCAGTGTCTACCCTATCAAACCCCCGCAGAATTTTGTAGATTTCAATGAGAGCGCTGCTCATTTGTCTAAACTCTAGAGAATATATATGCAATTTACTCAGCCTCTCATCATAGAGCAAACCCCTCTTCCCAGAGACCAATCTAGTCTGGGAACCTCTGCTGTACCATCTCCAATACAAATATATCTCTTCTTAAATGTGGAGACCAAAACTGCACACTGTAGTCCAGATGTGGTCTCACCAAATCCTTGTGCACCTGGAGCAAGACTTCTTTATTCTTGTACTCCAAACCCCTTGTAATAAAGGCCAACATACCATTTGCCTTCCTAATTGCTTGCTGTACCTGCATGTTAACTTTCTGTGTTCCTTGTACAAGTACACCCAAGTCTCTTTGGCCAACCACATTCACAAGTTTCACACCTTTTAAAAAATATTCTGCTTTTCTATTCTTACAGCCAAAGTGAATAAATTCACCTTTCCCTACATTATACTCCATCTGCTACCTTGTTGTCCAATCACCTACCCTGTCTATATCTCTTTGCCGCCTCTCTGTGTCTTCCCCACAGCTTACCTTCCCACCTAGCTTGGTATCATCAGCAAACTTAGATACATTACTCTCTGTCTCTTTATCTAAGTCATGAATATAGATTGTAAATAGCTGAGGCCCCAGCACTTGATCCTTGCAGCACTCCACTATTCTCGGCCTGTCAACTTGAAAAAACCCTGTTTATGCCCACTCTCTACTTTCTATCCATTAACCAATACTCTATCCAAACTAAAATATTACCCCCAACTTCAGGATCCCTTAATATGCCTATTATCCTTTTGTGTGACACCTTATTCAATGCCTTTTGGAAATCCAGGTATACGACATCTACCGGTCCCCCTTTATCTACCCCTACTAGTTACATCCTCAAAAAAATTCTAATTAATTTGCCAAACAAAATTTTCCTGCAGCAAAACCACATTGATTTGTTACGATCATACTGTCCTTTTCTAAGTGCATTGTTAAGACTTCCTTAATAATAGATTCCAGCATTTCCCCAACAACTGATGTTTGGCTAACTGGGCTGTAATTCCCTGTTTTCTCTCTCCCTTCTTTCTTGAAGAGCGGTGGAACATTTGCCAACTCCCAATCTGATGGGACCATTCCCAAATCCAGGGAATTTTGGGAAAATCATAGCCAGCACCTCCACTATCGTTGCAGCTATCCCCTTCCGAACCCTCGGGTGTAGGTCACCAGGTCCAGGGAATTTGTTGGATTTTAATCCCCCAAGTCTCCCCAATACCTTTTCTCTGCTGATATTAATTTCCATAATTTCCTCTCTCTTTTTAGCCCCTGGGTCACTGTCTATACCTGGTATGAAACTTCTGTCTTCCACTGTGAAGACAGACACAAAATATTTGTTCAATTCCTCTGCAGTTTCCTCATTCCCCATGATAATTTCTCCTGTCTCTGAATCTAAGGTGCCAACATTTACTTTAGCTACTCCCTTCCTCTTTGTATACTTATAAAAGCCCTTACAACCTGTTTTCATATTTCTGGCTAGTTTACTCTCATATTCTACTTTTTCCCTTTTTATCAACTTCTTGGTGGCCCTTTGCTGGTTTCTAGAACATCCCGAATCCCTGGACTTGCTGCAGTTTTTGCAACACCACAAGCCTCTTATTTTAATCTAATGTTACCCTTAACTTCCTGAGTGAGCCACAGATGGGGCTCTCTTGAGGAGTTTTTTTTTTAATGGAATATATTTTTGTGGAACGTTTTGAATTGTTTCTTTAAACGTTTCCCCTGTTCGTTTACCTTTTAGTTCCGTTTCAGTGGCCTTTTAGTCTATTCACCCAATTAAACCTCAGCCAGTTCTCCCCTCACACACGGGCAATCAGCTTTGTTTAAGCTTAAGATTCTTGTTTGTGATTGGAGTATGTCGCTTTCAGATTTAACATGGAATTCAATGGGCAGGATCTCCCGGTTGGCGAGTGGGGGCGGGGCCTGCTTGCCGACGTGTAAAATGACGCGGGATGATGTCGGGTGGAACTCCCGATGTCACCCTGCTTCATTTCCATTTTCAGGTCAACAGGGGCACAGCTGAATTTGCTGTGCGCCCACCAACCTGTCAATGACCTATAGAGGCCGTTGAGAAACTAATTAAGCTCATTAATAGACCTGCCCGTCCAACCTTAAGGTTATCGGGCAGGCTGGGAGCCTTAGCGGGTTTCGGAAAAAGCATCAAACCTCATCCATGGAATGAGGCCTCATGAGGGTATTTAAATTTTTATCAAACCTTTCAATAAAAGTTATGGACATGTCCCAACTCATGTGACAGTGTCACATGACGGGACATGTCAGGGAAACTTTTTTTATCATTTGTATTACAAATTTTAATTCTGAACTGATCTCCCTGAGGCAGCACTTAGCCTCAGGGAGATCTGTGCGCTCTTTCGCACGGGGAGCGCATAGCGCTTCCAAGTGGATGTGACGCTGGGCTGGCCTTAATTGGCCCACCCATGTAAAATGGTGGTACACCCCCAATCAGGGGTGCCAATTGGAGGCACGCTCACCCGTGCCCACTCCCACACCTCCCCCCTCAGGGGGGGGGAAATTTTTCCCAATGGTATTATGATCACTGTTTCCCAGTGAGTCTTTTACTATGACATTACCATACAACCCTACTTCATTACACAATAGTAGATCTAAGATAGCTTTATCCCTTGTCAGTTCCACAATGCATTGTTCCAAGAAACTGTCACAAAAACATTCTACAAACTCATCTTCTAGCCCAAATTTCTTGTCAATTTGAAACCACATGAGGTTCAAACTGCAACGAAGGTCTTTATTTTTGTAATTACTTAAAGCCTCTCCACAATCCCAAAAATTATGGATGAGGATGCTAATCAGCAGTCTGCCTCTGAACATGACACCTACTATTTTCATAAGGATGGGGATGGGGCTGGATTGTGTTTTTGCACATGTGCATTTTGTGGAAGCGGCTGCCCATATAAATCAGCAGCTGCATCCACTCATGTCTAATTCTGGTGGCCCAGGCGTGTGAAACACGATGTGCACAGGTTAGACCTGGTAGAAACAGGTCTGAACTTTGTGGAATCATTTGGAGAGGTGGGATACCCTTTTGGACAGTTAGAGTACCCCACTGGATATGATACTGGGACACCTTTGGGGGAGGTCAGGTGCCTCTTGGGAGAAATAAGGTGCCCCTTGGAATTTTTAATAAATGTGAATAAAAAGTGCATCAACTCATTAAACTGTCAAGCTCATTGGAACTATCAGAAGTGTCAAAATGAACTATCAAAAGCAACTGTTAAGACAAGCTGTCAAGGCACTTAAAATTCCTGCCCTTTAAATCTTTGAAAAAAAATATCTGGAATGTTTAAAAAAAGCATTGCTTGCTATGTCTGTTGACATAGGCTTGCAGTTGGTAGAGGGAGGGGTGGGTGTCTGAGTATTAGTGGATTAGCACTGCATGACTGATTTTACAACCATCAGCTATCACAGTAGGATGCTTGGTATTTCAAAGTTTGATTGACAGATCAAAGCAGTTATAGACTTGTTGAAGTGGGGCTATGAATTCCAATGCTTATTTAGTAAGGGATTATGCACTTGAATTAATGTTTGGTCTTATAAGGGATCATGTAGTTGAAGGAATGTGAATGTAGTAAATGATTTTTTTATGAATGAGAATGTTATATTAAATAAAGTCTGCAATAGACATTTAGAATCTTATATTACTTTATCTCAGCATGGCTCCTGAGGTCTGTTGGATACTGGGTGAGATGAATTGTAAGGGTAAGGGAGAAGGGTGGTGTGTGGGGGTAATGAGTTGGCACTAAACTGACATAGTGGTTATAAAGGGCCCTGGGGCTGGACAGGGGGCATGAGGTGGCGTGGAATGTATGAGGGGCCAGGTGGTGGGTGGGGGGGCATGGATGGGGCATGGGGAGTGTGAGGGCGTGAGGGGGTCTGAGGGGTGAAGGCTCAAAGGCTTTTTAAAAATTTCAACACAGCGTGGGAGCACTGAGGCAGGCCTTCAAGGCCAGCTTGCCTACTAAACTGCAGCCTCTGCGATCATTGCAGAGTCACCCAGCCTGACTCCTAGAGAAACCCCCCAACCAGGAACGAAAATCCCAACCTCCGAGGCACTTGCTCCCACATTGGGTTTGTGGAGTTGGAAATGTCCCCATTGGGAGCAAAAATTTGGATGTAACTGTCTCAGCAAAACCACCAAGATAAATTGAAACCAAAGAACCTCCTTTAGCTCCACTCATTCCCATAATGATATAAACTGCTATGGGATGTCCTCAAGCTGACCCTTAGATTAATTACCCCTCGTTTACATTTCCTCTTTAATCTGATGAAGTAAATGGATTTTACAGCCTTTCAGGGTTTACTGAATGTTTTTAAACTAATTTAGTTCTAACTCCCAAAACAAAAATATTTCTGTGGACTGCCCTTGTTTTGTCCTTGCAAGATTTGCAGACATTATGTCTCCAGTTCTTTAGCTAAGTAAACTCACTTGTTGTATGATCTTACCTTTATAGCTGTTAACCTCTGAAGTCAATGTGGCCCCAATCTTTTAAGTGTAATAGACTCCAAGTTTGTTTAAATTGCATTTATCCCAATTTCCATGTTTGAGACTGTAATTACTAAAAGTAAAAATATGTGCTAAAACACGTGAACCAGGAGCTAGATATTTGCAACAGTTCCCAAAGTTTCCACCACTGGGTGATTTCCTCATCTGTGTTTGTCGTAGACTCATCGATAGAGATTGACCACAGTGATTAGCCAACAACTCCATTGTCATTGTAGCATGTGATGACCAGGAGGATGGAAGGTAAACTAGATGGACTAGTCTATGTCCATCTCACAATCTTTATGAGTAAATAAAAACACCAGGAGGTTGGATTTTCCCCGGTTTTAATTTTTTTTATCATTGCAAAGTATTTGCAGGATTACTAAGCTTTAATTTCAGTTTAATGCTAAGAAACTGACCCAAACATGTACCTCAGCTCCACCCACCTGTGGAAATTATAATCTTAAGCTTTGGTTTAATAATTATTACTTTGAATGCAGTTAAAATTGATAACAACCAGTAATGTGAATAACATTGTTCCAAAATTAATCCAATATAATTGTTGCAAGTTTTTTGCTGGTTTGAAAAGCCAACTTCTCCCAAAAATACACTGGACCGGATTTTATGACCCCCCCCCCCCGACCCCAACACTCCACCATCCCCCCGCCCGCCCCCCCCACCACCGGGTGTGTTTACAGAGGGGGTGCACGTAAAGTATATTGGGTGACTAGCCCACCACCTTCTTCACCCCCCCCGCCCCTCGCACTGAGCCAACCCCAAAAAGCGCTAGGTGGGCAGGTGCTGAAATTGGCAGACCCTCTGTCATATTTCAATGGATAATTAAAGGTCAGTTAGACTTGTTAGCAAACCAATTCACCAGGATAACACCTTGTCCACATCATAATACAGCTGGAGTGGGCGGACAGGGGGAGTGGGCGCACAGGGGGAGTGGGCGGACGGGGGAGTGGGCGCACAGGGGGAGTGGGCGGACAGGGGGAGTGGGCGGACAGGGGGAGTGGGCGGACAGGGGGAGTGGGCGCACAGGGGGAGTGGGCGCACAGGGGGAGTGGGCGCACAGGGGGAGTGGGCGCACAGGGGGAGTGGGCGGACGGGGGGAGTGGGCAGACAGGGGGAGTGGGCGGACAGGGGGAGTGGGTGGACAGGGGGAGTGGGCGGACGGGGGGAGTGGGCAGACAGGGGGAGTGGGCGCACAGGGGGAGTGGGCGCACAGGGGGAGTGGGCGGACGGGGGAGTGGGCGCACAGGGGGAGTGGGCGCACAGGGGGAGTGGGCGCACAGGGGGAGTGGGCGGACAGGGGGAGTGGGCAGACAGGGGGAGTGGGCGGACAGGGGGAGTGGGTGGACAGGGGGAGTGGGCGGACAGGGGGAGTGGGCGGACAGGGGGAGTGGGCGGACAGGGGGAGTGGGCAGGAAGGGGGAGTGGGTAGGAAGGGGGAGTGGGCGGACAGGGGGAGTGGGTAGGAAGGGGGAGTGGGTGGACAGGGGGAGTGGGCGGACAGGGGGAGTGGGTAGGAAGGGGGAGTGGGTAGGAAGGGGGAGTGGGTAGGAAGGGAGAGTGGGTAGGAAGGGGGAGTGGGTGGACAGGGGGAGTGGGCGGACAGGGGGAGTGGGTAGGAAGGGGGAGTGGGTAGGAAGGGGGAGTGGGCGGACAGGGGGAGTGGGCAGGAAGGGGGAGTGGGTAGGAAGGGGGAGTGGGTAGGAAGGGGGAGTGGGTAGGAAGGGGGAGTGGGCGGACAGGGGGAGTGGGTAGGAAGGGGGAGTGGGTAGGAAGGGGGAGTGGGTAGGAAGGGGGAGTGGGTAGGAAGGGGGAGTGGGTGGACAGGGGGAGTGGGTAGGAAGGAGGAGTGGGTAGGAAGGGGGAGTGGGTAGGAAGGGGGAGTGGGTAGGAAGGGGGAGTGGGCGGACAGGGGGAGTGGGTAGGAAGGGGGAGTGGGTAGGAAGGGGGAGTGGGTAGGAAGGGGGAGTGGGTAGGAAGGGGGAGTGGGTAGGAAGGGGGAGTGGGTAGGAAGGGGGAGTGGGTAGGAAGGGGGAGTGGGCGGACAGGGGGAGTGGGCGGAGAGGGGGAGTGGGCAGACAGGGGGAGTGGGCGCACAGGGGGAGTGGGCAGACAGGGGGAGTGGGCGCACAGGGGGAGTGGGTGGACAGCGGGAGTGGGCGCACAGGGGGAGTGGGAGGACAGCGCGAGTGGGCGCACAGGGGGAGTGGGTGGACAGCGGGAGTGGGCGCACAGGGGGAGTGGGCGGACAGGGGGAGTGGGTGGACAGGGGGAGTGGGCAGACAGGGGGAGTGGGCGCACAGGGGGAGTGGGTGGACAGCGGGAGTGGGCGCACAGGGGGAGTGGGCGGACAGGGGGAGTGGGTGGACAGGGGGAGTGGGCGGACAGGGGGAGTGGGCAGACAGGGGGAGTGGGCAGACAGGGGGAGTGGGCGGACAGGGGGAGTGGGTGGACAGGGGGAGTGGGTAGGAAGGGGGAGTGGGTGGACAGGGGGAGTGGGTAGGAAGGGGGAGTGGGTAGGAAGGGGGAGTGGGTAGGAAGGGGGAGTGGGTAGGAAGGGGGAGTGGGTAGGAAGGGGGAGTGGGTAGGAAGGGGGGAGTGGGTAGGAAGGGGCAGTGGGCGGACAGGGTGAGTGGGCAGACAGGGTGAGTGGGCGGACAGGGGGAGTGGGCGGACAGGGGGAGTGGGTAGGAAGGGGGAGTGGGCGCACAGGGGGAGTGGGCGGACAGGGGGAGTGGGCGGACAGGGGGAGTGGGCAGACAGGGGGAGTGGGCAGACAGGGGGAGTGGGTAGGAAGGGGGAGTGGGTAGGAAGGGGGAGTGGGTAGGAAGGGGGAGTGGGTGGACAGGGGGAGTTGGTAGGAAGGGGGAGTGGGTGGACAGGGGGAGTGGGTAGGAAGGGAGAGTGGGTAGGAAGGGGGAGTGGGTAGGAAGGGGGAGTGGGTAGGAAGGGGGAGTGGGTAGGAAGGGGGAGTGGGCGGACAGGGGGAGTGGGTAGGAAGGGGGAGTGGGTAGGAAGGGGGAGTGCGTAGGAAGGGGGAGTGGGTAGGAAGGGGGAGTGGGTAGGAAGGGGGGAGTGGGTAGGAAGGGGCAGTGGGCGGACAGGGGGAGTGGGTAGGAAGGGGGAGTGGGTAGGAAGGGGGAGTGGGTAGGAAGGGGGAGTGGGTAGGAAGGGGCAGTGGGCGGACAGGGGGAGTGGGTAGGAAGGGGGAGTGGGTAGGAAGGGGGAGTGGGTAGGAAGGGGGAGTGGGTGGACAGGGGGAGTGGGCGGACAGGGGGAGTGGGTAGGAAGGGGGAGTGGGTAGGAAGGGGGAGTGGGTAGGAAGGGGGAGTGGGCGGACAGGGGGAGTGGGTAGGAAGGGGGAGTGGGTAGGAAGGGGGAGTGGGCGGACAGCGGGAGTGGGCAGGAAGGGGTAGTGGGTAGGAAGGGGGAGTGGGCGGACAGGGGGAGTGGGTAGGAAGGGGGAGTGGGCAGGAAGGGGGAGTGGGTAGGAAGGGGGAGTGGGTAGGAAGGGGGAGTGGGTAGGAAGGGGGAGTGGGTAGGAAGGGAGAGTGGGTGGACAGGGGGAGTGGGCGGACAGGGGGAGTGGGTAGGAAGGGGGAGTGGGTAGGAAGGGGGAGTGGGCGGACAGGGGGAGAGGGTAGGAAGGGGGAGTGGGTAGGAAGGGGGAGTGGGTAGGAAGGGGGGAGTGGGTAGGAATGGGGAGTGGGTAGGAAGGGGGAGTGGGTAGGAAGGGGGAGTGGGCGGACAGGAGGAGTGGGCGGACAGGGGGGGTGGGTAGGAAGGGGGAGTGGGTAGGAAGGGGGAGTGGGTAGGAAGGGGGTGTGGGTAGGAAGGGGGAGTGGGTAGGAAGGGGGAGTGGGCAGGAAGGGGGAGTGGGTAGGAAGGGGGAGTGGGCGCACAGGGGGAGTGGGCGGACAGGGGGAGTGGGCGGACAGGGGGAGTGGGTAGGAAGGGGGAGTGGGTAGGAAGGGGGAGTGGGCAGGAAGGGGGAGTGGGCGGACAGGGGGAGTGGGTAGGAAGGGGGAGTGGGTGGCCAGGGGGAGTGGGTAGGAAGGGGGAGTGGGTGGCCAGGGGGAGTGGGTAGGAAGGGGGAGTGGGTAGGAAGGGGGAGTGGGTAGGAAGGGGGAGTGGGTGGACAGGGGGAGTGGGTAGGAAGGGGGAGTGGGTAGGAAGGGGGAGTGGGTAGGAAGGGGGAGTGGGTAGGAAGGGGGAGTGGGTAGGAAGGGGGAGTGGGTGGACAGGGGGAGTGGGTAGGAAGGGGGAGTGGGTAGGAAGGGGGAGTGGGTAGGAAGGGGGAGTGGGTAGGAAGGGGAAGTGGGTAGGAGGGGGGAGTGGGCGGACAGGGGGAGTGGGTAGGAAGGGGGAGTGGGTAGGAAGGGGGAGTGGGTAGGAAGGGGGAGTGGGCAGGAAGGGGGAGTGGGTAGGAAGGGGGGAGTGGGTAGGAGGGGGGAGTGGGTAGGAAGGAGGAGTGGGTAGGAAGGGGGAGTGGGTAGGAAGGGGGAGTGGGTAGGAAGGGGGAGTGGGTAGGAAGGGGGAGTGGGTGGACAGGGGGAGTGGGTAGGAAGGGGGAGTGGGTGGACAGGGGGAGTGGGCGGACAGGGGGAGTGGGCGGACAGGGGGAGTGGGTAGGAAGGGGGAGTGGGTAGGAAGGGGGAGTGGGTAGGAAGGGGGAGTGGGTAGGAAGGGGGAGTGGGTGGACAGGGGGAGTGGGTAGGAAGGGGGAGTGGGCGGACAGGGGGAGTGGGTAGGAAGGGGTAGTGGGTAGGAAGGGGGAGTGGGTAGGAAGGGGGAGTTGGTAGGAAGGGGGAGTGGGTGGACAGGGGGAGTGGGCGGACAGGGGAGTGGGTAGGAAGGGGGAGTGGGTAGGAAGGGGGAGTGGGTAGGAAGGGGGAGTGGGTAGGAAGGGGGAGTGGGTAGGAAGGGGGAGTGGGCGGACAGGGGGAGTGGGTAGGAAGGAGGAGTGGGTAGGAAGGGGGAGTGGGCGGACAGGGGGAGTGGGTAGGAAGGAGGAGTGGGTAGGAAGGGGGAGTGGGCAGGAAGGGGGAGTGGGCGGACAGGGGGAGTGGGTAGGAAGGGGGAGTGGGTAGGAAGGGGCAGTGGGTAGGAAGGGGGAGTGGGTAGGAAGGGAGAGTGGGCGGACAGGGGGAGTGGGTAGGAAGGGGGAGTGGGTAGGAAGGGGGAGTGGGTAGGAAGGGGGAGTGGGTGGACAGGGGGAGTGGGCGGACAGATGGAGTGGGTAGGAAGGGGGAGTGGGTAGGAAGGGGGAGTGGGCGGACAGGGGGAGTGGGCAGGAAGGGGGAGTGGGTAGGAAGGGGGAGTGGGTAGGAAGGGGGAGTGGGTAGGAAGGGGGAGTGGGTAGGAAGGGGGAGTGGGTGGACAGGGGGAGTGGGTAGGAAGGAGGAGTGGGTAGGAAGGGGGAGTGGGTAGGAAGGGGGAGTGGGTAGGAAGGGGGAGTGGGCGGACAGGGGGAGTGGGTAGGAAGGGGGAGTGGGTAGGAAGGGGGAGTGGGTAGGAAGGGGGAGTGGGTAGGAAGGGGGAGTGGGTAGGAAGGGGGAGTGGGTAGGAAGGGGTAGTGGGTAGGAAGGGGGAGTGGGCGGACAGGGGGAGTGGGTGGACAGGGGGAGTGGGCAGACAGGGGGAGTGGGCGCACAGGGGGAGTGGGTGGACAGCGGGAGTGGGCGCACAGGGGGAGTGGGTGGACAGCGGGAGTGGGCGCACAGGGGGAGTGGGCGGACAGGGGGAGTGGGTGGACAGGGGGAGTGGGCAGACAGGGGGAGTGGGCGCACAGGGGGAGTGGGTGGACAGCGGGAGTGGGCGCACAGGGGGAGTGGGCAGAGAGGGGGAGTGGGCGCACAGGGGGAGTGGGCGGACAGGGGGAGTGGGTGGACAGGGGGAGTGGGCGGACAGGGGGAGTGGGCAGACAGGGGGAGTGGGCAGACAGGGGGAGTGGGCGGACAGGGGGAGTGGGTGGACAGGGGGAGTGGGTAGGAAGGGGGAGTGGGTGGACAGGGGGAGTGGGTAGGAAGGGGGAGTGGGCGGACAGGGGGAGTGGGTAGGAAGGGGGGAGTGGGCGGACAGGGGGAGTGGGTAGGAAGGGGGGAGTGGGCAGACAGGGTGAGTGGGCAGACAGGGTGAGTGGGCGGACAGGGGGAGTGGGCGGACAGGGGGAGTGGGTAGGAAGGGGGAGTGGGCGCACAGGGGGAGTGGGCAGACAGGGGGAGTGGGTAGGAAGGGGGAGTGGGTAGGAAGGGGGAGTGGGTAGGAAGGGGGAGTGGGTGGACAGGGGGAGTTGGTAGGAAGGGGGAGTGGGTGGACAGGGGGAGTGGGTAGGAAGGGAGAGTGGGTAGGAAGGGGGAGTGGGTAGGAAGGGGGAGTGGGTAGGAAGGGGGAGTGGGTAGGAAGGGGGAGTGGGCGGACAGGGGGAGTGGGTAGGAAGGGGGAGTGGGTAGGAAGGGGGAGTGCGTAGGAAGGGGGAGTGGGTAGGAAGGGGGAGTGGGTAGGAAGGGGGGAGTGGGTAGGAAGGGGCAGTGGGCGGACAGGGGGAGTGGGTAGGAAGGGGGAGTGGGTAGGAAGGGGGAGTGGGTAGGAAGGGGGAGTGGGTAGGAAGGGGCAGTGGGCGGACAGGGGGAGTGGGTAGGAAGGGGGAGTGGGTAGGAAGGGGGAGTGGGTAGGAAGGGGGAGTGGGTGGACAGGGGGAGTGGGCGGACAGGGGGAGTGGGTAGGAAGGGGGAGTGGGTAGGAAGGGGGAGTGGGTAGGAAGGGGGAGTGGGCGGACAGGGGGAGTGGGTAGGAAGGGGGAGTGGGTAGGAAGGGGGAGTGGGCGGACAGCGGGAGTGGGCAGGAAGGGGTAGTGGGTAGGAAGGGGGAGTGGGCGGACAGGGGGAGTGGGTAGGAAGGGGGAGTGGGCAGGAAGGGGGAGTGGGTAGGAAGGGGGAGTGGGTAGGAAGGGGGAGTGGGTAGGAAGGGGGAGTGGGTAGGAAGGGAGAGTGGGCGGACAGGGGGAGTGGGCGGACAGGGGGAGTGGGTAGGAAGGGGGAGTGGGTAGGAAGGGGGAGTGGGCGGACAGGGGGAGAGGGTAGGAAGGGGGAGTGGGTAGGAAGGGGGAGTGGGTAGGAAGGGGGGAGTGGGCAGGAAGGGGGAGTGGGTAGGAATGGGGAGTGGGTAGGAAGGGGGAGTGGGTAGGAAGGGGGAGTGGGCGGACAGGGGGAGTGGGCGGACAGGGGGAGTGGGTAGGAAGGGGGAGTGGGTAGGAAGGGGGAGTGGGTAGGAAGGGGGTGTGGGTAGGAAGGGGGAGTGGGTAGGAAGGGGGAGTGGGCAGGAAGGGGGAGTGGGTAGGAAGGGGGAGTGGGCGCACAGGGGGAGTGGGCGGACAGGGGGAGTGGGCGGACAGGGGGAGTGGGTAGGAAGGGGGAGTGGGTAGGAAGGGGGAGTGGGCAGGAAGGGGGAGTGGGCGGACAGGGGGAGTGGGTAGGAAGGGGGAGTGGGTGGCCAGGGGGAGTGGGTAGGAAGGGGGAGTGGGTAGGAAGGGGGAGTGGGTAGGAAGGGGGAGTGGGTGGACAGGGGGAGTGGGTAGGAAGGGGGAGTGGGTAGGAAGGGGGAGTGGGTAGGAAGGGGGAGTGGGTAGGAAGGGGGAGTGGGTAGGAAGGGGGAGTGGGTAGGAAGGGGGAGTGGGTGGACAGGGGGAGTGGGTAGGAAGGGGGAGTGGGTAGGAAGGGGGAGTGGGTAGGAAGGGGGAGTGGGCAGGAAGGGGGAGTGGGTAGGAAGGGGGAGTGGGTAGGAGGGGGGAGTGGGCGGACAGGGGGAGTGGGTAGGAAGGGGGAGTGGGTAGGAAGGGGGAGTGGGTAGGAAGGGGGAGTGGGCAGGAAGGGGGAGTGGGTAGGAAGGGGGGAGTGGGTAGGAGGGGGAAGTGGGTAGGAAGGAGGAGTGGGTAGGAAGGGGGAGTGGGTAGGAAGGGGGAGTGGGCGGACAGGGGGAGTGGGTAGGAAGGGGGAGTGGGCAGGAAGGGGGAGTGGGTAGGAAGGGGGAGTGGGCGCACAGGGGGAGTGGGCGGACAGGGGGAGTGGGCGGACAGGGGGAGTGGGTAGGAAGGGGGAGTGGGTAGGAAGGGGGAGTGGGCAGGAAGGGGGAGTGGGCGGACAGGGGGAGTGGGTAGGAAGGGGGAGTGGGTGGCCAGGGGGAGTGGGTAGGAAGGGGGAGTGGGTAGGAAGGGGGAGTGGGTAGGAAGGGGGAGTGGGTGGACAGGGGGAGTGGGTAGGAAGGGGGAGTGGGTAGGAAGGGGGAGTGGGTAGGAAGGGGGAGTGGGTAGGAAGGGGGAGTGGGTAGGAAGGGGGAGTGGGTAGGAAGGGGGAGTGGGTAGGAAGGGGGAGTGGGTGGACAGGGGGAGTGGGTAGGAAGGGGGAGTGGGTAGGAAGGGGGAGTGGGTAGGAAGGGGGAGTGGGCAGGAAGGGGGAGTGGGTAGGAAGGGGGAGTGGGTAGGAGGGGGGAGTGGGCGGACAGGGGGAGTGGGTAGGAAGGGGGAGTGGGTAGGAAGGGGGAGTGGGTAGGAAGGGGGAGTGGGCAGGAAGGGGGAGTGGGTAGGAAGGGGGGAGTGGGTAGGAGGGGGAAGTGGGTAGGAAGGAGGAGTGGGTAGGAAGGGGGAGTGGGTAGGAAGGGGGAGTGGGTAGGAAGGGGGAGTGGGTAGGAAGGGGGAGTGGGTGGACAGGGGGAGTGGGTAGGAAGGGGGAGTGGGTGGACAGGGGGAGTGGGCGGACAGGGGGAGTGGGCGGACAGGGGGAGTGGGTAGGAAGGGGGAGTGGGTAGGAAGGGGGAGTGGGTAGGAAGGGGGAGTGGGTAGGAAGGGGGAGTGGGTGGACAGGGGGAGTGGGTAGGAAGGGGGAGTGGGTGGACAGGGGGAGTGGGCGGACAGGGGGAGTGGGCAGGAAGGGGGAGTGGGCAGGAAGGGGGAGTGGGTAGGAAGGGGGAGTGGGTAGGAAGGGGGAGTGGGTAGGAAGGGGGAGTGGGTAGGAAGGGGGAGTGGGCAGGAAGGGATAGTGGGCGGACAGGGGGAGTGGGTAGGAAGGGGGAGTGGGTAGGAAGGGGCAGTGGGTAGGAAGGGGGAGTGGGTAGGAAGGGAGAGTGGGCGGACAGGGGGAGTGGGTAGGAAGGGGGAGTGGGTAGGAAGGGGGAGTGGGCGGACAGGGGGAGTGGGTAGGAAGGGGGTGTGGGTAGGAAGGGGGAGTGGGTAGGAAGGGGGAGTGGGCGGACAGGGGGAGTGGGTAGGAAGGGGGAGTGGGTAGGAAGGGGGAGTGGGTAGGAAGGGGGGAGTGGGCAGGAAGGGGGAGTGGGTAGGAAGGGGGAGTGGGTAGGAAGGGGGAGTGGGTAGGAAGGGGGAGTGGGTAGGAAGGGGGAGTGGGCGGACAGGGGGAGTGGGTAGGAAGGGGGAGTGGGTAGGAAGGGGGAGTGGGCGGACAGGGGGAGTGGGTAGGAAGGGGGAGTGGGTAGGAAGGGGGAGTGGGTAGGAAGGGGGAGTGGGTAGGAAGGGGGTGTGGGTAGGAAGGGGGGAGTGGGTAGGAAGGGGGAGTGGGTAGGAAGGGGGAGTGGGTAGG
Source organism: Carcharodon carcharias (assembly GCF_017639515.1). NCBI lineage: Eukaryota > Metazoa > Chordata > Chondrichthyes > Lamniformes > Lamnidae > Carcharodon > Carcharodon carcharias. Next base: position 1,023,593 of record NC_054480.1, read on the forward strand.
AAGGGGGAGTGGGCGGACAGGGGGAGTGGGTAGGAAGGGGGAGTGGGTAGGAAGGGGGAGTGGGTAGGAAGGGGGAGTGGGCGGACAGGGGGAGTGGGTAGGAAGGGGGAGTGGGTAGGAAGGGGGAGTGGGTAGGAAGGGGGAGTGGGTAGGAAGGGGGAGTGGGTAGGAAGGGGGAGTGGGTAGGAAGGGGGGAGTGGGTAGGAAGGGGGAGTGGGTAGGAAGGGGGAGTGGGTAGGAAGGGAGAGTGGGTAGGAAGGGGGAGTGGGTAGGAAGGAGGAGTGGGTAGGAAGGAGGAGTGGGTAGGAAGGAGGAGTGGGTAGGAAGGAGGAGTGGGCGGACAGGGGGAGTGGGCGGACAGGGGGAGTGGGTAGGAAGGGGGAGTGGGTAGGAGGGGGGAGTGGGTAGGAGGGGGGAGTGGGCGGACAGGGGGAGTGGGTAGGAAGGGGGAGTGGGTAGGAAGGGGGAGTGGGCGGACAGGGGGAGTGGGTAGGAAGGGGGAGTGGGTAGGAAGGGGGAGTGGGTAGGAAGGGGGAGTGGGTAGGAAGGGGGAGTGGGTAGGAAGGGGGAGTGGGTAGGAAGGGGGAGTGGGCGGACAGGGGGAGTGGGTAGGAAGGGGGAGTGGGCGGACAGGGGGAGTGGGTAGGAAGGGGGAGTGGGTAGGAAGGGGGAGTGGGCGGACAGGGGGAGTGGGTAGGAAGGGGGAGTGGGCGGACAGGGGGAGTGGGCGGACAGGGGGAGTGGGTAGGAAGGAGGAGTGGGTAGGAAGGGGGAGTGGGTAGGAAGGGGGAGTGGGTAGGAAGGGGGAGTGGGTAGGAAGGGGGAGTGGGTAGGAAGGGGGAGTGGGTAGGAAGGGGGAGTGGGCGGACAGGGGGAGTGGGTAGGAAGGGAGAGTGGGTAGGAAGGGGGAGTGGGTAGGAAGGGGGAGTGGGTAGGAAGGGGGAGTGGGCGGACAGGGGGAGTGGGTAGGAAGGGGGAGTGGGTAGGAAGGGGGAGTGGGTAGGAAGGGGGAGTGGGCGGACAGGGGGAGTGGGTAGGAAGGGGGAGTGGGTAGGAAGGGGGAGTGGGCGGACAGGGGGAGTGGGTAGGAAGGGGGAGTGGGTAGGAAGGGGGAGTGGGTAGGAAGGGGGTGTGGGTAGGAAGGAGGAGTGGGTAGGAAGGGGGAGTGGGTAGGAAGGGGGGAGTGGGTAGGAAGGGGGAGTGGGTAGGAAGGGGGAGTGGGTAGGAAGGGGGAGTGGGCGGACAGGGGGAGTGGGTAGGAAGGGGGAGTGGGTAGGAAGGGGGAGTGGGTAGGAAGGGGGAGTGGGCGGACAGGGGGAGTGGGTAGGAAGGGGGAGTGGGTAGGAAGGGGGAGTGGGCGGACAGGGGGAGTGGGTAGGAAGGGGGAGTGGGTAGTAAGGGGGAGTGGGTAGGAAGGGGGAGTGGGCGGACAGGGGGAGTGGGTAGGAAGGGGGAGTGGGCGGACAGGGGGAGTGGGTAGGAAGGGGGAGTGGGTAGGAAGGGGCAGTGGGCGGACAGGGGGAGTGGGTAGGAAGGGGGAGTGGGTAGGAAGGGGCAGTGGGCGGACAGGGGGAGTGGGTAGGAAGGGGGAGTGGGTAGGAAGGGGCAGTGGGCGGACAGGGCGAGTGGGTAGGAAGGGGGAGTGGGTAGGAAGGTGCAGTGGGCGGACAGGGGGAGTGGGTAGGAAGGGGGAGTGGGTAGGAAGGGGGAGTGGGTAGGAAGGGGGAGTGGGTGGACAGGGGGAGTGGGCGGACAGGGGGAGTGGGTAGGAAGGGGGAGTGGGTAGGTAGGGGGAGTGGGCGGACAGGGGGAGTGGGTAGGAAGGGGGAGTGGGTAGGAAGGGGGAGTGGGTAGGAAGGGGGAGTGGGCGGACAGGGGGAGTGGGTAGGAAGGGGGAGTGGGTAGGAAGGGGGAGTGGGTAGGAAGGGGGAGTGGGCGGACAGGGGGAGTGGGCAGGAAGAGGGAGTGGGCGGACAGGGGGAGTGGGTAGGAAGGGCGAGTGGGTAGGAAGGGGGAGTGGGCGGACAGGGGGAGTGGGTAGGAAGGGTGAGTGGGTAGGAAGGGGGAGTGGGTAGGAAGGGGGAGTGGGTAGGAAGGGGGAGTGGGTAGGAAGGGGGAGTGGGTAGGAAGGGGGGAGTGGGTAGGAAGGGGGAGTGGGTAGGAAGGGGGAGTGGTTAGGAAGGGAGAGTGGGTAGGAAGGGGGAGTGGGTGGACAGGGGGAGTGGGCGGACAGGGGGAGTGGGTAGGAAGGAGGAGTGGGTAGGAAGGGGGAGTGGGCGGACAGGGGGAGTGGGTAGGAAGGGGGAGTGGGCGGACAGGGGGAGTGGGCGGACAGGGGGAGTGGGTAGGAAGGAGGAGTGGGTAGGAAGGGGGAGTGGGCGGACAGGGGGAGTGGGTAGGAAGGGGGAGTGGGCGGACAGGGGGAGTGGGCGGACAGGGGGAGTGGGTAGGAAGGAGGAGTGGGTAGGAAGGGGGAGTGGGTAGGAAGGGGGAGTGGGTAGGAAGGGGGAGTGGGTAGGAAGGGGGAGTGGGTAGGAAGGGGGAGTGGGCAGGAAGGGGGTGTGGGTAGGAAGGGGGAGTGGGTAGGAAGGGGGAGTGGGTAGGAAGGGGGAGTGGGTAGGAAGGGGGAGTGGGCGGACAGGGGGAGTGGGTAGGAAGGGAGAGTGGGTAGGAAGGGGGAGTGGGTAGGAAGGGGGAGTGGGCGGACAGGGGGAGTGGGTAGGAAGGGGGAGTGGGTAGGAAAGGGGAGTGGGTAGGAAGTGGGAGTGGGCGGACAGGGGGAGTGGGTAGGAAGGGGGAGTGGGTAGGAAGGGGGAGTGGGCGGACAGGGGGAGTGGGTAGGAAGGGGGAGTGGGTAGGAAGAGGGAGTGGGTAGGAAGGGGGTGTGGGTAGGAAGGAGGAGTGGGTAGAAAGGGGGAGTGGGTAGGAAGGGGGAGTGGGTAGGAAGGGGGAGTGGGAGGACAGGGGGAGTGGGTAGGAAGGGGGAGTGGGTAGGAAGGGGGAGTGGGTAGGAAGGGGGAGTGGGCGGACAGGGGGAGTGGGTAGGAAGGGGGAGTGGGTAGGAAGGGGGAGTGGGTAGGAAGGGGGAGTGGGCGGACAGGGGGAGTGGGTAGGAAGGGGGAGTGGGTAGGAAGGGGGAGTGGGTAGGAAGGGGGAGTGGGCGGACAGGGGGAGTGGGTAGGAAGGGAGAGTGGGTAGGAAGGGGGAGTGGGTAGGAAGGGGGGAGTGGGTAGGAAGGGGCAGTGGGTGGACAGGGGGAGTGGGTAGGAAGGGGGAGTGGGTAGGAAGGGGCAGTGGGCGGACAGGGGGAGTGGGTAGGAAGGGGGAGTGGGTAGGAAGGGGCAGTGGGCGGACAGGGGGAGTGGGTAGGAAGGGGGAGTGGGTAGGAAGGGGGAGTGGGTAGGAAGGGGGAGTGGGTGGACAGGGGGAGTGGGCGGACAGGGGGAGTGGGTAGGAAGGGGGAGTGGGTAGGAAGGGGGAGTGGGTAGGAAGGGGGAGTGGGTAGGAAGGGGGAGTGGGCGGACAGGGGGAGTGGGCAGGAAGGGGGAGTGGGTAGGAAGGGGGAGTGGGCGGACAGGGGGAGTGGGTAGGAAGGGGGAGTGGGCAGGAAGGGAGAGTGGGTAGGAAGGGGGAGTGGGCAGGAAGGGGGAGTGGGTAGGAAGGGGGAGTGGGCAGGAAGAGGGAGTGGGCGGACAGGGGGAGTGGGTAGGAAGGGGGAGTGGGTAGGAAGGGGGAGTGGGCGGGCAGGGGGAGTGGGTAGGAAGGGGGAGTGGGTAGGAAGGGGGAGTGGGTAGGAAGGGGGAGTGGGTAGGAAGGGAGAGTGGGTAGGAAGGGGGGATTGGGTAGGAAGGGGGAGTGGGTAGGAAGGGGGAGTGGGTAGGAAGGGAGAGTGGGTAGGAAGGGGGAGTGGGTAGGAAGGGGGGAGTGGGTAGGAAGGGGGAGTGGGTAGGAAGGGGGAGTGGGTAGGAAGGGAGAGTGGGTAGGAAGGGGGAGTGGGTGGACAGGGGGAGTGGGCGGACAGGGGGAGTGGGTAGGAAGGGGGAGTGGGTAGGAAGGGGGAGTGGGTAGGAAGGGGGAGTGGGCGGACAGGGGGAGTGGGTAGGAAGGAGGAGTGGGTAGGAAGGGGGAGTGGGCGGACAGGGGGAGTGGGTAGGAAGGGGGAGTGGGCGGACAGGGGGAGTGGGCGGACAGGGGGAGTGGGTAGGAAGGAGGAGTGGGTAGGAAGGGGGAGTGGGTAGGAAGGGGGAGTGGGTAGGAAGGGGGAGTGGGTAGGAAGGGGGAGTGGGTAGGAAGGGGGAGTGGGCAGGAAGGGGGAGTGGGTAGGAAGGGGGGAGTGGGCAGGAAGGGAGAGTGGGTAGGAAGGGGGAGTGGGTAGGAAGGGGGAGTGGGCGGACAGGGGGAGTGGGTAGGAAGGGAGAGTGGGTAGGAAGGGGGAGTGGGTAGGAAGGGGGAGTGGGTAGGAAGGGGGAGTGGGCGGACAGGGGGAGTGGGTAGGAAGGGGGAGTGGGTAGGAAGGGGGAGTGGGTAGGAAGGGGGTGTGGGTAGGAAGGAGGAGTGGGTAGGAAGGGGGAGTGGGTAGGAAGGGGGAGTGGGTAGGAAGGGGGAGTGGGCGGACAGGGCGAGTGGGTAGGAAGGGGGAGTGGGTAGGAAGGGGGAGTGGGTAGGAAGGGGGAGTGGGTAGGAAGGGGGAGTGGGTAGGAAGGGGGAGTGGGCGGACAGGGCGAGTGGGTAGGAAGGGGGAGTGGGTAGGAAGGGGGAGTGGGCGGACAGGGGGAGTGGGTAGGAAGGGGGAGTGGGTAGGAAGGGGGAGTGGGTAGGAAGGGGGAGTGGGTAGGAAGGGGGAGTGGGCGGACAGGGGGAGTGGGTAGGAAGGGGGAGTGGGTAGGAAGGGGGAGTGGGTAGGAAGGGGGAGTGGGTAGGAAGGGGGAGTGGGCGGACAGGGGGAGTGGGTAGGAAGGGGGATTGGGTAGGAAGGGGGAGTGGGTAGGAAGGGGGAGTGGGTAGGAAGGGGGAGTGGGCGGACAGGGGGAGTGGGTAGGAAGGGGGAGTGGGTAGGAAGGGGGAGTGGGCGGACAGGGGGAGTGGGTAGGAAGGGAGAGTGGGTAGGAAGGGGGAGTGGGTAGGAAGGGGGAGTGGGTAGGAAGGGGGGAGTGGGTAGGAAGGGGCAGTGGGCGGACACGGGGAGTGGGTAGGAAGGGGGAGTGGGTAGGAAGGGGCAGTGGGCGGACAGGGGGAGTGGGTAGGAAGGGGGAGTGGGTAGGAAGGGGCAGTGGGCGGACAGGGGGAGTGGGTAGGAAGGGGGAGTGGGTAGGAAGGGGGAGTGGGTAGGAAGGGGGTGTGGGTGGACAGGGGGAGTGGGTAGGAAGGGGGAGTGGGTAGGAAGGGGGAGTGGGCGGACAGGGGGAGTGGCTAGGAAGGGGGAGTGGGTAGGAAGGGCGAGTGGGCGGACAGGGGAAGTGGGCAGGAAGGGGGAGTGGGTAGGAAGGGGGAGTGGGTAGGAAGGGGGAGTGGGTAGGAAGGGGGGAGTGGGTAGGAAGGGCGAGTGGGCGGACAGGGGGAGTGGGCAGGAAGGGGGAGTGGGTAGGAAGGGGGAGTGGGTAGGAAGGGGGAGTGGGCGGACAGGGGGAGTGGCTAGGAAGGGGGAGTGGGTAGGAAGGGCGAGTGGGCGGACAGGGGGAGTGGGCGGACAGGGGGAGTGGGTAGGAAGGGGGAGTGGGTAGGAAGGGGGAGTGGGTAGGAAGGGGGAGTGGGTAGGAAGGGGGGAGTGGGTAGGAAGGGGGAGTGGGCGGACAGGGGGAGTGGGCAGGAAGGGGGAGTGGGTAGGAAGGGGGAGTGGGAGGACAGGGGGAGTGGGTAGGAAGGGGGAGTGGGTAGGAAGGGGGAGTGGGCGGACAGGGGGAGTGGGTAGGAAGGGAGAGTGGGCAGGAAGGGAGAGTGGGTAGGAAGGGGGAGTGGGCAGGAAGGGGGAGTGGGTAGGAAGGGGGAGTGGGCAGGAAGGGGGAGTGGGTAGGAAGGGAGAGTGGGCGGACAGGGGGAGTGAGTAGGAAGGGGGAGTGGGTAGGAAGGGGGAGTGGGTAGGAAGGGGGAGTGGGTAGGAAGGGGGTGTGGGTAGGAAGGGGGAGTGGGTAGGAAGGGGGAGTGGGTAGGAAGGGGGGAGTGGGTAGGAAGGGGGAGTGGGTAGGAAGGGGGAGTGGGTAGGAAGGGGGAGTGGGTAGGAAGGGGGGAGTGGGTAGGAAGGGGGAGTGGGTAGGAAGGGGGAGTGGGTGGACAGGGGGAGTGGGCGGACTGGGGGAGTGGGTAGGAAGGGGGAGTGGGCGGACAGGGGGAGTGGGTAGGAAGGGGGAGTGGGCGGACAGGGGGAGTGGGTAGGAAGGAGGAGTGGGTAGGAAGGGGGAGTGGGCGGACAGGGGGAGTGGGTAGGAAGGGGGAGTGGGCGGACAGGGGGAGTGGGTAGGAAGGAGGAGTGGGTAGGAATGGGGAGTGGGTAGGAAGGGGGAGTGGGCGGACAGGGGGAGTGGGTAGGAAGGGGGAGTGGGTAGGAAGGGAGAGTGGGTAGGAAGGGGGAGTGGGCGGACAGGGGGAGTGGGTAGGAAGGGGGAGTGGGTAGGAAGGGGGAGTGGGTAGGAAGGGTGAGTGGGTAGGAAGGGGGAGTGGGTAGGAAGGGGGAGTGGGCGGACAGGGGGAGTGGGCAGGAAGGGGGAGTGGGTAGGAAGGGAGAGTGGGTAGGAAGGGGGAGTGGGTAGGAAGGGGGAGTGGGTAGGAAGGGGGAGTGGGTAGGAAGGGAGAGTGGGTAGGAAGGGGGAGTGGGTAGGAAGGGGGAGTGGGTAGGAAGGGGGAGTGGGGAGGAAGGGGGAGTGGGCGGACAGGGGGAGTGGGTAGGAAGGGGGAGTGGGTAGAAAGGGGGAGTGGGTAGGAAGGGGGAGTGGGTAGGAAGGGGGAGTGGGTAGGAAGGGGGAGTGGGTAGGAAGGGGGAGTGGGCGGACAGGGGGAGTGGGTAGGAAGGGGGAGTGGGTAGGAAGGGGGAGTGGGTAGGAAGGGGGAGTGGGTAGGAAGGGGGGAGTGGGTAGGAAGGAGGAGTGGGTAGGAAGGGGGGAGTGGGTAGGAAGGAGGAGTGGGTAGGAAGGAGGAGTGGGTAGGAAGGAGGAGTGGGCAGACAGGGGGAGTGGGTAGGAAGGGGGAGTGGGTAGGAAGGGGGAGTGGGTAGGAAGGGGGAGTGGGCGGACAGGGGGAGTGGGTAGGAAGGGGGAGTGGGCAGGAAGGGTGAGTGGGTAGGAAGGGGGAGTGGGTAGGAAGGGGGGAGTGGGCAGGAAGGGAGAGTGGGCGGACAGGGGGAGTGGGCAGACAGGGGGAGTGGGTAGGAAGGGGGAGTGGGCAGGAAGGGGGGAGTGGGTAGGAAGGGGGGAGTGGGCAGGAAGGGGGAGTGGGTAGGAAGGGGGAGTGGGTGGACAGGGGGAGTGGGTAGGAAGGGGGAGTGGGTAGGAAGGGGGAGTGGGTAGGAAGGGGGTGTGGGCGGACAGGGGGAGTGGGTAGGAAGGGGGAGTGGGTAGGAAGGGGGAGTGGGCGGACAGGGGGAGTGGGTAGGAAGGGGGAGTGGGTAGGAAGGGGGAGTGGGTAGGAAGGGGGAGTGGGTAGGAAGGAGGAGTGGGTAGGAAGGGGGAGTGGGTAGGAAGGGGGAGTGGGTAGGAAGGGGGAGTGGGTAGGAAGGGGGAGTGAGTAGGAAGGGGGAGTGGGTAGGAAGGGGGAGTGGGTAGGAAGGGGGAGTGGGTAGGAAGGGGGAGTGGGCGGACAGGGGGAGTGGGTAGGAAGGGGGAGTGGGTAGGAAGGGGGAGTGGGTAGGAAGGGGGAGTGGGTAGGAAGGGGGAGTGGGTAGGAAGGGGGAGTGGGCAGACAGGGGGAGTGGGTAGGAAGGGGGAGTGGGTAGGAAGGGGGAGTGGGTAGGAAGGGAGAGTGGGCGGAGAGGGGGAGTGGGTAGGAAGGGGGAGTGGGTAGGAAGGGGGAGTGGGCAGACAGGGGGAGTGGGTAGGAAGGGAGAGTGGGCGGAGAGGGGGAGTGGGTAGGAAGGGGGAGTGGGTAGGAAGGGGGAGTGGGTAGGAAGGGGGAGTGGGCGGACAGGGGGAGTGGGTAGGAAGGGGGAGTGGGTAGGAAGGGGGAGTGGGTAGGAAGGAGGAGTGGGTGGACAGGGGGAGTGGGTAGGAAGGGGGAGTGGGTAGGAAGGGGGAGTGGGTAGGAAGGGGGAGTGGGTGGACAGGGGGAGTGGGTAGGAAGGGGGAGTGGGTAGGAAGGGGGAGTGGGTAGGAAGGGGGAGTGAGTAGGAAGGGGGAGTGGGTAGGAAGGGGGAGTGGGTGGACATGGGGAGTGGGTAGGAAGGGGGAGTGGGCGGACAGGGGGAGTGGGTAGGAAGGGGGAGTGGGCGGACAGGGGCAGTGGGTAGGAAGGGAGAGTGGGTAGGAAGGGGGAGTGGGTAGGAAGGGGGAGTGGGTAGGAAGGGGGAGTGGGCGGACAGGGGGAGTGGGTAGGAAGGGAGAGTGGGTAGGAAGGGGGAGTGGGTAGGAAGGGGGAGTGGGTAGGAAGGGGGAGTGGGCGGACAGGGGGAGTGGGTAGGAAGGGGGAGTGGGTAGGAAGGGGGAGTGGGTAGGAAGGGGGAGTGGGCGGACAGGGGGAGTGGGTAGGAAGGGGGAGTGGGTAGGAAGGGGCAGTGGGCGGACAGGGGGAGTGGGTAGGAAGGGGGAGTGGGTAGGAAGGGGCAGTGGGCGGACAGGGGGAGTGGGTAGGAAGGGGGAGTGGGTAGGAAGGGGGAGTGGGTAGGAAGGGGGAGTGGGTGGACAGGGGGAGTGGGCGTACAGGGGGAGTGGGTAGGAAGGGGGAGTGGGTAGGAAGGGGGAGTGGGTAGGAAGGGGGAGTGGGTAGGAAGGGGGAGTGGGCGGACAGGGGGAGTGGGTAGGAAGGGGGAGTGGGTAGGAAGGGGGAGTGGGCGGACAGGGGAAGTGGGCAGGAAGGGGGAGTGGGTAGGAAGGGGGAGTGGGCGGACAGGGGGAGTGGGCAGGAAGGGGGAGTGGGTAGGAAGGGGGAGTGGGTAGGAAGGGGGAGTGGGTAGGAAGGAGGAGTGGGTAGGAAGGAGGAGTGGGTAGGAAGGAGGAGTGGGTAGGAAGGAGGAGTGGGCGGACAGGGGGAGTGGGTAGGAAGGGGGAGTGGGTAGGAAGGGGGAGTGGGTAGGAAGGAGGAGTGGGTAGGAAGGAGGAGTGGGTAGGAAGGAGGAGTGGGCGGACAGGGGGAGTGGGTAGGAAGGGGGAGTGGGTAGGAAGGGGGAGTGGGTAGGAAGGGGGAGTGGGCGGACAGGAGGAGTGGGTAGGAAGGGGGTGTGGGTGGACAGGGGGAGTGGGTAGGAAGGGGGAGTGGGTAGGAAGGGGGAGTGGGTAGGAAGGGGGAGTGGGTAGGAAGGGGGAGTGGGTAGGAGGGGGGAGTGGGTAGGAAGGGGGAGTGGGTAGGAAGGGGGAGTGGGTAGGAGGGGGGAGTGGGTAGGAAGGGGGAGTGGGTAGGAAGGGGGATTGGGTAGGAAGGGGGGAGTGGGTAGGAAGGGGGAGTGGGTAGGAAGGGGGGAGTGGGTAGGAAGGGGGAGTGGGTAGGAGGGGGGAGTGGGCGGACAGGGGGAGTGGGTTGGAAGGGGGAGTGGGTAGGAGGGGGGAGTGGGCGGACAGGGGGAGTGGGTGGACAGGGGGAGTGGGTGGACAGGGGGAGTGGGTAGGAAGGGGGAGTGGGCGGACAGGGGGAGTGGGTAGGAAGGGGGAGTGGGTAGGAAGGGGGAGTGGGTAGGAAGGGGGAGTGGGTAGGAGGGGGGAGTGGGTAGGAAGGGGGAGTGGGTAGGAAGGGGGAGTGGGAAGGAAGGGGGAGTGGGTAGGAAGGGGGAGTGGGTGGACAGGGGGAGTGGGCGGACAGGGGGAGTGGGTAGGAAGGGGGAGTGGGTAGGAAGGGGGAGTGGGCGGACAGCGGGAGTGGGTAGGAAGGGGGAGTGGGTAGGAAGGGGGAGTGGGCGGACAGCGGGAGTGGGTAGGAAGGGGGAGTGGGTAGGAAGGGGGAGTGGGCGGACAGGGGGAGTGGGTAGGAAGGAGGAGGGGTAGGAAGGGGGAGTGGGCGGACAGGGGGAGTGGGTAGGAAGGGGGGGTGGGCGGACAGGGGGAGTGGGCGGACAGGGGGAGTGGGTAGGAAGGAGGAGTGGGTAGGAAGGGGGAGTGGGTAGGAAGGGGGAGTGGGTAGGAAGGGGGAGTGGGTAGGAAGGGGGAGTAGGTAGGAAGGGGGAGTGGGCAGGAAGGGGGAGTGGGTAGGAAGGGGGAGTGGGTAGGAAGGGGGAGTGGGTAGGAAGGGGGAGTGGGTAGGAAGGGGGAGTGTGCGGACAGGGGGAGTGGGTAGGAAGGGGGAGTGGGTAGGAAGGGGGAGTGGGTAGGAAGGGGGAGTGGGCGGACAGGGGGAGTGGGTAGGAAGGGAGAGTGGGTAGGAAGGGGGAGTGGGTAGGAAGGGGGAGTGGGTAGGAAGGGGGAGTGGGCGGACAGGGGGAGTGGGTAGGAAGGGAGTGGGTAGGAAGGGGGAGTGGGTAGGAAGGGGGAGTGGGTAGGAAGGGAGAGTGGGTAGGAAGGGGGAGTGGGTAGGAAGGGGGAGTGGGCGGACAGGGGGAGTGGGTAGGAAGGGAGAGTGGGTAGGAAGGGGGAGTGGGTAGGAAGGGGGAGTGGGTAGGAAGGGGGAGTGGGCGGACAGGGGGAGTGGGTAGGAAGGGGGAGTGGGTGGACAGGGGGAGTGGGTAGGAAGGGGGAGTGGGTAGGAGGGGGGAGTGGGTAGGAAGGGGGAGTGGGTAGGAAGGGGGAGTGGGTAGGAAGGGGGAGTGGGTAGGAAGGGGGAGTGGGCAGACAGCGGGAGTGGGTAGGAAGGGGGAGTGGGTAGGAAGGGGGAGTGGGTAGGAAGGGGGAGTGGGCGGACAGGGGGAGTGGGTAGGAAGGGGGAGTGGGTAGGAAGGGGGAGTGGGTAGGAAGGGGGAGTGGGTAGGAAGTGGGAGTGAGTAGGAAGGGGGAGTGGGTAGGAAGGGGGAGTGGGTAGGAAGGGGGAGTGGGTAGGAAGGGGGAGTGGGTAGGAAGGGGGAGTGGGTAGGAAGGGGGAGTGGGTAGGAAGGGGGAGTGGGTGGACAGGGGGAGTGGGCGGACAGGGGGAGTGGGTAGGAAGGGGGAGTGGGTAGGAAGGGGGAGTGGGTAGGAAGGGGGAGTGGGCGGACAGGGGGAGTGGGTAGGAAGGGGGAGTGGGTAGGAAGGGGGAGTGGGTAGGAAGGGGGGAGTGGGTAGGAAGGGGCAGTGGGCGGACAGGGGGAGTGGGTAGGAAGGGGGAGTGGGTAGGAAGGGGGAGTGGGTAGGAAGGGGGAGTGGGTAGGAAGGGGCAGTGGGCGGACAGGGGGAGTGGGTAGGAAGGGGGAGTGGGTAGGAAGGGGGAGTGGGTAGGAAGGGGGAGTGGGTGGACAGGGGGAGTGGGCGGACAGGGGGAGTGGGCAGGAAGGGGGAGTGGGTAGGAAGGGGGAGTGGGTAGGAAGGGGGAGTGGGCGGACAGGGGGAGTGGGTAGGAAGGGGGAGTGGGTAGGAAGGGGGAGTGGGCGGACAGCGGGAGTGGGCAGGAAGGGGTAGTGGGTAGGAAGGGGGAGTGGGCGGACAGGGGGAGTGGGTAGGAAGGGGGAGTGGGCAGGAAGGGGGAGTGGGTAGGAAGGGGGAGTGGGTAGGAAGGGGGAGTGGGTAGGAAGGGGGAGTGGGTAGGAAGGGAGAGTGGGTGGACAGGGGGAGTGGGCGGACAGGGGGAGTGGGTAGGAAGGGGGAGTGGGTAGGAAGGGGGAGTGGGCGGACAGGGGGAGTGGGTAGGAAGGGGGAGTGGGTAGGAAGGGGGAGTGGGTAGGAAGGGGGGAGTGGGCAGGAAGGGGGAGTGGGTAGGAATGGGGAGTGGGCGGACAGGGGGAGTGAGTAGGAAGGGGGAGTGGGTGGACAGGGGGAGTGGGCGGACAGGGGGAGTGGGTAGGAAGGGGGAGTGGGTAGGAAGGGGGAGTGGGTAGGAAGGAGGAGTGGGTAGGAAGGAGGAGTGGGCGGACAGGGGGAGTGGCTAGGAAGGGGGAGTGGGTAGGAAGGGGGAGTGGGTAGGAAGGGGGAGTGGGTAGGAAGGGGGAGTGGGTAGGAAGGGGGGAGTGGGTGGACAGGGGGAGTGGGTAGGAAGGGGGAGTGGGTAGGAAGGGGGAGTGGGTAGGAAGGGGGGAGTGGGTAGGAAGGGGGAGTGGGTAGGAGGGGGGAGTGGGCGGACAGGGGGAGTGGGTAGGCCACTTTTTTAAGGCAATGATAAAAGGTGGAAAGCAAGGAAGTGGGCACACCTCATTTAGGCAGTGCCCTGTGTGCATTGTGGGAACCCCTTCTCAAGTTGTCACACCCATTCCTTCTTCGTCACCCCCCCCCCAAGACCCAGGCCCCCAGCCATCTCTGCTCCCCCTCCATGGGCTCCTCAATCCCTCCCGGCCCTGAAAGCCCAGGGTTTACCTTTGTGCCGCAGCCATTACTCTTCTTCATGCCCCTCCTTGCAGCCCTGGCAGTGCCTGCTACCGATCTCTGGCACTGCTGGAAGTGCTAGAACCTCTAGCCAATCAGATTGGCCAGCAGATCTCGGGGGTTAGTCTTCCACTGAGGGGTGGAAGTCCCACTCTCAGCTAGTTTAGGTCACCCAGCATGTTATGGTGTGCTGGTCAATTGTCCTTCTGGTGGGTGGGGGTGGGGGGAGGGGTGTGCTGTCCGTCACCCCACCACCCCCTCCCTCCCACCCCCATCACCACCACCACCATCACCAGCCCCAAAAATGTATGAATTGTTTGGTTATATATATGACAGCTAGTCCTCTCTAAATGTGGTTACCAATCATTCAAACTCCAGGAAGTCTCAGTAATTGTTACTGAAGATCTTCAAGGTTCTTTGGCTTTCAGAAGCTCAAAATAAAACCAGTGTTCGCTCCTGAGGTGCTGAGAATTATAGGAAAAGACAGTCTGCACAATAAAAGTGCACCACACAAACATGGCTTATCAATAGATTATGGCAGCCTTTTACTGTTTTATAGAAGGACCTGCAGTATATAGAGAACATGGTTGGGTATGCTCAATGAATACTTTTCAGACTGGCTGGATGGCTCCTTTAGAGGTTAGTGTTAGAATCATTGCTGTTCTCTCTCTTTCTCTCTCTCTCTCCCTATATATATAGATATGTGTGTGTGCCCGAGACTTGGGTATAGGTCACAATATCAGAATCTGAGTGTGTGGGGTAAACGGTGACAGGAAGCAATTTTAGGAGGATTTGTACAGGTTAGTACATTGGACAAATCAATGTCGGATGAACTTTATGGTGGAGAAATGTAAGGTGATACATTTTGGAAAGAATAGTAATAAAGAAATCTAGGATAAGAACTAAAACTTTCAAAGGAGTGCAGGAGCAGGGACTTTGCAATTCAGAAACATAAATCTCTAAAATTAGCGCGGCAAAACTGAACAGCATAGAAAATAATGAATGGGATCCTAGGATTTCTAGAGACCAAGTGCAAAAGCAGAGGTAATACTCAGCCAGTGATTAGGCCAGTTAAAGTAACGTGTTAGAGTTAGAGTAATGTTCAGTGTCAGATGCTCTACTTTAGGGAGGTTCTCAGTACCTTGGAGAGGGTGATGAATAGATCTGTTCAGATGATATCAAAGATTGGAGTAACAGGGGCTCTTTTTATTCAAACAGAGAAGGCTAAGGGGAGACCTGTCATGTTTTTATAATGATGCAAGGGCACAAATCACTCATATGGGATTGTGCAAACACATTGTGGGCTCATTTATTAATTGTAGACGCTTGTGAACAGATATACAGGGATGGAAAGCTTGAGGACGCCAGAGCTGCAGAGCTGTGTGCCTGTGTTCTGCTGCAGGTCAAAGTGAAACTGAGGCTGGATCACATGACACACTTCCCTTGAAGTGATGGCATGATGCTATCCCTTAAAGCATTTGACAACACCCCCCTTTCTTTTAAAAAGATACTTTTCCCATTTCCAAAGAAGTATAACTATTTACAATACATGTTCATGTTTAGTTGTCATTACATAAGTGCATAGAACTGATGAACCTATGGGCACAATCTTCTGGTCGGTGTGTGGGGGCGAGTCCCACACGCTGCCATATAAAATGATGCGTGGTGACGACGGGTGTGTGTCCCCCAACATCACCCAGCGTCATTCTGATCTTCTGTCCGGCGGGTGTACACCAGAGTCAGCTGTGTGCCCACCAGACTGTCAAAGGCCCGTTAAAGCCAGTAATTAACTAATTAAAGCAATTGTCAGGGCTGATCATCCAACCTTAAGGTTGGCGGGAAAGCAAAGAGCTCAGGCGGCCTTTGCATTTCTCATGAAACCTCATCCACGAGGGCTTATTAATTAAATACATTTTTTAAATTAAAATTCACAAACACGTCCCAGCCCATGTGACACTGTCACATGAGGGGACATGTCTGGATAATTTGAATGTTTTATTTTTACCATCCTTTGCAGTGAACCTAATCTCCCTGAGGCACGGAGCTGCCTCGGGGAGATTTCTGTGCCCTTTCGCACACATGCGCGAAACAGTGCAGACCCTGACTCTCCCTCCACCCTCCCCACCCCACCTGCCCGCACAGGTAGCACTGAGCACTTCCGGGTGTGCGTCACACTGGACAAGCGGTGATTGACTCCACGCCCGCCTGCTCCTGCTCCTGACCAGACCGCCCAACGGGGAGAAAATTCCCCCAGCTGTGAGTCTCTAAAACGTTACGGTACTCTGCTGGTACACCCAACTCTTTTCATGGTAACCTGGCCTGGAGGTTCCTTTAATTGCTCACCATGATCTGTGGGGTTGTGATCCTTGGACGTTGTTCCTGGTTGCGTCCGGGATCCTGTCCTCAATGCAATCGGATTGCACAGCGTTTGAGGAGCTGGATTGGATCGGCGGAGAGGAGCTGTCCTCAGTTACGCATCATCATTGTGGTTTTGTGTGTGATCTTGGTTCCGAACAAATCCTTGTCACCCTGGCTGGATGCCATGTATCTCCTGTGGGATCCTGGATGTGAACTGTCCCAATTGTAAACTTGGCAATTCTGTACCCGCATTTTTATTGTGAAGTTGACCATCTTCTCTTGTAGTTTTACAAGTTGCTCTCTAGTTTCTGAGGCGGGGATAAGGTAATTGAAGATAAACTTTCGCCTTGGCAGTGAATTAGAACTAGAGAGCATAAATTTAGGACCATCACCAAATGAATAAAAGGAGAGATTGGAAGAAAAGCTTTTAAGAGGCATGTGGATAAATATTTGTAAAAGAAAAATGCAGCAGGCAGAGCCAGCGCAGGCACAGTGAGATATTTGGACTATAAAATTCCATCCTCCTTTAGCAAGTCTCTCAGCCGGCATCATTCAGTCTTTTCCGCCTGGTTCTTGGCCTTGATCTTAAATCCAAAGGCCAAATTTGTCTAAATCCTACCTTCTCACCTTCTCCAAATTCAGTCAAAAGTCTGTCAGAACGTTGGATCACAATATTTTGTGACATTTTGAGAACCCATTCCTTGGCTGGGAGTTGAGCTGATATATAGTTTCTGGGTGAAAGAGATTTTTGGTTTCAGATGAAGTTCTGGAAAGTTCTGATATCTCCTTATGAGGTTCAGTGTCATATTTTATTTCATAATGTTACTGACTTTGAGACGTTTTATGACAGAAATATAATGTAAATGTACAAACGTCAGTTGTTAAAGATTCTAACTGATGCTGTGAGGAGTTCCAAATCCTTCAGCCGGCTTTGGTTCCTGAGCCAGGCTGTTCTTCATGCCCGTGTCCGGGCTGAGTGTTCCAGACTGTACTTACTCACTGTACTTACTCACTGTACGCTGAACACCATCCTTACCCTGCCCAACAACGAGATAGGAAAACTGTCCAGAAGCTAATTCTGATCAGTGCCTGGGTCACAGACACAGAAACCAATTGAAGCATTCCTGCCCAGCTCTGATTAGCCAGCTTAGTGCAGACTGACCATCAACATCTGGGCAGCTGTGACGAGCAGGGAGCCACAGGGATCAGCGCCGGGGCCTCAACTATTTACAACCAAATCAGTGACTTGGATGAAGGGGCCGAATGTCTGGTCGCTAAATTTTGATGCAAATCCAAGATAGGTAGGAAAGTGAGTTGTCAAGAGGACAGAAGGAGCTGAGTTTTATGACCCTGTTGTGATGGGGGCAGGGCCATAAAATGTGGCGAGCCATTGTCCACTGACTTCGCCAGGACAGGGAAATCCCGCCGGCATAAAATTCCGTCCAAAGACTCTACAAAGGGTGACACGGAGCCAAAGCGTTAACTGTTACTCTCTCCGCAGATGCTGTCAGACCTGTTGAGTTTTTCCAGCATTTTCTGGTTTGAGGAGCCAATTGGCCTACTCTTGCTCCTAATTCTTGTGTACCTCGGATCATCCAGGGCTGTGGTTCCCAGTTCTGGGAGGTGTTACGTTTAATGACCGGACCATGAGGGGGAGCTGGTATATTGGTGTCAGGGCTTGGGAAAGAAGTTCAGTGGTTGGAAGAATCACCTCCTCTATGCTCAGGGTGCAGAAGAGCAGCTAGCTATTGTCTAGGCTTCACTGAATATCATTAAGTATTTATAAATGTAAACCAGTCATTGAGAGTTTTCTTGCTGACAGTGCCCCATTTATCACTAGGAGTTTCAAAGGAGTGTTTAGTGCAGGTTACAATTACAATCTTGGCCTTGGCTTTCCAGGAGAGCCAAAGGAACTGCCAGTAGAAACAAAGATTTTTGGATTGCCAGTCACACCGTGTGAACATTGTACTGCATGCAGCGTTCTCACATCTCTCCAGCTGCATTAAGAATCTCTGAGTAAAGCTCAGAGAGTTTGTTTTCCCAAGCAGCACAGAAGGTGGTGACATTTATCCTTCGTTGGTAAAATGAAACAGAGAATTCACTGTGACACTTAGCAGTTAACTGAATTTAAAAAAAAGGATTATACTGCATGCATTACAGCATCATATTCCTATGCCTGCTTCTGGATTCTAATAGCCTTTTCTTCTCAAGTACTTGATTGTATTGAAGCCACATTTCACTATCACACAACACAGCTCTATAATATTCTGTATGGTGAAGCGATCAAATGGCATTGATAATTACAGCAAGTAACAGGCTGAAATAGTACAGCAATGGCCAGGGGATCGTACAGCATGGGGGAGAAGCAATATTGCAGCATAGGTGGGATATTACAGCACAGGAGGGGTATTACAGCACAGGAGGGATATTACAGCACAGGAGGGATATTACAGCAGAGGATGATATTACAGCAGAGGATGATATTGCAGCGGGGGATATTACCGCACAGGGAGATATTACAGCTAGGATAATATTACAGCAGTGGTAATATTACAGCAGGGGTGATATTACAGCAGGGGTGATATTACAGCAGAGTGCGTTGTTACAGCAGAGTGTGATATTACAGAGATAAAAACAAAAAAACTGCGGATGCTGGAAATCCAAAACAAAAACAGAATTACCTGGAAAAACTCAGCAG
Organism: Carcharodon carcharias; assembly: GCF_017639515.1. NCBI lineage: Eukaryota > Metazoa > Chordata > Chondrichthyes > Lamniformes > Lamnidae > Carcharodon > Carcharodon carcharias. The sequence continues at coordinate 1,041,200 of NC_054480.1, forward strand.
GTCTGGCAGCATCGGCGGAGAAGAAAAGAGTTGACGTTTCGAGTCCTCATGACCCTTTGACAGAACTTGAGTTTGAGTCCAAGAAAGAGTTGAAATATAAGCTGGTTTAGGGTGTGTGGGGGGGTGCGGAGCGAGAGAGAGAGAGAGAGAAGTGGAGGGGGGGTGTGGTTGTAGGGACAAACAAGCAGTGATAGAAGCAGATCATCAAAAGATGTCAACAACAATAGAACAAAAGAACACATAGGTGTTAAAGTTAAAGTTGGTGATATTATCTAAACGAATGTGCTAATTAAGAATGGATGGTAGGGCACTCAAGGTATAGCTCTAGTGGGGGTGGAGGGAGCATAAAAGATTTTAAAATATTTAAAAATAATGGAAATAGGTGGGAAAAGAAAAATCTATATAATTTATTGGGAAAAAAAGGAAGGGGGAAACAGAAAGGGAGTGGGGATGGGGGAGGGAGCTCAAGACCTAAAGTTGTTGAATTCAATATTTAGTCCGGAAGGCTGTAAAGTGCCTAGTCGGAAGATGAGTTGTTGTTCCTCCAGTTTGCGTTGGGCTTCACTGGAACAATGCAGCAAGCCAAGGACAGACATGTGGGCAAGAGAGCAGGGTGGAGTGTTAAAATGGCAAGCGACAGGGAGGTTTGGGTCATTCTTGCGGACAGACCGCAGGTGTTCTGCAAAGCGGTCGCCCAGTTTACGTTTGGTCTCTCCAATGTAGAGGAGACCACATTGGGAGCAACGAATACAGTAGACTAAGTTGGGGGAAATGCAAGTGAAATGCTGCTTCACTTGAAAGGAGTGTTTGGGCCCTTGGACGGTGAGGAGAGAGGAAGTGAAGGGGCAGGTGTTACATCTTTTGCGTGGGCATAGGGTGGTGCGACAGGAGGGGGTTGAGGAGTAGGGGGTGATGGAGGAGTGGACCAGGGTGTCCCGGAGGGAGCGATCCCTACGGAATGCCGATAGGGGGGGTTAAGGGAAGATGTGTTTGGTGGTGGCATCATGCTGGAGTTGGTGGAAATGGCGGAGGATGATCCTTTGAATGCGGAGGCTGGTGGGGTGATAAGTGAGGACAAGGGGGACCCTATCATGTTTCTGGGAGGGAAGAGAAGGCGTGAGGGTGGATGCGCGGGAGATGGGCCGGACACGGTTGAGAGCCCTGTCAACGACCGTGGGTGGAAAACCTCGGTTAAGGAAGAAGGAGGACATGTCAGAGGAACTGTTTTTGAAGGTAGCATCATCGGAACAGATGTGATGGAGGCGAAGGAACTGAGAGAATGGGATGGAGTCCTTACAGGAAGCGGGGTGTGAGGAGCTGTAGTCGAGGTAGCTGTGGGAGTCGGTGGGTTTGTAATAGATATTGGTGGACAGTCTATCACCAGAGTTTGAGACAGCGAGGTCAAGGAAGGGAAGGGAAGTGGCAGAGATGGACCACGTGAAAATGATGGAGGGGTGGAAATTGGAAGCAAAATTAATAAATTTTTCTAAGTCCTGACGAGAGCATGAAGCGGCACCAAAGTAATCATCGATGTACGGAGAAAGAGTTGTGGAAGGGGGCCGGAGTAGGACTGGAACAAGGAATGTTCCACATACCCCATGCCTGTCTCTTTACTGCATTCGTTGCTCCCAATGTGGTCTCCTCTACATTGAAGAGACCAAACGTAAACTGGGCGACCGCTTTGCAGAACACCTGCGGTCTGTCCGCAAGAATGACCCAAACCTCCCTGTCGCTTGCCATTTTAACACTCCACCCTGCTCTCTTGCCCACATGTCTGTCTTTGGCTTGCTGCATTGTTTCAGTGAAACTCAACGCAAACTGGAGGAACAACACCTCATCTTCCGACTAGGCACTTTACAGCCTTCCGAACTAAATATTGCATTCAACAACTTTAGGTCGTGAGCTCCCTCCTCCAACCCCACCCCCTTTCTGTTTCCCCCTTCCTTTTTTTTCCAATAAATTATAAAGATTTTTCTTTTCCCACCTATTTCCATTATTTTTAAATATTTTAAAATCTTTTATGCTCTCCCCATCGCCACTAAAGCTATACCTTGAGTGCCCTACCATCCATTCTTAATTAGCACATTCGTTTAGATAATATCACCAACTTTAAAACCTATGTGTTCTTTTTTCTATTGTTGTTGACATCTTTTGATGATCTGCTTCTATCACTGCTTGTTTGTCCCTACAACCACACCCCCCCTCCACTTCTCTCTCTCTCTCTCTCTCTCTCTGCCCCTCCCACACACCTTAAACCAGTTTATATTTCAACTCTTTCTTGGACTCAAACTCAAGTTCTGTCGAAGGGTCATGAGGACTCGAAACGTCAACTCTTTTCTTCTCCGCCGATGCTGCCAGGTAATTCTGTTTTTGTTTTGTGATATTACAGCTTGGGGGATATTACCGCAGGGGGGATATTACAACACAAGTGGATATTACACTTCTGGGGGGATATTACAGCATGGTAGGAGATATTATAACAAGGGGAGCTATTACAGCATTTGGGGGTGAGGGTGACACACTATTACAGTACAAGAGGAGATATTACAGCCCATTGGGATATTACAGCATGGTGGGAGGCACTAGAGCATGTGGGAATGGTATTAAAGCACAGAGGAGATTTTACAGCACAGGGGTGTTTTTAAAACACATGGAGGTGATATTACTGCACTGGGGGTTGATCTTAAAGCACCAGAGAACCGATATTACAGCACTAGGGGTCAATATTACAGTACAAAGGAGAGCAATATTACAGCAAGAGAGACATTACAGCAATGGATTACTGAGATATATTACCACATGGTAGGGGGGTGTGGTTGTCACAGTATGAGGGGAGATATTACAGCACAGGGTAAATGAGGTGTCGTTAAATAGGATAGGGCTGGTTAATTGATCAGGGAAATTCAGGAACTGGCAATCAGGCTGATGCAAAATGATGATGGTGAGGATGATGATGATTTCTTCATTCAAAAGGATTTGAAATTCTCTACCCCAGAGGGTTGTGGAAGCTCATTGTTGAATACATTTAAGGCTGGGATAGACAGATTTTTGGTCTCTCAGGAAATCAAAGGACATGGAGAGTGGGTGGGAAAATGGAGTTGAAATCCAAGATCAGCCATGTTCATATTGAATGGTGGAGGAGGCTCGATGAGCCATGTGGTCTACTCCTGCTCCCATTGCTTGTGTTCTTGTCATGTAGATGATGATGACGTTGATGATTATCAGTTGAGGTGAAACTGTACTTGAGCAGTACTGAGAGAGTGCTAGGGAAACTTAAGGGACTAAAATCCAACAAAGCCCCATGACTTTTTTTTCAAACATGGAATGTGGGTGTCACTGCCTGGGCCAGCATTTATTGCCCATCCCTATTTGCCCTTGAGAAGGTGGTGGTGAGCTGCCTTCTTGAACTGCTGCAGTCCGTGTGGTGTAGGTACACCCACAGTGCTGATGGGAGGGAGTTCCAGGATTTTGACCCAGTGACAGTGAAGGAACGGCCAATATATTTCCAAGTCAGGATGGTGAGTGACTTGGAGGGGAACTTCCAGGTGGTGGTGTTCCCATCTACCTGCTGCCCTTGTCCTTCTAGATGGTAGGGTTGTGGGTTTGGAAGATGCTGTCGAAGGAGCCTTGGTGAATTCCTGCAGTGCATCTTGTAGATGGTACACACTGCTGCTACTGTGCGTTGGTGGTGGAGGGAGTGAATGTTTGTGGATGTGGTGCTAATTAGGCAGGCTGCTTTGTCCTGGGTGGTGTCAAGCTTCTTGAGTGTTGAGAGAGCTGCACTCATCCAGGCAAGTGGGGAGTATTCCATCACATGCCTGACTTGTGCCTTGTAGAAAGTTGACAAACTTTGTGGAGTCTGGAGGTGAGTTACTTGCCGCAGAATTCCCAGCCCCTGACCACCATCTTCTCACCTTCTCAAGGGCAAATAGTGATGGGTAATAAATGCTGGCCCAGCCAGCGAAGCCCACATCCCGTGAATGAATAAAAAAAGGACCTGTTCTTATAGCCACAGTGTTAATATGGCTGCTCCAGTTCAGTTTCTGGTCAATGGTAATCCCCAGGATGTTGGCAGCAGGGGATTCAGTGATGGTAATGCCATTGAATGTCATGGGTCAATGGTTTTAATCTCTCTTGTTCGAGAGGGTCATTACTAGGCATTTGTGTGGCATGAATGTTACTTGCCACTTGTCAGCCCAAGCCTGGATATTGTCCAGGTCTTGCTGCATTTGGACATGGACTGCTTCAGTATCTGAGGAGTTGCGAATGGTGCTGAACATTGTGCAATCATCAGTGAACATCCCCATTTCTGAACTTATGATGGAAGGAAGGTCATTGATGAAGCAGCTGAAGATGGTTGGGCCGAGGACACTACCCTGAGGAACTCCTGCAGTGATTCCGGCACTAGGATTTCTATGAGGCATTTGATAAGATGCCACATCAAAGGTTATTGCAAAAACTACGAGTTCATGGTGTCAGGGGTAACATATTAGCATGGATAGAAGATTGGCTGGCTGGCAGAAAACAGAGTGTGCATAAATGGGTCATTCTCTGATTGGCAGGATGTGACATGTGGAGTCCTGCAGGGGTTTGTGCTGGGACCTCAACTTTTTACAATTTACATCAATGACTTAGATAAGGGGAGTGAAGACATGGCAGCTAAATTTATAGAAGACACAAAGATAGTAGGAAAGTATGTTGTGAAGAGGACATAAGGAGTTATAGATAGTTTGAGTGAGTGGGCAAATATCCGGCAGATGGTGTGTAATGTGGGAAAATGTAAAGTTGTTCACTTTGGCAGGAAGAATTAAAAAGCAGAGTATTATTTAAATGGAGAATGGCTGCATAATTCTGAGGTACAGAGGGTTCTGGGTGTTCTAGTGCATGAGTCACAAAAAGTTAGTATGCAGGTACAGCAAGTAATTAAGAAAGCTAATGTAATGTTATCCTTTATCATAAGATGAATTGAACATAAAAGTAAGGATGTTATGCTTCAGTTATACAGGGCATTGGTGAGGCCGCATCTCGAATACTGTGAGCAGTTTTGGTTTCCTTATTTAAGGAAGGATGTAAATGTATTGGAGACGGTTCAGAGGAGGTTTACTAGATTGATACCTGGAATGAGTGGGTTGTCTGATGAGAAAAGGTTGGACAGACTGGGCTTGTTTCCACTGGAGTTTAGAAGAGTGAGAGGTGACTTGAGATCCTAAAGGTATTGACAAGGTAGAAGTGGAAAGTATGTTTGCTCTTGTGGGTGCATTGAGAACTAGGGGGCACTGTTTTAAAATTATGGGTCGCTCTTTTAGGACAGAGATGAAGAGAATTTATTTCTCTCAGAGGGTTCAGCAACTTTGGAATTCTCTGCCTGAGAAGGCAGCGGAGGTGGGGTGACTGAATATTTTTAAGGTGGAGGTAGATAGATTCTTGTTAAGCAAAGGAATCAAAGGGTTTAGATGGGAATGTGGAATCCTAAGCACAAACAGATCAGCCACGATCTTATTGAATGGCCTATTTCTGCTGCTATTTTGTATGTTTGTATGAACTGAGGTGACTGACCTCCAACAACAACCACCATCTTCCTTTGTGCTAGGTATGACTCCAACCAGCGGAGAGTTTTACCCTGATTCCCATTGACTCCAGTTTTGCTAGGGCTCCTTGATGCCGCACTCAGTCAAATGGGGCCTTGATGTCAAGGGCAGTCACTCTCACCTCACTTGATGATCTACATCCTAGGATTTTAAAAGAGATAGCTGCAGAGATAGTGGATGCACTGGTTATGATTTTCCAAAAATTCCAATGATTCTGGAACGATCCCAGAGGATTCAAGAAAGGAGAGAGAGAGAGAAAACAGGTTCTTTCAAAGGCAGGCTGAACAGGGTGTCTGTGAGCTAAAGTGCAAAATAAGATTACAAATTGGTTCCTTTTACATGAAGCGTATGAATGAACAGGATAAGGTTTTCCAGTGAGATGCATCTCCAGCTCCCTGAACCATGAAAAACACTCAACACGATCCCCCACCCTCTAGAGCACACCTGGCACGAGTTGGCTGCGTCTGTACATTAATGTGTCTTGTTTTTAAGGTTTAATGGATTGTGGGTTTACTCTACGCCTTAGTGAGGTTCTCTGTGTCTCAGAGACTCATTAATGAGAGAGAACGGTCTCTTCTCTGGGACTGTACATGGTCTATAAACCAGAATTGATTTAATGAACCCACAATGAATGTTCTCCCCAGCAGCTGAAAACAGTGAAGACAGTCACTGTGGACGGCTCAGATTTTCTCGAAGGTTATGTCCACTTGCTGATCGAACCTTGTGGTGCTTCCCACTGTTTACAGTGAAGGTCGGCCTGTTTTGTCTCCCAACTGGGAGTTGTTTGAATAATAAGTTACCTCTGGAGATTAGCCCTTCTAAACTCAATCGCTACAGAAATATTACAGCATAAATGAAAACTACAAGCTAGTAAGCCTGACATCAGCCTTTGAGAAATTGCTAGAATCTAACATTTAAGGAAATCTTAACAATACACGTAGAACATCATAGTAAGATTAGACAAAATCAACTTGGTTTTACAAAAGGGAAAACCTGTTGGACAAATTTATTAGTGTTTTTTGAGGATGTAACTCGTCAGGTGGATAAAGGGGAACCAGTAGATGTAGTATACTTAGATTTCCAAAAAGCATTTGATAAAATGCGAGACAAAACATTAATATGCAAGTTAAGGGCTCATGGAGTTGGAGGTAATATATTAGCATGCATAGAGGATTGGGTAATGGACTGGAGGCAGAGAGTAGGGATAAATAGGGCATTTTCCAGTTAGTAGGCTGTAACTAATGGGAATGCTGCAAGGTTCAGTGCTAGGGCCTCAGCTACTTAAAAATCTATAGATGAAGAAACCAAGGGTAATGTATCTAAGTTTGCTGATGATACAAAACTAGGTGGGAAGGTAAGCTGTGAGAAGGACACAAAGAGGCTGCAAAGGGATATAGACAGGTTCAGGTAGTGGGCAACAAGTTGGCAGACAGAATATAACGTGGGGAAGTGTGAACTTATTCATTTTGGTCATAAGAATAGAAACTATGAACATACATACAAACAAGGAACAGAAGTAGGCCTTTCAGCCCCTTGAGCCTGCTTTGTCATTTAAAAGATCATGGCTGATCTGATAGTAACCTCAAATCTGCATCCCACCTACTCCCAATAACATATCACCCCCTTGCTTACCAAGAATCTATCCACCTCTGCCTTAAAAATATTCAAAGACTCTGCATCCACCACCTTTTCAGGAAGAGAGTGCCAAAAACTCACGACCCTCAGAGAAAATCCTTTTGCCTCATCTCTGTTTTAATTGGGCGAACCCTTATTTTTAAACAGTGACCCCCCTTGTTCTAGTTTCTCCCACAAGAGGAAATATCCTCTTCACATCCATCCTGTCAAGACCCCTCAGGATTTTATATGTTTCAATCAAGCTGCCTCTAACCCTTCTAAACTCCAGCGGATACAAGCCTAACCTGTCCAACCTTTCCTCATAAGACAACCTGTCCATTCTGTCTGGTAAACCTTCTCTGAACTGCTTCCAATGCAGTTACATCTTTCCTTAACTAAGGTGACCAGTACTGTACACATTATTCCAAATGTAGTCTCACCAGTGTCCTGTACAACTGAAACATAACCTCCCTACTTTTGTATTCAATTCCCCTCACAATAAATGATAACATTCTATTAACTTTCCTAATTACCTGCTGCATCTGCATACTAACCTTTTGTGATTCATGCACTAGGACACCCAGATCCCTTTGAATCTCAGAGCTCTGCAATCTCTCACCATTTAGATAATATGCTTCTCTTTTATTCTTTCTGTCAAAATGGACAATTTCACACTTTCCCACATTAAACTATACTCCACCTGCCAGATCTTTATTCACTCACTTAATCTATCTGTTTATAGCCTCCTTATTTCTTCTTCATAACTGACTTTCCTACCTATCTTTGTGTCATCAGCAAATTTGGCAATCGCCCATCAATCCCTTCATCCAAGTCATTTATATAAATTATAAACAATTGGGTTCCCAGCACTGATCCCTGTGGAACACCACTCGTCACATCTTGCCAATGTGAAAAAGACCCATTTATGCCAACTCTCTGCTTCCTTTTAACTAGCCAATCTTCTATTCATGTCAACATGTTACCCCCTATTCCATGAGCTTTAATTTTCTGTAATAACCTTTGATGTGGCATTTTATCAAATGCCTTCTGGAAATCTAAGTACAGTACATCCACCCTTTATCCACAGTATGTTACTTCCTCAAATAACTCCAATAAATTGATTAGACATGATTTCCATTTCACAAAACCACATTGACTCTGCCTGATGACCTTGAGCTTATCCAAGTGTCCCGCTATAACTTCTTTAACAATAGCTTCTAACATTTTCCCTATGACAGATGTTAGGCTAACTGGTCATTAGTTTCCTGCTTTCTGTCTCCCTCCCTGTTCCAATAATGAAGTTCCATTTGCTACCTTCCAATCTAATGGGACTTTCCCTGAATCTAGGGAATTTTGGAAAATTAAAACCAATACATCAACCATCTCAGTAGACATTTGTTTTAAGACCCTAGGATGAAGTCCATCAGGACCCGGTCTCCTGTCAGCCTGCAGCTCCAACAAATATTTTTAAAAAGTCATGAAACTTGTATTTTTTGCTTCCATGGGATATGGTTGTCACCGGAAAGGACAGCATCATCATTACTTGAACCAAGTGGCTTGCTAGGCAATTTCAGAGGACAGTTAAGACCACATTAGGCCAGACCAGATAAGTATGGTAGATATCCTTTCCTAAAGGACATTAGTGAACCATTGATACATGGTCACCACCACTGAGACAAGCTTTATATTCCAAACTTATTAATTGAATTTAAATTCCAGCAGCTGCTATGGTGGGATTTAAACTCATATGCCGAAGGCATTAGTTGAGGCTCTGGGTTACTAGTCTGGTGACATTACTACTGTACCACTGTCTCTCCCCAGCTCATAGAGACTTGGGTGTATTCATGTAAGGAATGCAGAAAGTTAGAATGCAGGTGCAACAAACAATTGCGAAGGTAAATGGCATGTCGGCCTTTATTGCAAGGGGATTGGAGTATAGGAATGGGGACATCTTGCTACAATATAAAGGGCTTTGGTGAGACCAAACTTGGCATATTGTGTGCAGTTTTGGTCTCCAGATTTAAGGATGGATATATTTGCATTGGAGGCAGTACAGTGAAGGCTCACTATTATTTGGTCCCTGGGACGAGACGGTTGTCCCAATCAAGGGATATGGGGAGTAGGTGAGAAAGAGGAGATGAAGCTGATGATCAGCATGATCTTATTGATTGGCAGACCAGGCTTGGTTGGCCGGATTTTCTATTCATGCTCAATGTTTTGATGCTGATGACAGAAGCGACCGGGGTACTTTGACGATGATGGTGACATATTTGATGATGCTGCTAAGAACCTAAGAAATAGGAGCAGGGGTAGGCCAATGGCACCTCGAGCCTGCTCCATCATTTAATAGGATCATGGCTGATCTTGTGCGTCAACTCCACTGTCCTGCCCACTCCCCATATCCCTTGATTCTCTGAGAGAGCAAAATTCTGTCTATCCCAGCCTTAAATATATTTATCAATGGAGCATCCACAACCCTCTGGGATAGAGAATTCCAAAGGATCACAATTCTTTGAATGAAGAAATCCATCCCTTATCTCAGTCCTAAATGAATGACCCCTTATCCTGAGAGTGTGCCCTGTGTTGTGGACTCCCCGACCTTAGGAAACACCTCTCAGTGTCGACCCTGTCAAACCCTTTCAGAACCTTGATGATGATGTTGATGTCAGTTTGATAGCGTCAGTTTGTGATTGAGTAATTGTGTACCTTTTTGTTCGTAATGTGATCAATAACTTTCCATGAATGAACACTCCTTTGCTATTGCTGCTAAATAATGGAGGCTGTAAAGAAGGATATCTGTTATGGTGTCTTATCTTTAAGGATAAGGAATTTGTCCCTGAAGATCTATTGAATGAGGTAGGGCCCAATATAGATTCTATATCAGTTTCTCTGTGAAGAAGTGTATATATTAAACAGAACTTTTCAATCTATGCCTCATCATGCACCTGTTGGGTGGAAACTTCAGCTTTCACTGGTGGCGATCTCAGAGGCAGGAAAGGCATGTCATTAGATCTTTTTTATTCATTCACGGGATGTGGGCATTGCTGGTTGGGCCAGCATTTATTGCCCATCCTTAGTTGCCCCTTGAGAAGGTGGTGGTGAGCTGCCTTCTTGAACCGCTGCAGTCCATGTGGTGTAGGTACACCCACAGTGCTGTTAGGGAGGGAGTTCCAGGATTTTGACCCAGTGACAGTGAAGGAACGGCGATATATTTCCAAGTCAGGATGGTGAGAGGCTTGGAGGGTCACTTGCAGGTGGTGGTGTTCCCATATGTCTGCTGCCCTTGTCATGGTAAAGTTCGTGGCTTTGGAAGGTGCTGTCAAAGGATCCTTGGTGAATTCCTGCAGTGCATCTTGTAGATGGTACACACTGCTACTACTGTGCTTCAGTGGTGGAGGGAGTGAATGTTTGTGGATGTGGTGCCAATCAAGCGGCTGCTTTGTCCTGGATGGTGTTGAGCTTCTGAGTGTTGTGGGAATTGCACTCATCCAGGCAAATGGAGATTATTCCTTCACACTCTTGATTTGTGCCTTGTAGATGGTGGACAGGCTTTGAGGAGTCAGGGGGTGAGTTATCAGTGGATAGATGGGAACACCACCATCTGGAAGTTCCCCACTAGGCCACTCACCATCCTGACTTGGAAATATATCGCCGTTCCTTCACTGTCTCTGGGTCAAAATCCTGGCACTCCTTCCCTAACAGCACTGTGGGTGTACCTACACTACATGGACTGCAGCAGCTCAAGAAGGCAGCTCACCCCCACCTTCTCAAGGAATGGGCAATAAATGCTGGCCCAGCCAGCGAAGCCCACATCCTGTGAATGAATTTTTAAAAATCACAGTGGTTGTTGATATGCAATTTATTTGCTGAGTTTGAACTCTCTTGTAGGGTTTCCTGTATCTTTCAAGCTGTGCTCTGTAGTTGATAAGTATCTCTGTTCTGGAGTTTCTAACTTACCTGTGGTTCTTCTAGTTGGGAGATCTTTTGATTTTGCTTATATTTGTTTTCAGCCTCCAGGAGTGTAACCAAGTTCACTTTCAAAGTCTGCCAAGATATTTTCAATTTGAACATTGAGGGTTAAAAATAATACCCACTTTGGTTTCTGTTTTGCACCAAGTGAACATCTGCTGCTTTCTGTGGTGTTTCTATGTGTTCTGCTTAAAGGAATCTGAGTCTTGTGTAGAACATTTTAAATAAGATGCTGTGATGGGGTGTTGCTTTGGTTAAGAATAGCCTGTGAGTCCATTGCTTGTTGCTGACATGAAGGAGGGGAGTTTAAAAGGGCACTAACTTAATATAAAAAAATAGTTTGGAAAGTTTGTTTCACATTAAGTTTGAAAATTACACACTCCAATCACAAACAAGAATCTTAAACTTAAACAAGCCAATTACATTACACAGGCATGAGGGGAGAGCTGGCTGAGGTTGATTGGGTAAATAGACTAAAAGATACAGCGGTAAATGAACATTTAAAAACATTGGGGAAACTTTTAAAGAAACAATTCAAAATATTTAACAAGAATATATCCCATTGAAAAATGAAAATTCAGCAAGAAAGATCCAATCATAGCTTATTCAAGAGGTTAAGGATATGATAGTTTAAAAGAAGGGGATTATAATGTGGTAAAGAATAGTGACAATCCTGAGGATTGGGGCTGTGTTAGAAACCAGCAAAGGACCAGCAAAAAGTTGATAAAAAGTGGAAGAATAGAATATGAGAGTAAACCAGCCAGGAATATAAAAACAGGTTGTAAGGGCTTTTACAGATATAAAAAGGAAGAGAGTAACTAAAGTAAATGTTAATCTCTTAGAAGAAGAGACAGGAGATATTATCATGGGGAATGGGGAAATGACAATGAGATTGAACAAATATTTTGTGTCTGGCTTCACAGTAGAAAACACAAGTTTCATTCCAGTAGTAGACAGTACCCTAGGGGCTAATAAGAGTGAGGTAATTAAGGTAGTTAATATCAACAAATAAACTGTATTGGAGAAACTCAAGGGGCTAAAATCCCACAACCCTCAGAACCCTAGGTTTCCAAAATGAATAGCTGCAGAGATAATGGATTTGCTGGCTATTAATTTCCAAAATTCCCTAGGTTCTGGAACAGTCCCAGCAGTTTGGAAGTTAACAAATGGAACACCACTTTTCAAGACAGGAGGGAGAGAGAAAACTGGGAACCACAGGCCAGTTAGCCTGACATCAGTCATTAGGAAAGTGCTGGAATTTATTATTAAGGAAGTCTTAATAATGCACTTAGAAAAATGTAGTATAATTAGAACACATCAACATGGTTTTATGAAAGACAAATCCTCTTTGAAAAGCTTTATTGGAGTTTTTTGAGGATGTAACTAATAGGGTTTAGAAAGGGGGATCAGTAGATGTGGTATATTGCTGAAAATGAAGACACATTGTTGAAGCTTTTCATCAAAGCACTCATCAGGACAAATGCAAGAATGCTAAATTTAAAATTATCACAACAATTTATACTACAGGAGAAAATATGTTGATTAGTTGGCAAGTGGACTCTGATTGGCTGAGGCATTGCCATGGAGAAAGCAATGGGGAACTATAGGTTTCCCACACCCCCAGGTAATTGAAAAAAATTGCAAGACTTGAACATATTTCTTTTGTTTGCAGAGAACGTGTCCCTGATTATAAATGTATGTTGCTTCTAGCAAGCATAAATGAGCCACATTATGAGCTTGACTGATTATCTTAAATTGGTTGTCAGTGTAGCTATTGGCACACTCAGGATTGTTCAACAAGTGCTGCCCATTCACAGAATCACATCTAACAGTAAACATTAAAAATAATTCTGCCTATGACACAACTGTGAAACTTCGTGTGTGGATTTCAGTGCCAGTTCAATGCCAGGTACTTAGGCCATATGTCCCAGTGATTCACTGATCAAATCAAATAGCTGATTAAATTATTCACAATCAGCACAGTAAGACCATAGTCAACTAGCTGCGCTTGCAAAACCCAGAACAAAATATCTACTGTTAGAAGTAGCAGCTAGACCAGTCTGAGTGCCCAATCAGTTCAACTGATCATGACTCAAGCACTTAACAGATCAACTTTCTTGTAAATTTCATCAAAACTCTAATAAAAGTTCCAAACCTTCATCACTATCCAACTAATGGGCATTATGCTCACAAAATACATTACTTCTGATTTTATTTCTGGTAGAAAGTGACAACACCAAAGCAATACCCTATTTTCTCTTTGGTAGGGTGTAATCAGTGTCCATCTATCCACTTCATTCTTCTACAGGTCAGACTCTGAGAACAATGGAGGGTAATCATACCCCAACAATTCACACTTGTGATCTATCATTTTCCACGATGGCTAGGGTTATAGTGTTTTTGCCTGATTTCTTCATCTTTGGGAAACCATCCTCTGCTACAATGTTCTAATCCAGAAAGCCGATGGTGAAGGATAGAACAGGAACCAACCTTTACACAATTTTATATTTATTTGCAGATTTACACGTTACAAGCACGTACCGCCTAATCCCAACAACCACAGGTCAGTCTTGTCTATTTATAGTGAATCAAGTGAATCCCCAGTCAATGCACACCACCTGCACCATCTGATCAAGTACAATTAATATATACAATTAACAGGGAAGGTACGTACCTCTCCACAAAAACAAATCGAAATTAGGAAGGAAAGTTGAATCTAGGCATTTGTGTAGACATCCATTTCAGAATGGCATTTGTAGAATTCTGGAAGCAATTCCTACACTTGACCTCAACTGGTGTACTGCAAGGAAAGTTGTTATCTGACTTTCAAGATCAGTCTTGCATAATGACAATTAAGCTGAGATATTTAGGATGAATATTCAAATGTTCTTAAACCTTGGGCTATGTTACCCAGTACCAGATTTTTCTAATCATTAATAAAACATTTTTTTGGTTTGTAATTAATTGAGCAACATGATTAACTAATTCCCCCATTATGCATAGAGATTAATACAAATCTCTAATGTAATAACAGTTTCCATTTGTGAAGCATGTTTAATATAGTGAAGAGGTCAAGGAGTTTCTCGGAGAAATGGATGCCAAGCAGCGGTAGGATTAGTAGGTGTGACTGAAAAATTAAAAATATAGATTCAAGAACCCTTTTGTGACCAGGGCCAGCTTGGCAGGCGGGGGCACTTGATCAGCGGGCCTGGGAGTGGGTGGGAAACGGACTGCTGACCGTGATCGCACCCCCCCCCAGCCCCCCCCACCACCGACCACGATTTCACACCGGCCGGCCAGTTAATGGGCAGCCAGCGTGAACCGGGCACTGAGAGGCTCAGCGCTGCCGGGGTGGGGAGGGTAGGATGGCGGGCGATGATGTTTCCACAGGCACGGGCGAGAGAGCTCCCTGAAGGCAGAGAGCGGACTCAAGAAGCTGCGGAAAACCAGGAAATAAAGAAACGTCCAAGCATCACAGTCAGGCGCCTGAACATATGGTTGATAAAAACGCTGTCCATAGATTTTTGTTTTTATTTTATTTCGCAACGGAAACCTCTTCCCACCCTTGGATGAGGTTGGATGAAAAATGGAAAGGCCCCCTGTCCGATTCGGCCGTCTGCCAACCGTAAGGTTGGACAGACCACAGCAAGTTGGAGACAATTGCGCTGTGTTACTGGGCTTAACTGTCCTCTTAATTACTGGCGGGCCGCTTTCAACTCTTGTGTGCACCCGCCGAGTGAAATATCGCACGAACGCGGGATGATGGTGGGACGCTTGCCTGACGTCTTCTCACGCGATTTCACGCCCAATCAGGTAGGGCGTGCACCCGTCTGCGGGACTTATCCTGCCCCAGAGAAAGAGGTAGTGAGGGGTTTAGTGAGGCGATCCTGGAGGTGAGGTGGAAATGACTAAATACTGTGCGACTGACTGAGTAAGGGAACGATGGGAAGCCAGAGTTGGGTTGCCAGAGGGTGAGAGGCCATTGCAGAGATCGGGATGGGAGAAGCCTTGAAGGGGAGTGTAAATGAGGGCAGGGGGCTGTTTAGAGTGTTAGGAAACAGAGAGTCAACATACATGGTGCATGGGGGAATGAGACTTAACGCGGGAAGGATGTCGGAATTTTGAATGGTTGGCTTTGTGACAAGTGACACGCGAGGAGACATTGGGAAAATATCATTCTCTGAAATAGCATCTAGCTCATCCATTGAAGCGCTGGAAGTAAAAACGTGTCCTTTTGTTACTGTGTTTTACTGTTACTGAATATTACCTCGCATGAAAATAAATAAAAGACCTCTGGCCATTGATCTGATGTTGATGCGTTTGTTGTTTTGGAAGAAGACATGAGAACACATTGATGGTAAAAGGTTATTGATGGTAAAAGGTATCACAATGGTAGGGTAATTGTTAGTTCTGAAATGCCGCCTCAGATACAGCTGGCATCATGGTAAAGGCTTTACACAGGAACAGGAGTATGTCACTGAGGGCCTCTTCTAGCCTTCTGAGTATCTGATTCATCAGAGACTCAACCTGTCCAAAACACAAGAACGAAAGTGTTGGAGAAAGCCTAACGATGATGTGCAATGTAAGAACCCATGTTACCCAGCAACCAGGAAGACTGGGACGTTTCAGCTCTTGTGGAGAGGTGGGGAGATAGATCATGGTTGTTGCAGGTTTCATTACCCTGGCTGCATGTGTAAAACCAGGCAAGTGGCAGAAAGAAAATAACCTCAGGGCAGAAATCCTCAATCCTGGCTGCCACCTGGATTATCGGATTATCTGGGCGCATTGATTAGAGGGTGAAGAATCAGGCATTTGCTGTTCTCCACCTGATTATCCTCATGTGCTGCCCCCAAGAAATTCATACACCCAGTCCTATATGTATATTATACATATCAATATAATATAGAGATATTGTCAGGGAAGAATTTACAGGGGTTTGGGGAGAGAGCAGAGGTGTGGGACTTGTTGAGTCAGGTTCTCGTGTCCCTAAGAAGTCAGCAACGGGTGCAGGAATCGGCAACATTGAGGCAGAGGAGACATAACATTTGAAATTTCCCCTCGAAAAGAGACTCACACAAACTTGTGACAGGCCTGAAGAGACTCGGGTCATGACACCACACGCAAGTCCTGTGACACTGACAGGCCCAGGGGGATTTTGTATTTAATGTCCCTAAGTATTTTCATCAAGTCAGGTGGGTTTTGGAATCCTTTGGAAAATGCACTGGGTAAGCGAGTTGGGGAACCTTTGGGAAAGATTGTTGAGGCATCGGGAACATCCTGACTGTTAAGTGTAAAATGTTTTGACGATGTCAAAAATCATTAGATTCTTATATGTCCTGACTGCAGTGCTTGATCATGGGGCTTTGCTCTGACATAGTAAGTTGATCATTACATTGCCCAGTATTGTATAAATTTTGAGATGCACTGGTGTACTTTTCCCATTGGAAAATGTGCTATTCTGCATTCAAAACCCTGACAGACAGTGTTTGTGAACACTCCTGTCATGGACTGAATAGTGATTTAACTGTTCAGAATAGTTTAACTTAAAAAAAAACTGGGCCTGCTGTTTTCACATAGGGAAAAATTTTCCCCCTGTTGGTCGGGGTGGGGGGGGGGGGGGGACTGCGAGAGGAGGCGCGCCTCCGATCGGCGTCCCTGATTGGGGGTGCGCCACCGTTTTAAGTGGACGTGCCAATTAAGGCCCGCCCAGTGTGACGTCCACCAGGAAGCGCTATGCGCTCCCTGTGCAGGCGGGGAGGAGGGGTTCCCTCAGCCGGGAGTGCACTCTTCCGTGCATACGCGTGAAAGAGCACAGAGATCTCCCTGCGGCTAAGTGCTGCCTCAGGGAGATCGGTTTGGACTTCAAATTTTTAATAAAAACCATCCTAACATTTCCCTTCTGAGTCCCCCTCTCGTGACAATGTCACATGAGTTGGGACATGACCTATAACTTTATTAAAACTCAATGTGCAGGTTTTAAATCACTCATGAAACCTCATCCCGCCCGTGGATGAGGCTTCATTCTTTTTCCGATGCCTGCCAGGGCTCCCGGCATACCCCACCAACCCCTTAAGGTTGGACGGGCAGGTTCACTAATTATCTAAATTGTTTTTTAATGGCCTCAATAGGCCGTTGACAGGTCAGCGGCTGTGCAGATGACTCGGCTGCGCCCCCACCGACCTGAAAATGGAAATGATGCAGGATGACATCGGGAGTTCCACCCGACATGATCTCGCTTTATTTTACATGTCGACGAGTAAGCCTCGCCCCCACTCGCCGCCCGGAAGATCCTACCCTTACAGAAACAAAAAGCACCTGCTTCACTCGGATGATTGACAGGTCATTTGCTTTTAAAGTGAGAAAAGAAATCTGGCCTTTCAAGCTTAATTTGATCCACATCTGGAGTTGTAACAGTTTCTTTTGACAGCTGAGCCCATTATGAATGCTTGGATGAGCATCAAATGCTAATGAAGAACTTAGCTCAGCAGATGGTTATTTAGATAATTGTTCAGAGGACTGAGAGCATGGATTGACAGTTTTAAGAGGTTATAATAGTGTTATCTGTCTTTGATGTTGTCTCTGAATAGATGTTTCTTTGTTTTCACAGATCACCTTAAGGTTAAGATTTTTAGAGGGTTTTTTCTGTACAGTTTAGATGTCTGAGCATTTGAGTGACAGTTCTATTAAATTGTTAAAAGTTTATTTTTTAAAAGTCAATTTCAAAAGGTTCCAATTGATATTTTATTGCACCTCAGGCCTCTACATAGTGGATACTGGTCAGTGATTGAGGAGTATACATGACGAGTATGCATGGAGGGGTCATGGGAGACTTGACGGGGCCTGGAGGTGGCATCCAAGTTATGAGGGGACATGGAGGCTCTGGGGGAATGGATACAAGAGGCATAGGGGTCTTCAGGCACAAGGCGGCATGGGGGTGATGTTTTGGGGGATAAAAATGATGTGAAGAGCTAGGCCAAAGTCCCAGACAGCTGAGATGGGCCTTCTAACCAACACACCTTGGCACCCACACTCACCCAGCACTGCCCCTGGCCTGCATAGAGAGGCAGCGCACCCGAACCTCACCAGCCCATTTGTCTAGGAAATGATCATGTGGTGTGAATGGGAGGGGGTGATGGGTTCAGATGGGCAAGGTCAGGAACTGCCCTGATTCAAGTTTCCCAAACCCCAGACGAAGATCCAGCTCATTGGATAGACTTTGCAATGAAGCAATGCAGGCGAAATGGATTAATACCCTCCTTCCATGTTGCATGATTCAATGATTCTGATATTTTCGACGTTTCTGTGATATTTTAAGCCATTTTTTTGTTGCCGAGAGGGATTGTTATTTCTGTCAAAACTGGGAGAGGCTCTTTAATGCTGACCTTAGGTATTGTAACTAAAGTCACTCAGTCAAAGCTAGAATTTGGCAAATAATACCGAAGCTGGACAATGCAAAAGAAAATCTCTCCAGGCATTATTCTACCATGAAAACTTCGAAAAAGAACTCCAATTCGGTGTAGGGGTAAGTAAAGTGAGAGTGTAAATAAAGTGTAAATCATTGTGAACCAAGAAATGCTTCGTAAAGCAAGGATGGGAACAAAAGGGTGAATTTTTCAAATCCCTATCATAACGTGGTCTATCGTATGTCACAAACATGTCCTGCAAAACCTACTCAGCACAGGCAGAATGGGCTGAATGGTCTCCTGCACAGTTAAGATGCTACAATTCAATGAAATAAATTGCTTGCCTCTTAAGAAAACAGTTGCAAAGTCACCATGAAAATAAAGCCAAATAATGGTATGACCAGAATAAATGGCAAAAATAAAATAAAAAGGATGATGATGGAAGAAAAGGCTTACTTACCTGGCTCAAAGAAGGACAGACCGGCTGTTAAACATTCCTGGATACAAGGTGTTCAGGGAAGATAGGAAAGGGAGAAAAGGGGGTGGGGGTGGGGAAGGCAGTATTGGTTAAGGAGAGCATTGCAGTGCTGGAGAAAGAGGACATCCCAGAGGGGCCAAGGACAGATTCTATTTGGCCAGAGCTAAGGAATGAAAAGGGTGTGATTACATTGCTCGGTGTAGTCTATAGGACGCCAAATAATTGGGAGGGTGTAGAGGAACAAATCTGCATGGAAATTACAAAGAGGTGCAGGCGTTATAGAGTAGTTATTATGGGGGACTTTAATTACCCGAACGTAAACTGGGAAGTGGTAGTGTAAAGGGTGGGAGAGGGGAAGGAGTTCCTAGAGAATTTTCTACAGCAGTATGTTTCCAGTCCAATGAGAAAGGAGGCACTGCTCGAACTCGTTCTTGGGAATGAGTTGGACCAAGTAGATCAAGTATCAGTGGGAGAACATTTAGGGGAAAGTGATCTTTTTATCGTAAGGTTTAGGCTGGTTATGGAAAAGGACGAGGAACAACACAGAGTGACAATAATTAACTGGGGGAAAGCAACTTCAATGGGGTAAGAGTGGATCTGGCCCAGATAAATTGGAATCAAAGATTAGCAAACAAGACTGTAACTGGACAATGGGTTGTCTTTAAAGAAGAGATAGTTCGAGTGACAGTCAAGGTATATTTTGAGGAAGGGGAAGGGTAGGGCAAACAAATCCAGAGCTCCCTGGATGACAAAAGATGTAGGGATTAAGATGGAGCAGAAAAAGCATGCTTACGAGAGATGTTAGGGGGATAATACAATTGAGAACAAGGCCAATATAGAGGCCTCAGAGAGGAATTGAAAAAACAAATAAGAGAAAAAAGGGAGAGTATGGGAAGAGACTGGCAGCTAACATAAAAGGGAATTCAAAAGTCTTCTATAGTAGAAGGGAGGTAGAAGAAGATGTAGGGCCAATTAGGACCAAAAAGGGATTGCACATAGAGGCAGGGGACATGTCTGAAGTCAAATGAATATCTTGTATCTGTCTTTACTTAGGAAGAAGATGCTGCAGAGATCATGGTGAAAGAGGAGGTAGTTCAAACACTTGAAGGGTTTAAGATTGATAAGGAGGAGGTATTGGATAGGCTGCCTGTACTTAAAGTTGATGAGATGTATCCAAGGATACTGAGGGAAGTGAGAGTGGAAATTATACCTAAAGGAAAGGGAGTTCATTTGACTGCACCATTTCAAAGGTGAATTTGAGCACAGGATGGAGCCCATTAAGACATGTAAGGCAATAATTACAATTGCTTTCCCTTTGTGTTGGTATTCTTGTAAAGTGTCCTGATGAGTGCAAGATGAAAAGTTTTGACATGTCTCTTTTTTCAGCAATACATATGCAATTCCTAAAATATTAACTAGAGACATCTATTTCTTCACTCATTTTTGTGAAGATTAAGAACATACGGACGGAAGTAGGTCATTTAGCCCCTGAGCCTGTTCTGATTCTCAAGGATATCCTAACCTCTCCAGGTGTTGCATGGGTATTTAATGTTTGAGTTTCTTTGTAACACGTTATAGCTTTCAGAGTCTAAATGACTCCTTCTGGAATGTGTCCAATGAAGAAACTATCCATCTGCCATTTCTTGATCTCAAATGATATTTTACATCCATCTTTAAGATTCATACTTTACAGAATCACAGAATTGTTACAGCACAGAAAGAGGCCATTCAGCCCATCATGTCTATGTCAACTCTTTAAAGGCACAATTTACCCAGTGCCATTCCCTGCCTTCTCCTTGTAGCCCTTCATATTTTGCATGAAGCTGAACGAATGGAGCTCTTTTCAATGTCCCTCATTCTCTTGTTCCCTTAGCCCCTCTAATGCTCAATTCCGTTATTCTCAACTCTCTTTTCCATGAACGAGTTGGACTTTGGAATCAAAAACACAGTTTCTAAACTTGCGGATAACACCAAACTGGGGGAAGGGGATGGTCAATACTGAGGAGGACTGCAAAAAATTACAGGAGGACATTAATAAACTTACAGAATCAGCAAACAATTGGCAAATAAAGTTGAATACAGATAAATGTGAGGTAATACATTTTGGTAGGAAGAATAGGGGAGTTACCTATTACTCGGGTTGTGCAAGTCTAGGCGGGCTGGAGGAACATAGGGATCTCAGAGTACAAATAGACCAATAAAAGTTGTACCCTAGGTTAGCAAGGTCATATAAGAAGCAAACCAATCATGAGGCTTTATTTCTGGAGGGATAGAATTGAAAAGTAGGAATGTTATGCCAAACCTGTATCCAGCCTTGGTTAGACAACACTTAGAGTACTAGCTGCAGCTCTGGTCACCACATTATAAAAAGGATGTACAGGCACTGGAGAGGATGCAGAGAAGATTTTCAAGAATGATACCAAAAATATGTGGGTATACATATCAGGAAAGAATTGATAGGCTGAGTCTCTATTCTCTTGACAAAAGGCTGAAGTCTTTAAAATTATGATAGGCTTTGATAGAGTGGTTACATAGGACCAGATTTTTTCCCATGATGGAGAGGCTCTCTGTTATGGCGGAAATGCTGTAAATGACCAAAAATCGTAAATCTCATCCCTAAACGCGGCACTTCCCATTTTCTTGAGGGCAGGATTGGGAATAGGGGTGCAGTGTATGGAGACAGTGTATGGAGGGCAGGATTGGGAATAGGGGTGCAGTGTATGGAGACAGTGTATGGAGGGCAGTATTGGGAATAGGGGTGCAGAGTATGGAGACAGCTGCCTCCACTGAAGTGGGACTTGATAGCCCAGGAGTGTGAAATCCAAAGGGTGCAGATTAGATCAGGTAAGAGCAGGTCTGAACTTTGCAGATTCGTTTGAATAGTCAAGATACCCCTTTGGAGAGGTAAGGTACCACTTTGGATATGGTCCAGGATCACCTTTAGGGAGGGTCAGATCCTCTTTGGTGGAGGTCAGGTGCCCTTTGGGGCAGATCAGTTGCCCTTTGGAATTGTTAAAATTAGGCATAAATGTGCGTAAAAAGTCCATTAACTTATTACTATCAAACTCATTGGAACTGTCAACAGACATGTCAAAATCAATTGTCAAAACTGTCAGAAGCAGTAGTCAAAGAGACCTGTCAAGCCATATAAAAGTCCATCCCATTAAATCTTTGAAAAAAATGTCTGGAGTGTTAAAAGAAAAGATTGCTTGCTATTTCACTCTGTCTGTTGATATAGGACTGAGGGTTCCCAATACTGGTCTAGAACAGCATGACTGATTTTACTACATTCCATTATCACAGTAGGGTGCCTGCTATTTCACATTTTGATTGACAGCCACAAATAGTTTTAGATTCTTTGATGTGGGATGACAAATACAAATGCTTGTTGTAATAAGGGATTGTGCAATTGAATGAAATGCTTTTGTTATAAGGCTTTATTTAGTTGAAGGAATATAACTATGGTGTAAATGTACTGTGGCTACAAGAGCAGGTCAGAAGCTGGGAATCCTGCAGAGAGTAACTCACCTCCAGACTCCCAGAAGCCTGTCCACAAGGCAGAAGTCAGGAGTGTGATGGAATACTCCCTGGATGAGTGCAGCTCCCACAACCCTCAAGACGTTCGACACCATCCAGGACATAGCAGCCCGCTTGATTGGCATACCATCCACCACCTTCAACATTCACTCCCTCCACCACCGACGCACAGCAGCAGTGTGTACCATCTACAAGATGCACTGCAGAAACTCACCAAGGCTCTTTAGACAGCACCTTCCAAACCCGTGACCTGCACCACCTAGAAGTACAAGGGCATTAATTACATTACATCACATCCACAACACCGAAATCGGCCATTCAGCCTGACTGGTCTAACCCGGTGTGTATACCACACACAAATCCCTTTCAATGTGAATGAACTCTTCAAACCCTGGCCCCTATCCCTTCTTTTCCTTCCCCCTCCAGGCTGCATCTAGCTTTCTGTTAAATACGTCAATGCTCTCTGCTTCAACATGGACATGCAGCGGTTCAAGGGGGCAGCTCACCACCACCTTCTCAAGGGGCAATTAGGGATGGGCAATAAATGCTGGCCCAGCCGGCGATGCCCACATCCTGTGAAATAATAAAAAAAAAACTTATTTTGTCTCATCTCTCATGGGTCCTGAGGCCTGCCCATGGTGGATACTGGGTGAGTTGGCATGGTAGTTGTAAGGGCAAAGGATGGTATTGGTTGGCACTAAGTTGGCACAAGTGTTACAAAGTGCCATTGGATGGGTGGAAGGGCACAGGTTGGCATAGAGGCTATAAAGGCCAAGTGGGGTGGGGGTGGAGGCATGAGGCATCATATGTCGTCATGCTTGGGGCATGGGGAGTGGTGGGGGGGGGGGGGTGGGGGGGGCGGTGATGGTGGAGGAATGTTTCACGTTTTACTGTTTTTAAAAACATTTTGGACACAGTGCCAGAGCCCTGAGGTAAGCTCTCTGCCCAGCCAGGCTCTGCACCTGGCAGTCTCCTCACTATAGTGATGAATTTCCCAACCCTTTGTGAAGTGGCTAAATTCTTCACTCGTGAACTAAAGGCCATTGTCACTCATCATAATGTCTGGAATGCAATAGTGACCACAGCGTACTTTCATTCTTCCTACAATCTGATCAGTAATCGTTGAAGTCAGCAGCTCTAACTCCCAGTAGTCAGAGTAGGAGTCTACGCTGATAAGATAATCACTTCCTGCTAGAGTGAAGAGGTCTACTCCCAGCTTCACCCGTGGCCTGTCTGGGATGACATACATCATCAGCGGTTCTCAAACTCATTAGCTTGGTACTTGGTACAAGCACCACTCTGGCTGATGTGGCCTTTAATCTCATTGCTCATGTTGGGCCAGAAGAGCATTTCTCAGGCTCAACTCAATTCCTTGCATGGATGGTTTCAGCTTCTCTCCTCTCATCTCCTTGAGGATAATGAGTCTATTTCATATGAACATATGGACAGGGAGCAGAAGTAGGCCATTTGGCCTCTCAAGCCTGCTCTGCCATTTAATAAGGTCATAGCTGATCTGATAGTAACCTTAAATCTACATCCCATCTACCCCCAATAGCACATCACCCCCTCGCTTACCAAGAATTGAACCACCTCTGCCTTAGAAATATTCAATCACTCTGCATTCACCGCCTTTTCAAGAAGAGAGCTCAAAAGACTCTCGACTTCTGAGAGAAAGAATCTTGCCACATTATACTCCATTTGCCAGATCCCTGCCCACTCTCTGGTCCTTTGGCCTCCTTATGTCCTCTTCACAACTTACTTTCCTACCTATCTTTGTCCCATCTGCAAATTTAGCAACCATCCCATCCATCCCTTCATCCAAGTCATTTATATAAATTGTAAATAGTTGAGGTCCCGTGCTGATCCCTGTAGCACACCACTTGTTACATCTTGCCAATCTAAAAAAGACTCATTTATGCCTTCTCTCTGCTTCCTGTTAGCCAGCCAATCTTCCATCCTCACCAATATGTTACCCCTTATATCACGAGCTTTTATTTCCCTCAATAATCTTTGGATGTGGCACTTTGTTAAATGTCTTCTTGAAATCTAAGTACAGTACATCCACTGATTCCCCTTTATCCATGGCATATGTTACTTCTTCAAACAACTACAAAAAATTTGTTAAACCTGATTTCCCTTTCACAAAACCATGTTGACTCTGCCTGTTGACCTTGAACTTTTCCAAGTGCCCTGCTATAATTTCTTTAATAATACCTTCTAACATATTCCCTATGATATATGTTAAGCTAACTGGTCTGCAGTTTCCCGCTTTCTGTCTCCTTCCCTTTTCAAGTAATGGAGTTACATTTGCTATCTTCCAACCTAATGGGACCTTCCTGAATCTAGAGAGTTTCAGAAAATTAAAACCAATGCATCAATCAGCTCATAAGCCAATTCTTTTAAGATCCTAGGGTGAAGTCCATTAAGCACTTGTCAGCCTGCAGCTCCGATAATTTACTCAGTACCGCTTCTCCGGTGACTGTAATTTTCCTGAGTTCCTCCCTCCCTTCCATTTCCTGATGTACAGCTGCTTCTGGGATGTTACTCGTATCGTTTATACTAAAGACTGATGTAATATACCTGTTCAATTCACCTGCATTTCCTTGTTTTCCATTATCAATTCTCCAGACTCATTTTCTATAGGACCAACGCTCACTTTGTTAACTTGCTCCTTACTCTCTGTTTTTATATTTCTGCCTAGCTTTCTCTCAGACTCTAATTTTTCCTTCCTTATTAATCTTTTAGTCGTCCTTTGCTGTTCCTTATATTCTGTTCAATCTTCTGATCTTCCACCTATCTTTGCATAATTACATACATTTTCTTTGCGTTTGGTAGTATCTTTAATCTTTCTAGTTAACCATGGATGGTGTGTCCGTCCCTTGGCCTTTTTCTTTGTATAAGATGCCATCTTGGACTGTCAATTCATCTCGGTGTGCCCAATATGCTCTTGTGACCATAGGTGCATCCTTGATGCTCTCAAGCCATCCATTCATCACTACTTCTTGCAGCACTTGGAGAGCTGCAGCCCGTTGGCTAGTTTGTTTGCTTTGAGTAAGGTGCTTATCTGTCAGATCCCACGACGGGACCAGCAACCATTGAAATTCCCATTCACGTCAGTGGGACCAAAAGATCCTGCCATGTGGGGGGCTTGAAACTTCCGGCCAAAGCCTGCTGGGTTGATGACTTCTAGAGCATGTCGAGCCGCTGCCTCACGTTGAAACTGGAAGATTTCACATTCTGTTTCAGAATCCTCAACTTTCTTCATAGGGAGTGCTGCTCTCGACAGCATGTCAGTGATCTATATCTGTTTCCCTGGCTTGTATATCACATCCAGATGATATCTGTGAACAAAGTAGCATTCCTTGTAGATGCTTTGGACCGGATAATAGTAGTTTGAGGAAAATGCTTTGAAGCAGCTTGTGGTCAGACTCCACTGTCACCTTGTCTCTCCCAAGCAGGTATTGATGAAAATGTTCACAAGGAAAAACACCAACCAGGCATTCTTTCTCAACCTGAGTGTAGTGTCTTTCAGTTTGCGTTAATGCCCTGGATACAAATGTGACTGGTTGCCCTTGCTGCATTAGGATTGCTCCAAGACCTGTCTCGCTGGCTTCATCATTGATGTCATAGCACTAGTTGTTTGATTTTAGTGAATACTGTTTCTTGTTCTTCACCCCAATATCACAGCACCCCCTTGGCAGTGAGCTGACTAATGGTTCACACTCCGACGACAAATTAGGCAAATGCTTTGCTAAATAATTCATGAATGTAACAAACTGTTGCACTGCTTTCACATCTGTTGGTTGCTGCATCGCTGCTGTAGCTCTCACCTTGTCACGATCTGGGTGAAAACCGTTTGTTGTTAGTACATGAGCCATGAACTTGACTTCAGGCATCTTCAGCTGCAATTTATTCCTGTTCAGCTTCAGGTTCATCTGGCCAGCTCCCTCCAGCAGTCGTGTTAAATTCTGACCATGGTCAGCAATGGCTTCTTCCTTTGTGTCTCCACATCCATAGACCAGTAGATCATCCACGATCACTTCCACTCCAGGAAGATCACTGACGATCTCATGCTGCCTGTGTTGATATCCTCCTGCAGCTGTGGAAACACCATACAGCATGCATAACCAATGTATCTCCCAAACAGTGTCCAGAACGTCATTTGAGAGCTGCTGCTTTCATCCAGCTTCACTTGCCAGTAACCATCTTTTGTATCAAGGGTAATCAAGATCTTTGCCTTGGCAAGTTATAGCAAAATTCCTTCGATGGTTGGCATGGGGTAGTGAGATCCCTTTAAAGCTTTATTTAGATCCTTTGGGTCAAAACATACTCACAGTTTTCCTGGTTGCTTCACTGCTCCCATGCGGCTAATCCAGTCACTGCTCCCACGCGGCTAATCCAGTCACTGCTCCCACGCGGCTAATCCAGTCACTGCTCCCACGGGGCTAATCCAGTCACTGGTCCCACACCGCTAATCCAGTCACTGCTCCCACGGGGCTAATCCAGTCACTGCTCCCACGCGGCTAATCCAGTCACTGCTCCCACACGGCTAATCCAGCCTGGAGGAGTTGTCACTTTCTTGATCACTTCCTCCTTTTCCAGCTCTTCTTTCTTGTTTTTTACACTGGGCTTGAGGGCAGCTGGAACTCTTCTCGGCCGATGCTGAATTGGTCTTACACTCTCATCTACTTCGAGGTGACATTCTCCAGGAAGACACCCAAACCCTGTAAACACATCTTTGTACCCCTGTTGGATCTGTTCCGCAGTCGATGCTTTAGTGTGCTGCGACACGTTGTAAATCTCTGTCGGCACACTCAGGATTATCAGTCCAAGCTTTAGCCTTGCTCCGGCTGAGATGAGTGACTTTTGCATTTGGGCTATGATCTGGAACTCTGGATCTTCATTCTTGCCATTGCATTGGGCTCTCAGATTAATTTGTCCTCTTGGTATGAGCATCATGCAATCATATGGCCTCAACCTTACTTTCAAGGGCTTCATTTTTGGATTACCATGTTGCGCCACTTCACGCAGGTCTGTGAAGGTCATGATCTTGCATAACACACCAGTGTCTATCTGACACTTCTTGTTCACTTCATGCTTTCCTTCTGCAGCCTTCATTGTAATAGTCACAAACCATTTATCACCTGTAGACCTATAGATGGAGTCAGCCTCTTGTATGGTGAATAGTGATTTGTCAAACTCTGCAGCTGATATATCTCCAGTGGCCATCTGTAGAGGCTTGTTTAGCTTCTTTCTATCCACACACTTGTGTGGAAAATGATTCAGTGTCTTACAGTTAGAACACTGTTTTCCCCACATTGGAGAAGCCTCCTTTTCCTTTGTGTGATGTCCTCTGGAGTATTTGCATCCTGCCCTTTGTCCATGATCATTCTGTTCTTTTGGTCTGGAATGTCAATCAGCATAATGCAGCTCCTGGTCTGTTCTGCCAGACATATGCTCTAGCTGACTTTTTACAACCTCTGCACATGTCAATCGCTTTCTTGAGAGTATGTTTCTCCTCTCTCAGTAGACTTGCTCTCACTGCAGGATCCATTATGCCTAAGACAATTCTGTCTTTAATGAGATCATGAGATCATCTTTTAGTTGCCTGGATTCACAGGATTCTGTGAGCTGTATTACTGCAGTCACATACTGATCGATAGATTCTTTTTCACTTTGAACCCTAATGTTGAACACATACCATTCACAAGTTAGATTCACTTGGGGTTCAACTTTGAGGCTTTCATGATTGCTCCAGTCTGTTTATTTCTGCGCTTCAGAGAGACTTAGGGTGGAATACAATTTGTAGCAATCTCTCCCCAACAGTGTTTAAAGTGTTACTACACGTATTGGCTCTGGCTTGTTATTAAATCTGTTGAAACCTTATAGTTTTGCCATTGAAAGTGGAAACACTGCCAGCTCGGCCATCTATCACCTTTCATTTTGACAGGAGCTAGGAGAGGAAAATTAACAGCTATTTTGACTCACCCTTTTTTGTTTGTTTTCCTTTTCAATGGCTTTTTAAACAGCTTTCTGCAGCTCTGAACATTTCTGTTCCTCTCCAGTTCTTCAAAATTCAATCATAGCTCCACTTCTGACACCATGTTAAGAATTTAAAAAGTACAGCGCTTCTAGTAAAATGTATTCGTTAAAACTGAATGTAACATGGCTGCCCCCAGCCTGTGCCTCATGGCAGAGGTCACAAGCCTATGGCAAGACAGGTAGGACCTTTAGTACATGATTGCACTTCAATCCCAAACAACTGGGACATTATCAGTCCTGAAATCAAAGCCAGTTCCAGACACTGTAAACATCCCTTTTGAAATCCTTGTGGAGAAAGAAGGTCACATGGCTTGAGTGACCATTCTGAGATCTCTATGTGCCTTTGAGAACTGAGAAATCCTCAGACTGGTGTTTTTTACACCAACTGAAAAGGACTCCAGCAGTCTGGCTTAGCAAGCAGCCGGCTACCATCTCTCAACTCCACGAAGCCTGCTTGATTTTAAAAGCCTCTGATCAATGCCTGCCAGGTTGTCCCAGCACAGGAATCCCATCATGTTGCAGAGTCATTGGTTTTAAGGATTTTCATGTTGTCCTCTCCAACCAGAAACTCATCAGGACTAAACTCTGTCATGAAGGTCACACCCGCTGGACATTGACTTCTCAGACTCTGGAATTCACATGATCTAATATTCATTTCTGTGGTTCTTGTACTCTTACTATTCATAGTTGTAAAACTCTTTTTTCTATTCCCCTTTACTGTGTGTGCGTGTGTGTGTTTGTGTGTGTGTGTGTGTGTGTGCATGTTTGTGTGTGTGTGCATGTTTGTGTGTGTGTGCATGTTTGTGTGTGTGAGCGTGTTTGTGTGTGTGTGTGCGTGTGTTTGTGTGTTTGTGTGTTTGTGTGTGTATGTAGTGGAGTGGGAAGTTGCAGACACTCCTCCTCCAGGTTTTGAATGTGAAATAAACTAACCTGAGTCAATTATAATACGAGTTTGCAGTGAGTTATTAGTAAATTGGATCATACAAACTGATGGTTTGGGAAAACACGACACAGCATACTTTTAAAAATAATTCAAAACACCTTTTGCTTACGGACAGTTGTTGAGAGGAAAGCACTTTCTCTCCTGTCCATATTTAGGTAAGAAAAGGTGGGAAGAGGCTTGAGTGGAGCATAAACACTGGCACTGACTGGCTGGACAGAATGGCCTGTTTCTGTGCCCTTATGTCCTATGCAGTCCTAAAGACGCAATTTTACAGCCCCTCCCATCAGCAGGATTTCCTGCTCCCGCCGGGGTCAATGGACTTTGGAATGGCTGGCCGCACTTTGTGCCCTGGCCCCGCTGCAGTGGGGCCATAAAACTCCACCCTGTGTAACTCATATCACGAAGGGATTAACATCTGAATGGACTCCTGGAGAGGGTAGCGAAGGCAAAAATGTTGGGACAGGATCTTAGGGCCCCCACCAGCCTGACAGGATGTTACGGCCCTGCCGAACTGAATGGAGGTTTAAATGGCTCACTCTATCTGCCGTGGTGGGGTGGGGGGGAGACAATCCTGGCCTTAACGTTTTCTAAGAGTCATTGAAACAGTGTGAGCTGAGACTGTCGTTTCCAGGCACGTGTTGAACCCTAAGTGGATGTAACTTATGAACGGTATGTGTTCAACATTAGGGTTCAAGGTGAAAAAGAGTCTATCGATCAGTATGCGACTGCACTAACACAACTCACAGAATCCTGTGAATTCGGGCAACTAAAAGATGATCCCACTAAAGATAGAATTGTCTTAGGCACAATAGATGCTGCAGTGAGAGAAAGTCTACTGAGAGCTAAGGTTTGCGTTAACTTTGCTCTACTCCGCCGATGCTGCCAGACCTGCTGAGTTTTTCCAGGTAATTCTATTATTGTTTTGGATTTCCAGCATCCGCAGTTTTTTTGTTTTTATAGCTAAGGTTTACGTGCTTTGCCTCATCTGTATCTACCTTGTGATATTGTGAATGGAGGTGTCAGTGATTTGTGCTCCCAGATAATCACTAGGTGGTGTTGAGAAAGCTCTTGGAGAAGTCCACATTCAGGCTATTCCCCCTCCCCCCCCACCACCCCCCCTCAACCCCACCCCTCGGATGGAAAGGATAATTGTCCAGCAGCTGTGCTGCACAGTTTGAGGGGAAACACACAAATGAGGAAAGGTTGAATCGCGCTGCAGAGCTGTCGGCTGGCAGCAATTAGATATTTTGAGCGCAATATATTTATTAACATAATATAATTATTTTACTGCCAGAAATGAAAATCTAACGTCTCTTGTTTTGGCTTCATTTGGAAATACTAAGACACCTAACTTCTCTTTACAGTGATAAGCAAATAAGCTCCCAGCGTTCCACCTGTGAACTGACCAGGCTTTCAAAAGAGTTTTCAATTAGAAAAAGAGCTGGTTTTCTGATCTGATGAATGGGTTTTGCTTGGCCTTTTATAACCGAGGAACCATTCCATTACATCAAAGGACTGAATCCCTTCAGGGAACTGAGGCATATCTACCAGGGGCCAAATTAAAAAAAAAAGTTTGTCAATTCTGCTTGAATAAGCAACCGTGTTGTTCATTGAAGTGAGATGCATGAGGCAAAAAAACAAACAAAAAAGAGAAAGTTGGTCTGAGATTGGCCCTGGGAGCTAGGGCTAGGTGGACAATAGTGAACTATTGATGTAATTCCCATCAATTACGGCCTCTAACAAGTGACAGTTGGAAGTTTATTCAAATGTTAGTTGATATAAAGGAAAAGGACACTGAAGGAGGGGGGAAATGGAATAAATTATGTAGATTAACCTTTCGGGAACTCAAACTGTGACACAATCTATGCACCAATCTTTTTTTAAAACTGAGTTTATAGCTTGTCAGCCAACACACCAAGGGAAGGTGCGAAGAATAAGCCCTAATGACAGTGTGCTTGACCAAACCAATGCTACTCGCTTATCTCTTTGGAGATGGGGTTGCAATGAGGAAGGGATGAGGGGGATTGTTTTTGCTCATCACTGGAGAATGGAAGATTTTGCATTTCGGTGACCCAATGGATTGTGAGCATCTTGCACTCTTGCCCTGGAAAGCCCAGTTAGATTTGTTTCCCACTTGGTCCCAGGGTCGGGGATGAGAAGTGGACTGGGGAGAAGGGGATGGAGTTTTTACACTGTGGACAAGAATCCTCCATGGTCCAATACATTAAAATCCAAATGATAAGAGAGCAGATGTTGTGTCATGAAAATATAATAGTTTTCACAATACTATTGTGATTTATCGTAAAGGTAGGTTAATACTGAGGTTTGGATTAGTTTCTCTCTGTCAGGTTGTGTGTGTGGGGGTCTTAATTGAATTGCAGACAGCGAGTCTGGAGCTTCTAAGTTATCAAAAGAGGATCCAGGTTTGAAATGGTAAATACGTAAACATGGTTGAAGTTTTGGAATGTGAGGCATGAAGAACATTTGCATTTTTAGATAAACCAGGGTAGTGAATTTCAAAGAGATGGTAAGGTG
Source organism: Carcharodon carcharias (assembly GCF_017639515.1). Taxonomy (NCBI): domain Eukaryota; kingdom Metazoa; phylum Chordata; class Chondrichthyes; order Lamniformes; family Lamnidae; genus Carcharodon; species Carcharodon carcharias. The sequence continues at coordinate 1,073,309 of NC_054480.1, forward strand.
TCACACCTAGCTATAAGAGGCTAAACCAAACAGTGTGTTTATTTTTCCCAATGGTTACTGACATTATGAGTGCTATGGAAGATTTACATTATGGAAAAAGTAAAGTTGCAAAGACATATTGGAACATTGGGATTTACATTAAAAAGGGAGAAACCTGTATAAAGGAGATGAGGGTATGTGTAAGGAGAAGGCATTCTAAGATCTAACAAGTGTGAAAAGCATCCAGCCTCTAGGTATCAAGTTGCTGTCTACAGGAACAGAAGCTGAGAAAACTCACTGTGAATATCCCTGTCCAGGGTATTGTGTGCTTTGCCTGGATCTGTTGAAACTTATTTGTTTTTACTGTTGCCTTAATGGAGGTGTAGTCATATTAAGTAAGGGAGCTAGAAGTTATCATGATAGCAATTTGTAGACCTATGTATGTGCTTAAAATAATTTCTTTTATTAATAAATGTTTAATTTAGTTTTGTAAAACACCTCTAAGACTCAGTGAACTTATTACTATTGAATTCAAGGCACGCATCTCGAAATAAAATTGCAAATTGCAAAAAAGCAGTTTTGGCAGCTGTTTCAAGTTTCCCTCTGGGATTTGAGCAGCTTAACATTTCCCATCCACTGGGCCAGAACAGGAGACTAATAGATAGGGAACAGTGATCACAAAACAAAGTTAGGGTAATAATTGAGAAAGATACTGGTAGCACTTCACAGTCATCTGCTGCTGTTGACTGCAATCCACCCAGTCTGTCTGACTGTTTGGAGAACAGTGTCATATGTCTCAAACCCTTTCAGCTTCTAGGAGATTCCATGCCACTAACTATCCATTTCCCAGCTTCCTGACAACTGCTTACCCTATATGCCACCTGTTTTGCTATTTTGTTTACAACTTTAGAGTCGGGGGTTTCTTCGATGAGTGACAGATGGGTTTGCATCCCCACATGATGAACTAGCCATGGTGGACAGGACTGTGCAAGGCAAGGTCAGGCACTTCCTCACTGACAACTGAAGAAATCAATCAGCCTGCCCTCCTGCGACTCCCATGTGACCACATTCTGATAGCCCCTAGCTTGACTTCTTGCCTATGGAGATGTCTGACCTGAAACTTGTAAAAGATCAGATTAGTGCAGCTAAATATGTTATCCTTGGTGAAGCTCACTATAATGCAGAAAAACTGCATCCAACCACCAGCTCAGATCCATTTAAGGGGTATATTGGGGTATGATTAGTGTAAGTATTCTAAGAGTTGATTTGTTCATGCATTCTGACACAAATTGGCAAATTTGATGGGTTGGTTGGCAGGAGGGGTGAGTGCAGGAGGATTGTGGAGGGCCCCAAGGTCCAAATAATTATAAACCTGGCTCTGAAAATAGCAGCCATTCTCATACATTTATGGCTTCGCAAAGGATAATCAAACTGCTCCCCAATGAGCAGTGTCAGCTGGTTCCGACATTAGGATCTGTTTAGGTGAAGCATTTTAAGCAGCACCTGGAAATGGGGAACATATCTGAAGCAGCAATTACAATGCAACCAAACTCTATACTCTCCCCCTCTCTGTTTTCTATGCTCATCAGCACCTTCTAAAGGGCAATTAGAGACGGGTAATGCACGTCAGCTTTGCCAACGGCACTCAAATCTCAAGAATGAACAAAAAGAAATAATGACTTTCACAAACAAATTAAACAATTGTCACATCTCTAATTGCATAGTCGAAGGGTTTATCTGTGATCTTGGGAGAAGCAAGCCTCAGAAACGATTTGACTGTTGAGCGAGCCAAGACATTGGGTGTGTGCTAAAAGATTTTATAAATTGTGACATTTATATTTTCTAATTCTAAATTGTATTTAGCTAAGATAACATTGGTAACAATGGGACACCGTTTATATGAAGAATAGAAGTCAGGTTGATTTGAAAGCTGTGAAGGCTATTGGTTATATCCCTCAAACGGTTAATTTGACAGATACTGCAGGCAAAATTACCTTGTTGAGAAACAGCCGAGCAGTTCACACATTCTCACTGGATGTTGGCCAAGAGAGAATAAAACACAGGTTTCACAGCAGATGAAGATGGTTTTTGTTTCATCAAAATTTGCTATTGCTTATTAGGAAGAGCCGCATGTTTCAACTCAGCTGTGATAACATCTCGTGTAAAAACATACTGATCCCAGACAGTGCTAAGTAATTGGTGTAAGCTGGACACACATTTATTATAGCATTGGAATATTGGTGTAAATTGATCATAATGTCTAGTTATCCAAAACTCTTTTATTTGGTGTTAAGTTAGTGGATGTAGAATGGACCCAGGTAGTTATCAGCATTAGATAACTGGTGTAACAGTAATGAAATTCTTATTGGTACCAATGCAGGTGTATTTATTGACATGCTAATTTATGGTAGCAAACTGGGGACATATTCAGACATTTATGGAAAAGGGCACCTAGGTTTACAGCATTAGGACAATAAGATAAAATAGACACACATTGATCAGGAATGTCCTTTAGGGAAGGAGATCACCATCCTTCCGCTGTCTGGCCTACCTGTGATTCCAGATCCACAGCAATGTGGTTGACTCTTAACTGCCCTCTGACATGGCCTCGATGGCCGTTCAAGAAGGCAGCTCACCACCACCTTCTCAAGGGCGATCAGGGATGGGAAACAAATTCTGGCCTTTCCAGTGATGCCCATATTCCATGAAAGAATAAAAAAAATGACCGCAGTGTTAGAAAAGTGAAACTCAGACTGAATGTAATGTTGGATAATGACTGGTCACTTCTGCAGGAAAGTGTTCAATTTCTGGATGTAACCCGTTAGTTCCAAGTGTTATTGATATTGATACTAGTAAATGGAACACTTGCACTATATGGACGGGACACATTTATAGTCTATGAGCCTGTGGTTTCCCATCCTGCATTCCCCACGAACGCCATGGCCTTCATCAAATCAAACTAAATATTTGAAATGCTACACAGGTGACCATTTTAGAGCATGTTTAACGTTAAGAAAATATTTTACTGAGACATTCTTCACCGGAGAGCAAACATCTGTAACAGATACACATACTTAAATGGTTGCTGATTAATGAAGAATGATCAATTATGAAGATGTTAAATTAGAAGCTATTTTAAATACAAACTCTCATCAATACATGAAAGAATAGTGGTCAAACAAGGATGCAGTATCGTGAAGTCTAAATGTACAGCTCTAACCCTTTCAATCTTCTCCAAATTGACAAGTTTCATTTTGCTGAGACACCAAATGTGAAGGCCCCTGGTGTAGAGCATCAGCAAAAAGAGTTGAAGATAAGGTAGGTTCAGAAGCAGGGATTATGTGATGCTCAGATTGTATTTCAAAATCATATAGAAGGAAGAACATCGTTGTTACATTATTGTTGACATTACAAAGATTTTAAAAATGAGAATATTTTCTTTCCCTTTTTTAACGAGGTGTAGGTGTCACCAGCAAGGCTAACATGTGTTGCCCGTCCCTAACTGCCCTTGAATTGAGTGGCTCATTGGGCCATTTCAGAGGGCAGTGAAGAGTCACATGTAGGCCAAACCAGGTAAAGACAGCAGATTTCCTTCCCAAAGGGGCATTAGTGAAGCAGGTGGGTTTTTACAAAAATCTGTGATGGTTTAACCATTAATTTGATATTCCAGATTTTATTAATTGAATTTAAATTCTACCAGCTGCCATCTGAGTCCATGTGTCCATTAGCCTGGGTTTCCGTACCATTACCACCACGTTCCCAACTCTACCTCATCACATTGTGCACAACCCACACAGTTTAAAAACTTATCCTTTAACCTGTTGCATTGGGTTATCAAATATCTTATTTCCTTTTTGAATAATCCAGTGTATTAGTTATCCGTTTATTCTAGAGGTAAACAACTCTTAAATGTAAAGAAGTAATTATTTAGCTTGTGAAATTTTAATTCTGTATTTCATAAAAAGCTTGTCAAACATTTATATGGATATCACTTAGTATTTTAATTCCCCATACCATTCCCATTCTCATCTATCTGTCCTTGGCCTCTCACAATGCTACAGTAGAGTTCATCACAAGCCCGACAGATGACTCGTCAAGTTTATATTTAGCATTTACAGCCTTATGACATCAACACTGAATTTAACAACTTTAGACCTTAACCACTGCTCCCAATTTCTTAGGCAGCAGGTCCTGGTAATGGAGGATCACTGAATTGGACCAAATAGGAATGGAGGAGATGTGGTGCTGGGAAGTGGGGGTGGGGGAGATGCAGAGTGTTTCTGGGGGTGGGGGAGATGCAGAGTGTTTCTGGGAGTGGGGGAGATGCAGTGTGTTTCTGGGAGTGGGGGAGATGCAGAGTGTTTCGGGGGGTGGGGGAGATGAAGAGTGTTTGTGGGAATGGGGGTGGGGGAGATGCAGAGTGTTTCTGGGGGTGGGGGTGGGGGAGATGCAGAGTGTTTCTGGGGGTGGGGGTGGGGGAGATGCAGAGTGTTTCTGGGGGTGGGAGTGGGGGAGATGCAGAGTGTTTCTGGGGGTGGGGGTGGGGGAGATGCAGAGTGTTTCTGGGGGTGGGGGTGGGGGAGATGCAGAGTGTTTCTGGGGGTGGGGGTGGGGGAGATGCAGAGTGTTTGTGGGAATGGTGGTGGGGGAGATGCAGAGTGTTTGTGGGGGTGGGGGTGGGGGAGATGCAGAGTGTTTCTGGGGGTGGGGGTGGGGGAGATGCAGAGTGTTTGTGGGGGTGGGGGTGGGGGAGATGCAGAGTGTTTCTGGGGGTGGGGGTGGGGGAGATGCAGAGTGTTTCTGGGGGTGGGGGTGGGGGAGATGCAGAGTGTTTCTGGGGGTGGGGGAGATGCAGAGTGTTTCTGGGGGTGGGGGAGATGCAGAGTGTTTCTGGGGGTGGGGGAGATGCAGAGTGTTTCTGGAGGAGGGGGTGGGGAGATGCAGAGTGTTTGTGGGGGTGGGGGTGGGGGAGATGCAGAGTGTTTCTGGGGGTGGGGGTGGGGGAGATGCAGAGTGTTTCTGGGGGTGGGGGTGGGGGAGATGCAGAGTGTTTGTGGGGGTGGGGGTGGGGGAGATGCAGAGTGTTTCTGGGGGTGGGGGTGGGGGAGATGCAGAGTGTTTCTGGGGTTGGGGGTGGGGGAGATGCAGAGTGTTTCTGGGGGTGGGGGTGGGGGAGATGCAGAGTGTTTGTGGGGGTGGGGGTGGGGGTGGGGGAGATGCAGAGTATTTCTGGGGGTGGGGGTGGGGGAGATGCAGAGTGTTTCTGGGGTTGGGGGTGGGGGAGATGCAGAGTGTTTGTGGGGGTGGGAGTGGGGGAGATGCAGAGTGTTTGTGGGGGTGGGGGTGGGGGAGATGCAGAGTGTTTCTGGGGGTGGGGGTGGGGGAGATGCAGAGTGTTTCTGGAGGTGGGGGTGGGGAGAAGCAGAATGTTTGTGGGGGTGGGGGTGGGGGAGATGCAGAGTGTTTCTGGGGGTGGGGGTGGGGGAGATGCAGAGTGTTTCTGGGGGTGGGGGTGGGGGAGATGCAGAGTGTTTGTGGGGGTGGGGGAGATGCAGAGTGTTTCTGGGGGTGGGGGTGGGGGAGATGCAGAGTGTTTGTGGGGGTGGGGGTGGGGGAGATGTAGAGTGTTTGTGGGGGTGGGGGTGGGGGAGATGCAGAGTGTTTCTGGGGGTGGGGGTGGGGGAGATGCAGAGTGTTTCTGGGGGTGGGGGTGGGGGAGATGCAGAGTGTTTGTGGGGGTGGGGGTGGGGGAGATGCAGAGTGTTTCTGGGGGTGGGGGTGGGGGAGATGCAGAGTGTTTCTGGGGGTGGGAGTGGGGGAGATGCAGAGTGTTTGTGGGGGTGGGGGTGGGGGAGATGCAGAGTGTTTCTGGGGGTGGGGGAGATGCAGAGTGTTTCTGGGGGTGGGGGTGGGGGAGATGCAGAGTGTTTCTGGGGGTGGGGGAGATGCATAGTGTTTGTGGGGGTGGGGGTGGGGGAGATGCAGAGTGTTTGTGGGGGTGGGGGTGGGGGAGATGCAGAGTGTTTCTGGGGGTGGGGGTGGGGGAGATGCAGAGTGTTTCTGGGGGGTGGGGGTGGGGGAGATGCAGAGTGTTTGTGGGGGTGGGGGTGGGGGTGGGGGGAGATGCAGAGTATTTCTGGGGGTGGGGGTGGGGGAGATGCAGAGTGTTTCTGGGGTTTGGGGGTGGGGGAGATGCAGAGTGTTTGTGGGGGTGGGAGTGGGGGAGATGCAGAGTGTTTGTGGGGGTGGGGGTGGGGGAGATGCAGAGTGTTTCTGGGGGTGGGGGTGGGGGAGATGCAGAGTGTTTCTGGAGGTGGGGGTGGGGAGAAGCAGAATGTTTGTGGGGGTGGGGGTGGGGGAGATGCAGAGTGTTTCTGGGGGTGGGGGTGGGGGAGATGCAGAGTGTTTCTGGGGGTGGGGGTGGGGGAGATGCAGAGTGTTTGTGGGGGTGGGGGAGATGCAGAGTGTTTCTGGGGGTGGGGGTGGGGGAGATGCAGAGTGTTTGTGGGGGGTGGGGGTGGGGAGATGTAGAGTGTTTGTGGGGGTGGGGGTGGGGAGATGCAGAGTGTTTCTGGGGGTGGGGGTGGGGGAGATGCAGAGTGTTTCTGGGGGTGGGGGTGGGGGAGATGCAGAGTGTTTGTGGGGGTGGGGGTGGGGGAGATGCAGAGTGTTTCTGGGGGGTGGGGGTGGGGGAGATGCAGAGTGTTTCTGGGGGTGGGAGTGGGGGGAGATGCAGAGTGTTTGTGGGGGTGGGGGTGGGGGGAGATGCAGAGTGTTTCTGGGGGTGGGGGAGATGCAGAGTGTTTCCTGGGGGTGGGGGTGGGGGAGATGCAGAGTGTTTCTGGGGGTGGGGGAGATGCATAGTGTTTGTGGGGGTGGGGGTGGGGGAGATGCAGAGTGTTTGTGGGGTGGGGGTGGGGGAGATGCAGAGTGTTTCTGGGGGTGGGGGTGGGGGAGATGCAGAGTGTTTCTGGGGGTGGGGGAGATGCAGAGTGTTTGTGGGGGTGGGGGTGGGGGAGATGCAGAGTGTTTCTGGGGGTGGGGGAGATGCAGAGTGTTTCTGGGAGTGGGGGAGATGCAGTGTGTTTCTGGGAGTGGGGGAGATGCAGAGTGTTTCGGGGGGTGGGGGAGATGAAGAGTGTTTGTGGGAATGGGGGTGGGGGAGATGCAGAGTGTTTCTGGGGGTGGGGGTGGGGGAGATGCAGAGTGTTTCTGGGGGTGGGAGTGGGGGAGATGCAGAGTGTTTCTGGGGGTGGGGGGTGGGGGAGATGCAGAGTGTTTCTGGGGGTGGGGGTGGGGGAGATGCAGAGTGTTTCTGGGGGTGGGGGTGGGGGAGATGCAGAGTGTTTGTGGGAATGGTGGTGGGGGAGATGCAGAGTGTTTGTGGGGGTGGGGGTGGGGGAGATGCAGAGTGTTTCTGGGGGTGGGGGTGGGGGAGATGCAGAGTGTTTGTGGGGGTGGGGGTGGGGGAGATGCAGAGTGTTTCTGGGGGTGGGGGTGGGGGAGATGCAGAGTGTTTCTGGGGGTGGGGGTGGGGGAGATGCAGAGTGTTTCTGGGGGTGGGGGAGATGCAGAGTGTTTGTGGGGGTGGGGGGTGGGGGAGATGCAGAGTGTTTCTGGGGGTGGGGGAGATGCAGAGTGTTTCTGGGAGTGGGGGAGATGCAGTGTGTTTCTGGGAGTGGGGGAGATGCAGAGTGTTTCGGGGGGTGGGGGAGATGAAGAGTGTTTGTGGGAATGGGGGTGGGGGAGATGCAGAGTGTTTCTGGGGGTGGGGGGTGGGGGAGATGCAGAGTGTTTCTGGGGGTGGGAGTGGGGGAGATGCAGAGTGTTTCTGGGGGTGGGGGTGGGGGAGATGCAGAGTGTTTCTGGGGGTGGGGGTGGGGGAGATGCAGAGTGTTTCTGGGGGTGGGGGTGGGGGAGATGCAGAGTGTTTGTGGGAATGGTGGTGGGGGAGATGCAGAGTGTTTGTGGGGGTGGGGGTGGGGGAGATGCAGAGTGTTTCTGGGGGTGGGGGTGGGGGAGATGCAGAGTGTTTGTGGGGGTGGGGGTGGGGGAGATGCAGAGTGTTTCTGGGGGGTGGGGGTGGGGGAGATGCAGAGTGTTTCTGGGGGTGGGGGTGGGGGAGATGCAGAGTGTTTCTGGGGGTGGGGGAGATGCAGAGTGTTTCTGGGGGTGGGGGAGATGCAGAGTGTTTCTGGGGGTGGGGGAGATGCAGAGTGTTTCTGGAGGAGGGGGTGGGGAGATGCAGAGTGTTTGTGGGGGTGGGGGTGGGGGAGATGCAGAGTGTTTCTGGGGGTGGGGGTGGGGGAGATGCAGAGTGTTTCTGGGGGTGGGGGTGGGGGAGATGCAGAGTGTTTGTGGGGGGGGGGGGGTGGGGGAGATGCAGAGTGTTTCTGGGGGTGGGGGTGGGGGAGATGCAGAGTGTTTCTGGGGTTGGGGGTGGGGGAGATGCAGAGTGTTTCTGGGGGTGGGGGTGGGGGAGATGCAGAGTGTTTGTGGGGGTGGGGGTGGGGGTGGGGGAGATGCAGAGTGTTTCTGGGGGTGGGGGTGGGGGAGATGCAGAGTGTTTCTGGGGGTGGGGGTGGGGGAGATGCAGAGTGTTTGTGGGGGTGGGGGAGATGCAGAGTGTTTCTGGGGGTGGGGGTGGGGGAGATGCAGAGTGTTTGTGGGGGTGGGGGTGGGGGAGATGTAGAGTGTTTGTGGGGGTGGGGGTGGGGGAGATGCAGAGTGTTTCTGGGGGTGGGGGTGGGGGAGATGCAGAGTGTTTCTGGGGGTGGGGGTGGGGGAGATGCAGAGTGTTTGTGGGGGTGGGGGTGGGGGAGATGCAGAGTGTTTCTGGGGGTGGGGGTGGGGGAGATGCAGAGTGTTTCTGGGGGTGGGAGTGGGGGAGATGCAGAGTGTTTGTGGGGGTGGGGGTGGGGGAGATGCAGAGTGTTTCTGGGGGTGGGGGAGATGCAGAGTGTTTCTGGGGGTGGGGGTGGGGGAGATGCAGAGTGTTTCTGGGGGTGGGGGAGATGCATAGTGTTTGTGGGGGTGGGGGTGGGGGAGATGCAGAGTGTTTGTGGGGGTGGGGGTGGGGGAGATGCAGAGTGTTTCTGGGGGTGGGGGAGATGCAGAGTGTTTGTGGGGGTGGGGGTGGGGGAGATGCAGAGTGTTTCTGGGGGTGGGGGAGATGCAGAGTGTTTCTGGGGTTGGGGGTGGGGGAGATGCAGAGTGTTTCTGGGGGTGGGGGTGGGGGTGGGGGAGATGCAGAGTGTTTGTGAGGGTGGGGGTGGGGGAGATGCAGAGTGTTTCTGGGGGTGGGGGTGGGGGAGATGCAGAGTGTTTGTGGGGGTGGGGGAGATGCAGAGTGTTTGTGGGGGTGGGGGTGGGGGAGATGCAGAATGTTTCTGGGGGTGGGGGTGGGGGTGGGGGAGATGCAGTGTGTTTGTGGGGGTGGGAGTGGGGGAGATGCAGAGTGTTTGTGGGAATGGGGGTGGGGGAGATGCAGAGTGTTTGTGGGGGTGGGGGTGGGGGAGATGCAGAGTGTTTCTGGGGGTGGGGTTGGGGGAGATGCAGAGTGTTTGTGGGGGTGGGGGTGGGGGAGATGCAGAGTGTTTCTGGGGGTGGGGGTGGGGAGATGAAGAGTGTTTGTGGGGGTGGGGGTGGGGGAGATGCAGAGTGTTTCTGGGGGTGGGGGTGGGGGAGATGCAGAGTGTTTCTGGGGGTGGGGGTGGGGGAGATGCAGAGTGTTTCTGGGGGTGGGGGTGGGGAGATGAAGAGTGTTTGTGGGGGTGGGGGTGGGGGAGATGCAGAGTGTTTCTGGGGGTGGGGGTGGGGGAGATGCAGAGTGTTTCTGGGGGTGGGGGTGGGGGAGATGCAGAGTGTTTCTGGGGGTGGGGGTGGGGAGATGCAGAGTGTTTGTGGGGGTGGGGGTGGGGGAGATGCAGAGTGTTTCTGGGGGTGGGGGTGGGGGAGATGCAGAGTGTTTGTGGGGGTGGGGGTGGGGGAGATGCAGAGTGTTTCTGGGGGTGGGGGTGGGGGAGATGCAGAGTGTTTCTGGGGGTGGGGGTGGGGGAGATGCAGAGTGTTTCTGGGGGTGGGGGTGGGGAGATGCAGTGTGTTTGTGGGGGTGGGGGTCTGGGAGATGCAGAGTGTTTCTGGGGGTGGGGGTGGGGAGATGCAGAGTGTTTGTGGGGGTGGGGGTGGGGGAGATGCAGTGTGTTTCTGGGGGTGGGGGTGGGGGAGATGCAGAGTGTTTGTGGGGGTGGGGGTGGGGGAGATGCAGAGTGTTTCTGGGGGTGGGGGAGATGCAGAGTGTTTGTGGGGGTGGGGGTGGGGGAGATGCAGAGTGTTTGTGGGGGTGGGGGTGGGGGAGATGCAGAGTGTTTCTGGGGATGGGGGTGGGAGATGCAGAGTGTTTCTGGGGGTGGGGGTGGGGAGTTGCAGAGTGTTTCTGGGGGTGGGGGTGGGGAGATGCAGAGTGTTTGTGGGGGTGGGGGTCTGGGAGATGCAGATTGTTTCTTGGGGTGGGGGTGGGGAGATGCAGAGTGTTTCTGGGGGTGGGGGTGGGGGTGGTGGAGATGCAGAGTTTTTCTGGGGGTGGGGGAGATGCAGTGTGTTTCTTGGGGTGGGGGTGATGAGATGCAGAGTGTTTGTGGGGGTGGGGGTGGGGGAGATGCAGTGTGTTTCTGGGTGTGGGGGTGGGGGAGATGCAGAGTGTTTCTGGGGGTGGGGGAGATGCAGAGTGTTTCTGGGTGTGGGGGTGGGGGAGATGCAGAGTGTTTCTGGGGATGGGGGTGGGGAGATGCAGAGTGTTTGTGGGTTGGGGGTGGGGGAGATGCAGAGTGTTTCTGGGGATTGGGGTGGGGAGATGCAGAGTGTTTCTGGGGGTGGGGGTGGGGAGATGCAGAGTGTTTGTGGGGGTGGGGGTGGGGGAGATGCAGAGTGTTTCTGGGGGTGGGGGTGGGGAGATGCAGAGTGTTTGTGGGGGTGGGGGTGGGGGAGATGCAGTGTGTTTCTGGGTGTGGGGGTGGGGGAGATGCAGAGTGTTTCTGGGGGTGGGGGTGGGGAGATGCATAGTGTTTCTGGGGGTGGGGGTGGGGGAGATGCAGAGTGTTTCTGGGGGTGGGGGTGGGGGTGGTGGAGATGCAGAGTGTTTCTTGGGGTGGGGGTGGGTGAGATGCAGAGTGTTTCTGGGGGTGGGGGTGGGGGAGATGCAGAGTGTTTCGGGGGGTGGGGGAGATGCAGTGTGTTTCTCTGGGTGGGGTGGGGAGATGCTGTGTGATGCTCGCTGGAGGTGGAGAGGTGCCAGGGATGATATATTGGGTGCTGGGAATCCCCTATTGTTTCAGGACTGGTGAGGTGGTCCATGTCTGCTTTGAGAACTCTACTGGACCATGGAGCTTCTCCTGTTTGCCAGCTTTTCCCTGCTGTCCTCAGAATATGTTATTCTGTTGTACTATGTATCCTCCAGACCCATCTTATGTTTCTTTCCCTGTCCCATTACCATCGCCTTTTGCCTTGCACTATCATCCCTTAGGCAACAAAACTCTCCTGCCCTCCGCCCTATCACAGACCTTCCCACTTATTCTTCATTTTCCACCAGCACCACCCCCCCACCCAACCCCCACTGCCAATCTGCTCTCTGCCTCTGGCGTTGTTTAAAAACTGTCACATCGCTAACAACTTTCAGTTCTAATGGCAGGTCAGCGACATGGAATGTTAACCTTCTTCCTCTCTCCACAGATGCTGCTGGATCTGCTCAGTATTTTCCAACATTTTCTATTTGTCAGTTTCACTTTTGAAGGACTTTTCTTAAATCCATTGTGACGTCACAATCTGCTTTAAAAAGGGGAGTTTATTCTACTCAACTCTGCCAGAATTCAAAAACTAATTGCAGCATTTAATCTCTCATGCACCCTCTTGTGCACTTTGATGCTTTATAATCCTCACTGGAGCCCAGATCCATCTCCTTTCATACCTTTGCATCTCTGGCACCATGAATAGGAAAATCTATCCAGAGTTCTTTGATCTATTCATGTTGTCACAGGGGAATTATTATAGATCTGCTGTTCCCAAATTACATTTAACCAGCAATTTCAAACAGTGCAAGAGGTGAGTAAGAGATAACAAGCAGGCTAAAAGGAAATTTCCTTTTATTATTACTATTAGAATTTGGTGGTCAGTTCAGTAAACTTCCTTCTTTGAGGATACCTCAAATGAAAATTAAGGATAATTAGGAAAGCAAATGTTAGCTTTTGTTAGAAAGGAGTTAGCGAATAAGAGTAAAGATGTTTTACGACGATGATACATGGCGTTGGTGAGACCACACCTGGAGCACTGTGCACAGTTTTGGTCTCCTTGCCTAAGGAAGGATATACTCACCCTAGAGAGGGTGCAACAAAGGTTCACTGGACTGGTTCCTGCAATGAGAGGATTGCCCTATGAGGAGAGATTGGGTGGACTATAGAGTCATGGAATGGTTACAGTACAGAATGAGGCCATTTTTGTTTTGTTTTGTCCATGTCAGCTCTCTGCAAGTGCAACTCATCTAACCCAACTCCCCCACCTGTTCCCCTTAACACTGCAAATGTTTTCTGTTCACATAATTATCCAATTCTCTTTTGAGGATCACAATTGAACCTGCCATATCTCAGGCAGTGCATTTCAGATCCTAACCGGTTGCTGCAAAAAAGGATTTTTCTTCATGTCACTGTTGCTTTGTTTTCCAACACCTGAAATTGGTGTCCTCTCATTCTGGATCCTTCTACCAAAGGTAACAACTTCTCCTTATCAACTCTGTCATGACCCCTCCTGATTTTGAATACCTCTATCAAATCTCCTCTTAACCTTCTCTTCTCTAAGAATAGCCCCAGTTTCTCCGAACTATCTTCATTGCTGAAGTCCTTCATCCCCAGAACCATTCTCATGAATCCTTTCTGCACTCTCTCTAAAGCCTTCGCTTCCTTCCTAAAAGTGCCCAGAACTGAATACAATACTCCAGCTGAGGACAAACCAGTGTTTTGTTCCGGTTTATCATAACTTCCATGTCTTTGTAATCTCTGCCCCTATTTATAAAGACCAGGATCCTGTATCCTTTATAAACCACTTCCTCAATCTGTCCTGCACCTTCAATGATTTGTGCACATACACCCCAGATCCCTCTGCTCCTGCACCCACTTTAGAATTGTACTCTTTATTTTATATTTCCTTTACTTGTTATTACTGCCAACATGATTTTTCCCTAGAATTGTGAAGAATGGGAAGTGATTTAATTGAAACAGATAAGATTCTCATGGAGCCTGACAGGGACTATACTGATAGAGGGTAAATACTGAGAGAGGGTATATACTGATACAGGGTATATACTGAGACAGGGTATATACTGAGACAGGGTTTATACTGAGACGGGGTAAATACTGAGACGGGGTATATACTGATACAGGGTATATACTGAGACAGGGTCAATACTGATACAGGGTCTATACTGAGACAGGGTAAATACTGAGACAGGGTATATACTGAGACAGGGTCTATACTGATACAGGGTCTATACTGAGACGGGGTAAATACTGAGACAGGGTATATACTGAGACAGGGTCTATACTGATACAGGGTCTATACTGAGACGGGGTATATACTGAGACAGGGTCTATACTGATACAGGGTATATACTGAGACGGGGTATATACTGATACAGGGTATATACTGAGACGGGGTATATACTGATACACGGTATATACTGAGACGGGATATATACTGATACAGGGTCTATACTGATACAGGGTATATACTGAGACAGGGTATATACTGAGACAGGGTATATACTGATACAGGGTATATACTGAGACAGGGTCAATACTGATACAGGGTCTATACTGAGACAGGGTAAATACTGAGACAGGGTATATACTGAGACAGGGTCTATACTGATACAGGGTCTATACTGAGACGGGGTAAATACTGAGACAGGGTATATACTGAGACAGGGTCTATACTGATACAGGGTCTATACTGAGACGGGGTATATACTGAGACAGGGTCTATACTGATACAGGGTATATACTGAGACGGGGTATATACTGATACAGGGTATATACTGAGACGGGGTATATACTGATACACGGTATATACTGAGACGGGATATATACTGATACAGGGTCTATACTGATACAGGGTATATACTGAGACAGGGTATATACTGAGACAGGGTATATACTGAGACGGGGTATATACTGAGACAGGGTATATACTGAGACGGGGTATATACTGATACAGGGTATATACTGAGACGGGGTATATACTGATACTGGGTATATACTGAGACGGGGTATATACTGAGAAAGGGTATATACTGAGACAGGGTCTATACTGATACAGGGTATATACTGAGACGGGGTATATACTGATACAGGGTATATACTGAGACGGGGTATATACTGAGACAGGGTCTATTCTGAGATGGGGTATATACTGAGACAGGTTATATACTGAGACAGGGAATATACTGAGACAGGGTTTATACTGATACAGGGTATATACTGATACAGGGTATATACTGAGATGGGGTATATACTGATACAGGGTATATACTGAGACGGGGTATATACTGAGACAGGGTATATACTGAGACAGTAGTATATACTGAGACGGGGTATATACTGAGACAGGGTATATACTGAGACGGGGTAAATACTGAGACGGGGTATATACTGATACAGGGTATACACTGAGACAGGGTCAATATTGATACAGGGTCTATACTGAGACAGGGTAAATACTGAGACAGGGTATATACTGAGACAGGGTATATACTGATACAGGGTATATACTGAGCAGGGTATATACTGATACAGGGTATATACTGAGACGGGATATATACTGAAACAGGGTCTATACTGAGACAGGGTCTATACTGAAACGGGGTATATACTGAGACAGGGTATATACTGAGACAGGCTATATACTGAGAAGGGGTATATACTGAGACAGGGTCTATACTGAGACGGGGTATATACTGAGACAGGCTATATACTGAGAAGGGGTATATACTGAGACAGGGTATATACTGAGACAGGGTATATACTGAGACAGGGTATATACTGAGACGGGGTATATACTGATACAGGGTATATACTGAGACGGGGTATATACTGATACAGGGTATATACTGAGACAGGGTATATCCTGAGATGGGGTATATACTGAGACGGGGTATATATTGAGACGGGGTATATACTGAGAGAGGGTATATACTGAGACAGGGTATATACTGATACAGGGTCTATACTGAGACAGGGTATATACTGAGGCGGGGTATATACTGAGATGGGGTAGATACTGAGACGGGGTATATACTGAGACGGGGTATATACTGATACAGGGTCTATATTGAGACAGGGTCTATACTGAGACGGGGTATATACTGATACAGGGTCTATACTGAGACAGGGTCTATACTGAGACAGGGTATATACTGAGACAGGGTATATACTGAGCAGTGTATATACTGATACAGGGTATATACTGAGACAGGGTATATACTGAGCAGGGTATATACTGATACAGGGTATATACTGAGAAGGGATATATACTGAGACGGGGTCTATACTGAGACGGGGTATATACTGAGACGGGGTATATACTGAGACGGGGTCTATCCTGAGACGGGATATATACCGAGAGGGGGTATATACTGAGACAGGGTATATACTGTTACAGGGTATATACTGAGACGGGGTATATACTGAGACTGGGTATATACTGAGACGGGGTATATACTGAGACAGGGTATATAATGAGACAGCAGTATATACTGAGACGGGGTATATACTGAGACAGGGTATATACTGAGATGGGGTATATACTGAGACAGGGTATATACTGAGAGAGGGTATATACTGAGACGGGGTATATATTGATACAGGGTATATACTGAGATGGGGTATATACTGATACAGGGTATATACTGAGACAGGGTATATACTGAGACGGGGTATATACTGAGACGGGGTATATATTGAGACGGGGTATATACTGAGACAGGGTATATACTGAGACAGGGTATATACTGAGATGGGGTATATACTGATACAGGGTCTATACTGAGACAGGTTATATACTGAGGCGGGGTATATACTGAGATGGGGTATATACTGAGACGGGGTATATACCGATACAGGGTATATACTGAGACGGGGTATATACTGAGACAGGGTATATACTGAGACAGGGTGTATACTGAGACAGGGTCTATGCTGAGAACGGGTATATACTGAGCAGGGTATATACTGATACAGAGTTTATACTGAGACGGGATATATACTGAGAAAGGGTCTATACTGAGATGGGGTATATACTGATACAGGGTAAATACTGAGACGGGGTATATACTGAGACGGGGTATATACTGAGACGGGGTATATACTGAGACGGGGTCTATCCTGAGACGGGATATATACCGAGACGGGGTATATACTGAGACAGGGTATATACTGTTACAGGGTATATACTGAGACGGGGTATATACTGAGACTGGGTATATACTGAGACGGGGTATATACTGAGACAGGGTATATAATGAGACAGCAGTATATACTGAGACGGGGTATATACTTAGACAGGGTATATACTGAGATGGGGTATATACTGACAAGGGTATATACTGAGACAGGGTATATACTGAGACGGGGTATATACTGATACAGGGTATATACTGAGATGGGGTATATACTGATACAGGGTATATACTGAGACAGGGTATATACTGAGACGGGGTATATAATGAGACAGGGTATATACTGAGACGGGGTATATACTGAGACGGGGTATATATTGAGACGGGGTATATACTGAGACAGGGTATATACTGAGACAGGGTATATACTGAGATGGGGTATATACTGATACAGGGTCTATACTGAGACAGGTTATATACTGAGGCGGGGTATATACTGAGATGGGGTATATACTGAGACGGGGTATATACCGATACAGGGTATATACTGAGACGGGGTATATACTGCGACAGGGTATATACTGAGACAGGGTGTATACTGAGACAGGGTCTATGCTGAGAAAGGGTATATACTGAGCAGGGTATATACTGATACAGAGTTTATACTGAGACGGGATATATACTGAGAAAGGGTCTATACTGAGATGGGGTATATACTGATACAGGGTAAATACTGAGACGGGGTATATACTGAGACAGGGTATATACTGAGACAGCGTATATACTGAGACGGGGTATATACTGAGACAGGGTCTATACTGAGCAGGGTATATACTGATACAGGGTATATACTGAGACGGGATATATACTGAGACGGGGTCTATACGGAGACGGGGTATATACTGATACGGGGTCTATACTGAGACAGGGTCTATGCTGAAAAATGGTAAATACTGAGACAGGGTATATACTGAGACTGGGTATATACTTGAGATGGGGTATATACTGAGACGGGGTGTATACTGATACAGGGTATATACTGAGACGGAGTATGTACTGATACAGGGTATATACTGAGACAGGGTCTATACTGAGATGGGGTATATACTGAGACGGGGTATATACTGATACAGGGTATATACTGAGACGGGGTATATACTGAGACTGGGTATATACTGAGATGGGGTATATACTGAGACAGGGTATATACTGAGACAGTAGTATATACTGAGACGGGGTATATACTGAGGCAGGGTATATACTGAGATGGGGTATATACTGAGACAGGGTATATACTGAGACAGGGTATATACTGAGACGGGGTATATACTGATACAGGGTATATACTGAGACGGGGTATATACTGATACAGGGTATATACTGAGACAGGGTATATCCTGAGACGGGGTATATACTGAGACGGGGTATATAATGAGACGGGGTATATACTGAGACAGGGTATATACTGAGACAGGGTATATACTGAGATGGGGTATATACTGATACAGGGTCTATACTGAGACAGGGTATATACTGAGGCGGGGTATATACTGAGATCGGGTAGATACTGAGACGGGGTATATACTGAGACGGGGTATATATTGAGACGGGGTCTATACTGAGATGGGGTATATACTGATACAGGGTAAATACTGAGACGGGTTATGTACTGAGACGGGGTATATACTGAGACAGGGTATATACTGAGACGGGGTATATACTGAGACAGGGTCTATACTGAGACAGGGTATATACTGATACAGGGTATATACTGAGACGGGATATATACTGAGACGGGGTCTATACGGAGACGGGGTATATACTGAGACGGGGTATATACTGAGACGGGGTCTATCCTGAGAAGGGATATATACTGAGACAGGGTATATACTGAGACAGGATATATACTGCTACAGGGTATATACTGAGAGGGGGTATATACTGATACGGGGTCTATACTGAGACAGGGTCTATGCTGAGAAAGGGTATATACTGAGACAGGGTATATACTGAGACTGGGTATATACTTGAGATGGGGTATATACTGAGACTGGGTGTATACTGATACAGGGTATATACTGAGACGGAGTATGTACTGATACAGGGTATATACTGAGATGGGGTATATACTGATACAGGATATATACTGAGACGGAGTATATACTGAGACAGGGTATATACTGAGACAGGGTGTATACTGAGACAGGGTCTATGCTGAGAAAGGGTATATACTGATACAGGGTATATACTGAGACGAGGTATATACTGAGACGGGGTATATACTGAGACGAGGTATATACTGATACAGGGTCTATACTGAGACAGGGTCTATACTGAGATGGGGTATATACTGATACAGGGTCTATACTGAGACATGGTCTATACTGAGACAGGTTATATACTGAGCAAGGTATATACTGAGACAGGGTATATACTGAGACAGGGTATATACTGAGCAGGGTATATACTGATACAGGGTATATACTGAGACAGGGTACATACTGAGACGGGGTATATACTGATACAAGGTCTATACTGAGACAGGGTCTATACTGAGACGGGGTATATACTGATACAGGGTCTATACTGAGACAGGGTCTATACTGAGACATGGTCTATACTGAGACAGGTTATATACTGAGCAAGGTATATACTGATACAGGGTATATACTGAGACGGGGTATATACTGAGACTGGGTATATACTGAGACGGGGTATATACTGAGACGGGGTATATACTGAGACTGGGTATATACTGAGACGGGGTATATAATGAGACAGGGTATATACTGAGACAGCAGTCTATACTGAGACGGGGTATATACTGAGACAGGGTATATACTGAGATGGGGTATATACTGAGACAGGGTATATACTGAGACAGGGTATATACTGAGACGGGGTATATACTGATACAGGGTATATACTGAGATGGGGTATATACTGATACAGGGTATATACTGAGACAGGGTATATACTGAGACGGGGTATATACTGAGACGGGGTATATATTGAGACGGGGTATATACTGAGACAGGGTATATACTGAGACAGGGTATATACTGAGATGGGGTATATACTGATACAGGGTCTATAATGAGACAGGTTATATACTGAGGCGGGGTATATACTGAGATGGGGTATATACTGAGACGGGATATATACTGATACAGGGTATATACTGAGACGGGGTATATACTGAGACAGGGTATATACTGAGACAGGGTGTATACTGAGACAGGGTCTATGCTGAGAAAGGGTATATACTGAGCAGGGTATATACTGATACAGAGTTTATACTGAGACGGGATATATACTGAGACAGGGTCTATACTGAGATGGGGTATATACTGATACAGGGTAAATACTGAGACGGGGTATATACTGAGACGGGGTATATACTGAGACAGGGTATATACTGAGACAGGGTCTATACTGAGCAGGGTATATACTGATACAGGGTATATACTGAGACGGGATATATACTGAGACGGGGTCTATACGGAGACGGGGTATATACTGAGACGGGGTATATACTGAGACGGGGTCTATCCTGAGAAGGGATATATACTGAGACGGGGTATATACTGAGACAGGATATATACTGCTACAGGGTATATACTGAGAGGGGGTATATACTGATACGGGGTCTATACTGAGACAGGGCCTATGCTGAGAAAGGGTATATACTGAGACAGGGTATATACTGAGACTGGGTATATACTTGAGATGGGGTATATACTGAGACGGGGTGTATACTGATACAGGGTATATACTGAGACGGAGTATGTACTGATACAGGGTATATACTGAGATGGGGTATATACTGATACAGGGTATATACTGAGACGGGGTATATACTGAGACAGGGTATATACTGAGACAGCGTCTATACTGAGCAGGGTATATACTGATACAGGGTATATACTGAGACGGGATATATACTGAGACGGGGTCTATACGGAGACGGGGTATATACTGAGACGGGGTATATACTGAGACGGGGTCTATCCTGAGAAGGGATATATACTGAGACGGGGTATATACTGAGACAGGATATATACTGCTACAGGGTATATACTGAGAGGGGGTATATACTGATACGGGGTCTATACTGAGACAGGGTCTATGCTGAGAAAGGGTATATACTGAGACAGGGTATATACTGAGACTGGGTATATACTTGAGATGGGGTATATACTGAGACGGGGTGTATACTGATACAGGGTATATACTGAGACGGAGTATGTACTGATACAGGGTATATACTGAGATGGGGTATATACTGATACAGGGTATATACTGAGACGGGGTATATACTGAGACAGGGTATATACTGAGACAGGGTGTATACTGAGACAGGGTCTATGCTGAGAAAGGGTATATACTGATACAGGGTATATACTGAGACGAGGTATATACTGAGACGGGGTATATACTGAGACGGGATATATACTGAGACAGGGTATATACTGATACAGAGTATGTAATGAGACAGGGTATATACTGAGACGGGGTATATACTGAGACGGGGTATATACTGAGACAGGGTATATGCTGAGACAGGGTCTATACTGAGACAGGGTCCATACTGAGATGGGGTATAGACTGAGACAGGGTATATACTGAGCAGGGTATATACTGATACAGGGTATATACTGAGACGGGATATATACTGAGACAGGGTCTATACTGATACAGGGCATATACTGAGACGGGGTATATACTGAGACGGGGTATATACTGAGACTGGGTATATATTGAGACGGGGTATATACTGAGATGGGGTATATACTGAGACGGGGTATATACTGATACAAGGTATATACTGAGACGGGGTATATACTGAGACAGGGTATATACTGAGACAGGGTATATACTTAGACAGGGTCTATACTGACACAGGGTATATACTGAGACAGGATATATACTGAGACAGGGTATATACTGAGACGGGGTATATACTGAGACGGGGTCTATACTGAGACGGGGTATATACTGAGATCGGGTATATACTGAGACAGGGTATATACTGAGATGGGGCAGATACTGATACAGGGTACATACTGAGACGGGGTATATACTGATACAGGGTATATACTGAGACGGGGTATATACTGAGAAAGGGTATATACTGAGACGGAGTATATACTGATACAGGGTATATACTGAGACAGGATATATACTGATACAGGGTATATACTGAGACGGGGTATATACTGATACGGGGTCTATACTGAGACGGGGTCTATACTGAGACAGGGTATATACTTAGACAGGGTATATACTGAGAGAGGGTATATACTGAGAAGGGGTATATACTGAGGCGGGTTATATACTGAGACAGGGTATATACTGAGACGGGGTATATACTGATACAGGGTATATACTGAGAGGGGGCATATACTGAGACGGGGTATATACTGAGACAGGGTATATACTGAGATGGGGTATATACTGAGACGGGGTATATACTGAGACAGGGTATATACTGAGACACTGTATATACTGATACAGGGTATATACTGAGACGGGGTATATACTGATACAGGGTATATACTGAGACGGGATCTATACTGAGGCAGGGTACATACTGATACAGGGTATATACTGAGACGGGGTCTATACTGAGACAGGGTATATACTGAGACGGCGTATATACTGAGACGGGGTATATACTGATACAGGGTATATACTGAGACGGGGTATATACTGATACAGGGTATATACTGAGACAGGGCATATACTGAGACGGTGTATATACTGAGACAGGGTATATACTGATACAGGGTATATATTGAGACAGGGTATATACTGAGCAGGGTATATACTGATACAGGGTATATACTGAGACGGGATATATACTGAGACAGGGTCTATACTGAGATGGGGTATATACTGAGACGGGGTATATACTGATACAGGGTATATACTGAGACTGGGTATATACTGAGACTGGGTATATACTGAGACGGGGTATATACTGAGACAGGGTATATACTGAGACAGTAGTATATACTGAGACGGGGTATATACTGAGACGTGGTATATACTAAGATGGGGTATATACTGAGACAGGATATATACTGAGACAGGGTATATACTGAGACGGGGTATATACTGATACAGGGTATATACTGAGAAGGGGTATATACTGATACAGGGTATATACTGAGACAGGGTATATACTGAGACGGGGTATATACTGAGACGGGGTATATATTGAGACGGGGTATATACTGAGACAGGGTATATACTGAGACAGGGTATATACTGAGATGGGGTATATACTGATACAGGGTCTATACTGAGACAGGGTATATACTGAGGCGGGGTATATACTGAGCTGGGGTATATACTGAGACGGGGTATATACTGATACAGGGTCTATACTGAGACAGGGACTATAATGAGACGGGGTATATACTGATACAGGGTCTATACTGAGACATGGTCTATACTGAGACAGGGTATATACTGAGCAAGGTATATACTGAGACAGGTTATATACTGAGACAGGGTATATACTGAGCAGGGTATATACTGATACAGGGTATATACTGAGACAGGGTATATACTGAGCAGGGTATATACTGATACAGGGTATATACTGAGATGGGATATATACTGAGACAGGGTCTATACTGAGACGGGGTATATACTGAGACGGGGTATATACTGAGACAGGGTCTATACTGAGACAGGGTATATACTGAGCAGGGTATATACTGATACAGGCTATATACTGAGACGGGATATATACTGAGACAGGGTCTATACTGAGACGGGGTATATACTGAGACGGGGTATATACTGAAATGGAGTCTATCCTGAGACGGGATATATACTGAGACGGGGTATATACTGAGACAGGGTATATACTGATACAGGGCATATACTGAGACGGGGTATATACTGAGACTGGGTATATACTGAGACGGGGTATATACTGAGACAGGGTATATACTGAGAAAGTAGTATATACTGAGACGGGGTATATACTGAGACAGGGTATATACTGAGATGGGTATATACTGAGACAGGGTATATACTGAGACAGGGTATATACTGAGACAGGGTATATACTGAGATGGGGTATATACTGATACAGGGTATATACTGAGACGGGGTATATGCTGATACAGGGTATATACTGAGACAGGGTATGTACTGAGACGGGGTATATACTGAGACGGGGTATATATTGAGACGGGGTATATACTGAGACAGGGAATATACTGAGATGGGGTATATACTGATAGAGGGTCTATACTGAGACAGGGTATATACTGAGGCGGGGTATATACTGCGATGGGGTATATACTGAGACGGGGTATATACTGATTCAGGGTATATACTGAGACGGGGTATATACTGAGACAGGGTATATACTGAGAGAGGGTGTATACTGAGACAGGGTCTATGCTGAGAAAGGGTATATACTGATACAGGGTATATACTGAGACGGGGTATATACTGAGACGGGGTATATACTGAGACGGGATATATACTGAGACAGGGTATATACTGATACAGAGTATATAATGAGACAGGTTATATACTGAGCAGGGTATATACTGATACAGAGTATATACTGAGACGGGGTATATACTGAGACAGGGTCTATACTGAGAGAGGGTGTATACTGAGACAGGGTCTATGCTGAGAAAGGGTATATACTGATACAGGGTATATACTGAGACGGGGTATATACTGAGACGGGGTATATACTGAGACGGGATATATACTGAGACAGGGTATATACTGATACAGAGTATATAATGAGACAGGTTATATACTGAGCAGGGTATATACTGATACAGAGTATATACTGAGACGGGGTATATACTGAGACAGGGTCTATACTGAGACGGGGTATATACTGAGATGGGGTATATACTGAGACAGGGTATATACTGAGACGGGGTATATACTGAGACAGGGTATATACTGAGACAGGGTCCATACTGAGACAGGGTATATACTGAGCAAGATATATACTGAGACAGGGTATATACTGAGACAGGGTATATACTGAGCAGGGTATATACTGATACAGGGTATATACTGAGACAGCGTATATACTGAGCAGGGTATATACTGATACAGGGTATATACTGAGACGGGATAAAAACTGAGACAGGGTCTATACTGAGACGGGGTATATACTGAGACGGGGTATATACTGAGACAGGGTCTATACTGAGACAGGGTATATACTGAGCAGGGTATATACTGATACAGGCTATATACTGAGAAGGGATATATACTGAGACAGGGTCTATACTGAGACGGGGTATATACTGAGACGGGGTATATACTGAGACGGGGTCTATCCTGAGACGGGATATATACTGAGACGGGGTATATACTGAGACAGGGTATATACTGATACAGGGCATATACTGAGACGGGGTATATACTGAGACTGGGTATATACTGAGACGGGGTATATACTGAGACAGGGTATATACTGAGAAAGTAGTATATACTGAGACGGGGTATATACTGAGACAGGGTATATACTGAGATGGGGTATATACTGAGACAGGGTATATACTGAGACAGGGTATATATTGAGACAGGGTATATACTGATACAGGGTATATACTGAGACGGGGTATATGCTGTTACAGGGTATATAGTGAGACAGGGTATGTACTGAGACGGGGTATATACTGAGACGGGGTATATATTGAGACGGGGTATATACTGAGACAGGGAATATACTGAGATGGGGTATATACTGATACAGGGTCTATACTGAGACAGGGTATATACTGAGGCGGGGTATATACTGAGATGGGGTATATACTGAGATGGGGTATATACTGATTCAGGATATATACTGAGACGGGGTATATACTGAGACAGGGTATATACTGAGACAGGGTGTATACTGAGACAGGGTCTATGCTGAGAAAGGGTATATACTGATACAGGGTATATAAAGAGACGGGGTATATACTGAGACGGGGTATATACTGAGACGGGATATATACTGAGACAGGGTATATACTGATACAGAGTATATAATGAGACAGGGTATATACTGAGCAGGGTATATACTGATACACAGTATATACTGAGACAGGATATATACTGAGACAGGGTCTATACTGAGATGGGGTATATACTGATACAGGGTAAATACTGAGACGGGGTATATACTGAGATGGGGTATATACTGAGACAGGGTATATACTGAGACGGGGTATATACTGAGACAGGGTATATACTGAGACAGGGTCCATACTGAGACGGGATATGTACTGAGACAGGGTATATACTGAGACAGGGTATATACTGAGACAGGGTCCATACTGAGACGGGGTATGTACTGAGACAGGGTATATACTGAGCAGGGTATATACTGATACAGGGTCTATACTGAT
Source organism: Carcharodon carcharias (assembly GCF_017639515.1). Taxonomy (NCBI): domain Eukaryota; kingdom Metazoa; phylum Chordata; class Chondrichthyes; order Lamniformes; family Lamnidae; genus Carcharodon; species Carcharodon carcharias. Next base: position 1,099,121 of record NC_054480.1, read on the forward strand.
ACAGTGTCTATACTGAGACATGGTCTATACTGAGACAGGGTATATACTGAGCGAGGTATATACTGATACAGGGTATATACTGAGACAGGGTATATACTGAGCAGGGTATATACTGATACAGGGTATATACTGAGACAGGGTATATACTGAGAAGGGGTATATACTGAGACGGGATATATACTGAGACAGGGTATATACTGAGACGGGGTATATACTGATACAGGGTATATACTGAGACGGGGCATATACTGAGACGGGGTATATACTGAGACAGGGTATATACTGAGATGGGGTATATACTGAGACGGGGTATATATTGAGACGGGGTATATACTGAGACAGGGTATATACTGAGACAGGGTATATACTGAGATGGGGTATATACTGATACAGGGTCTATACTGAGACAGGGTATATACTGAGGCGGGGTATATACTGAGCTGGGGTATATACTGAGACGGGGTATATACTGATACAGGTTCTATACTGAGACAGGGTCTATACTGAGACGGGGTATATACTGATACAGGGTCTATGCTGAGACATGGTCTATACTGGGACAGGGTATATACTGAGCAAGGTATATACTGAGACAGGGTATATACTGAGACAGGGTATATACTGAGCAGGGTATATACTGATACAGGGTATATACTGAGACAGGGTATATACTGAGCAGGGTATATACTGATACAGGGTATATACTGAGACGGGATATATACTGAGACAGGGTCTATACTGAGACGGGGTATATACTGAGAAGGGGTATATACTGAAACAGGGTCTATACTGAGACAGGGTATATACTGAGCAGGGTATATACTGATACAGGCTATATACTGAGACGGGATATATACTGAGACGGGGTATATAATGAGACAGGGTATATACTGATACAGGGCATATACTGAGACGGGGTATATACTGAGACTGGGTATATACTGAGACGGGGTATATACTGAGACAGGGTATATACTGAGAAAGTAGTATATACTGAGACGGGGTATATACTGAGACAGGGTATATAATGAGATGGGTATATACTGAGACAGGGTATATACTGAGACAGGGTATATACTGAGACAGGGTATATACTGAGATTGGGTATATACTGATACAAGGTATATACTGAGACGGGGTATATGCTGATACAGGGTATATACTGAGACAGGGTATGTACTGAGACGGGGTATATACTGAGACAGGTTATATATTGAGACGGGGTATATACTGAGACAGGAAATATACTGAGATGGGGTATATACTGATACAGGGCCTATACTGAGACAGGGTATATACTGAGGCGGGGTATATACTGAGATGGGGTATGTACTGAGACGGGGTATATACTGATTCAAGGTATATACTGAGACGGGTTATATACTGAGACAGGGTATATACTGAGACAGGGTGTATACTGAGACAGGGTCTATGCTGAGAAAGGGTATATACTGATACAGGGTATATACTGAGACGGGGTATATACTGAGACGGGGTATATACTGAGATGGGATATATACTGAGACAGGGTATATACTGATACAGAGTATATAATGAGACAGGGTATATACTGAGCAGGGTATATACTGATACAGAGTATATACTGAGACGGGATATATACTGAGACAGGGTCTATACTGAGATGGGGTATATACTGATACAGGGTAAATACTGAGACGGGGTATATACTGAGATGGGGTATATACTGAGACAGGGTATATACTGAGACGGGGTATATACTGAGACAGGGTATATACTGAGACAGGGTCCATACTGAGACAGGGTATATACTGAGCAAGGTATATACTGATACAGGGTATATACTGAGACAGGGTCTATACTGAGACGGGGTATATACTGAGACGGGGTATATACTGAGACGGGGTCTATCCTGAGACGGGATATATACTGAGACGGGGTATATACTGAGACAGGGTATATACTGATACAGGGCATATACTGAGACGGGGTATATACTGAGACTGGGTATATACTGAGACGGGGTATATACTGAGACAGGGTATATACTGAGAAAGTAGTATATACTGAGACGGGGTATATACTGAGACAGGGTATATACTGAGATGGGGTATATACTGAGACAGGGTATATACTGAGACAGGGTATATATTGAGACGGGGTATATACTGATACAGGGTATATACTGAGACGGGGTATATGCTGATACAGGGTATATACTGAGACAGGGTATGTACTGAGACGGGGTATATACTGAGACGGGGTATATATTGAGACGGGGTATATACTGAGACAGGGAATATACTGAGATGGGGTATATACTGATACAGGGTCTATACTGAGACAGGGTATATACTGAGGCGGGGTATATACTGAGATGGGGTATATACTGAGATGGGGTATATACTGATTCAGGGTATATACTGAGACGGGGTATATACTGAGACAGGGTATATACTGAGACAGGGTGTATACTGAGACAGGGTCTATGCTGAGAAAGGGTATATACTGATACAGGGTATATACTGAGACAGGGTATATACTGAGCAGGGTATATACTGATACAGGGTATATACTGAGACAGGGTATATACTGAGAAGGGGTTTATACTGAGACGGGATATATACTGAGACAGGGTATATACTGAGACGGGGTATATACTGATACAGGGTATATACTGAGACGGGGCATATACTGAGACGGGGTATATACTGAGACAGGGTATATACTGAGATGGGGTATATACTGAGACGGGGTATATATTGAGACGGGGTATATACTGAGACAGGGTATATACTGAGACAGGGTATATACTGAGATGGGGTATATACTGATACAGGGTCTATACTGAGACAGGGTATATACTGAGGCGGGGTATATACTGAGTGGGGTATATACTGAGACGGGGTATATACTGATACAGGGTCTATACTGAGACAGGGTCTATACTGAGACGGGGTATATACTGATACAGGGTCTATACTGAGACATGGTCTATACTGGGACACGGTATATACTGAGCAAGGTATATACTGAGACAGGGTATATACTGAGACAGGGTATATACTGAGCAGGGTATATACTGATACAGGGTATATACTGAGACGGGATATATACTGAGACAGGGTCTATACTGAGACGGGGTATATACTGAGACGGGGTATATACTGAGACAGGGTCTATACTGAGACAGGGTATATACTGAGCAGGGTATATACTGATACAGGCTATATACTGAGACGGGATATATACTGAGACGGGGTATATACTGAGACAGGGTATATACTGATACAGGGCATATACTGAGACGGGGTATATACTGAGACTGGGTATATACTGAGACGGGGTATATACTGAGACAGGGTATATACTGAGAAAGTAGTATATACTGAGACGGGGTATATACTGAGACAGGGTATATACTGAGATGGGTATATACTGAGACAGGGTATATACTGAGACAGGGTATATACTGAGACAGGGTATATACTGAGATGGGGTATATACTGATACAGGGTATATACTGAGACGGGGTATATGCTGATACAGGGTATATACTGAGACAGGGTATGTACTGAGACGGGGTATATACTGAGACAGGTTATATATTGAGACGGGGTATATACTGAGACAGGAAATATACTGAGATGGGGTATATACTGATACAGGGTCTATACTGAGACAGGGTATATACTGAGGCGGGGTATATACTGAGATGGGGTATGTACTGAGACGGGGTATATACTGATTCAGGGTATATACTGAGACGGGTTATATACTGAGACAGGGTATATACTGAGACAGGGTGTATACTGAGACAGGTTCTATGCTGAGAAAGGGTATATACTGATACAGGGTATATACTGAGACGGGGTATATACAGAGACGGGGTATATACTGAGACAGGATATATACTGAGACAGGGTATATACTGATACAGAGTATATAATGAGACAGGGTATATACTGAGCAGGGTATATACTGATACAGTGTATATACTGAGACGGGATATATACTGAGACAGGGTCTATACTGAGATGGGGTATATACTGATACAGGGTAAATACTGAGACGGGGTATATACTGAGATGGGGTATATACTGAGACAGGGTATATACTGAGACGGGGTTTATACTGAGACAGGGTATATACTGACACAGGGTCCATACTGAGACAGGGTATATACTGAGCAAGGTATATACTGAGACAGGGTATATACTGAGACAGGGTATATACTGAGCAGGGTATATACTGATACAGGGTATATACTGAGACAGGGTATATACTGAGCAGGGTATATACTGATACAGGGTATATACTGAGACGGGATATATACTGAGACAGGGTCTATACTGAGACGGGGTATATACTGAGACAGGGTCTATACTGAGACAGGGTATATACTGAGCAGGGTATATACTGATACAGGCTATATACTGAGACGGGATATATACTGAGACAGGGTCTATACTGAGACGGGGTATATACTGAGACGGGGTATATACTGAGACGGGGTCTATCCTGAGACGGGATATATACTGAGACGGGATATATACTGAGACAGGGTCTATACTGAGACGGGGTATATACTGAGACGGGGTATATACTGAGACAGGGTCTATACTGAGACAGGGTATATACTGAGCAGGGTATATACTGATACAGGCTATATACTGAGACGGGAGATATACTGAGACAGGGTCTATACTGAAACGGGGTATATACTGAGACGGGGTATATACTGAGACGGGGTCTATCCTGAGACGGGATATATACTGAGACGGGGTATATACTGAGACAGGGTATATACTGATACACGGCATATACTGAGACGGGGTATATACTGAGACTGGGTATATACTGAGACGGGGTATATACTGAGACAGGGTATATACTGAGAAAGTAGTATATACTGAGACGGGGTATATACTGAGACAGGGTATATACTGAGATGGGGTATATACTGAGACAGGGTATATACTGAGACAGGGTATATATTGAGACGGGGTATATACTGATACAGGGTATATATTGAGACGGGGTATATGCTGATACAGGGTATATACTGAGACAGGGTATGTACTGAGACGGGGTATATACTGAGACGGGGTATATATTGAGACGGGGTATATACTGAGACAGGGAATATACTGAGATGGGGTATATACTGATACAGGGTCTATACTGAGACAGGGTATATACTGAGGCGGGGTATATACTGAGATGGGGTATATACTGAGATGGGGTATATACTGATTCAGGATATATACTGAGACGGGGTATATACTGAGACAGGGTATATACTGAGACAGGGTGTATACTGAGACAGGGTCTATGCTGAGAAAGGGTATATACTGATACAGGGTATATACTGAGACGGGGTATATACTGAGACGGGGTATATACTGAGACGGGATATATACTGAGACAGGGTATATACTGAGACAGGGTATATACTGAGACAGGGTATATACTGAGATGGGGTATATACTGATACAGGGTATATACTGAGACGGGGTATATGCTGATACAGGGTATATACTGAGACAGGGTATGTACTGAGACGGGGTATATACTGAGACAGGTTATATATTGAGACGGGGTATATACTGAGACAGGAAATATACTGAGATGGGGTATATACTGATACAGGGTCTATACTGAGACAGGGTATATACTGAGGCGGGGTATATACTGAGATGGGGTATGTACTGAGACGGGGTATATAATGATTCAGGGTATATACTGAGACGGGTTATATACTGAGACAGGGTATATACTGAGACAGGGTGTATACTGAGACAGGTTCTATGCTGAGAAAGGGTATATACTGATACAGGGTATATACTGAGACGGGGTATATACAGAGACGGGGTATATACTGAGACAGGATATATACTGAGACAGGGTATATACTGATACAGAGTATATAATGAGACAGGGTATATACTGAGCAGGGTATATACTGATACAGAGTATATACTGAGACGGGATATATACTGAGACAGGGTCTATACTGAGATGGGGTATATACTGATACAGGGTAAATACTGAGACGGGGTATATACTGAGATGGGGTATATACTGAGACAGGGTATATACTGAGACGGGGTTTATACTGAGACAGGGTATATACTGACACAGGGTCCATACTGAGACAGGGTATATACTGAGCAAGGTATATACTGAGACAGGGTATATACTGAGACAGGGTATATACTGAGCAGGGTATATACTGATACAGGGTATATACTGAGACAGGGTATATACTGAGCAGGGTATATACTGATACAGGGTATATACTGAGACGGGATATATACTGAGACAGGGTCTATACTGAGACGGGGTATATACTGAGACAGGGTCTATACTGAGACAGGGTATATACTGAGCAGGGTATATACTGATACAGGCTATATACTGAGACGGGATATATACTGAGACAGGGTCTATACTGAGACGGGGTATATACTGAGACGGGGTATATACTGAGACGGGGTCTATCCTGAGACGGGATATATACTGAGACGGGATATATACTGAGACAGGGTCTATACTGAGACGGGGTATATACTGAGACGGGGTATATACTGAGACAGGGTCTATACTGAGACAGGGTATATACTGAGCAGGGTATATACTGATACAGGCTATATACTGAGACGGGATATATACTGAGACAGGGTCTATACTGAGACGGGGTATATACTGAGACGGGGTATATACTGAGACGGGGTCTATCCTGAGACGGGATATATACTGAGACGGGGTATATACTGAGACAGGGTATATACTGATACACGGCATATACTGAGACGGGGTATATACTGAGACTGGGTATATACTGAGACGGGGTATATACTGAGACAGGGTATATACTGAGAAAGTAGTATATACTGAGACGGGGTATATACTGAGACAGGGTATATACTGAGATGGGGTATATACTGAGACAGGGTATATACTGAGACAGGGTATATATTGAGACGGGGTATATACTGATACAGGGTATATATTGAGACGGGGTATATGCTGATACAGGGTATATACTGAGACAGGGTATGTACTGAGACGTGGTATATACTGAGACGGGGTATATATTGAGACGGGGTATATACTGAGACAGGGAATATACTGAGATGGGGTATATACTGATACAGGGTCTATACTGAGACAGGGTATATACTGAGGCGGGGTATATACTGAGATGGGGTATATACTGAGATGGGGTATATACTGATTCAGGGTATATACTGAGACGGGGTATATACTGAGACAGGGTATATACTGAGACAGGGTGTATACTGAGACAGGGTCTATGCTGAGAAAGGGTATATACTGATACAGGGTATATACTGAGACGGGGTATATACTGAGACGGGGTATATACTGAGACGGGATATATACTGAGACAGGGTATATACTGATTCAGAGTATATAATGAGACAGGGTATATACTGAGCAGGGTATATACTGATACAGAGTATATACTGAGACAGGATATATACTGAGACAGGGTCTATACTGAGATGGGATATATACTGATACAGGGTAAATACTGAGACGGGGTATATACTGAGATGGGGTATATACTGAGACAGGGTATATACTGAGACGGGGTATATACTGAGACAGGGTATATACTGAGATAGGGTCCATACTGAGACGGGGTATGTACTGAGACAGGGTATATACTGAGCAGGGTATATACTGATACAGGGTATATACTGAGACGGGATATATACTGAGACAGGGTCTATACTGAGATGGGGTATATACTGATACAGGGTCTATACTGAGACAGGGTATATACTGAGCATGGTATATACTGATACAGGGTATATACTGAGACACGGTATATACTGAGCAGGGTATAAACTGATACAGGGTATATACTGAGACAGGGTATATACTGAGAAGGGGTATATACTGAGACGGGATATATACTGAGACAGGGTATATACTGAGACGGGGTATATACTGATACAGTTTATATACTGTGACGGGGCATATACTGAGACGGGGTATATACTGAGACAGGGTATATACTGAGATGGGGTATATACTGAGACGGGGTATATATTGAGACGGGGTATATACTGAGACAGGGTATATACTGAGACAGGGTATATACTGAGATGGGGTATATACTGATAAAGGGTCTATACTGAGACAGGGTATATACTGAGGCGGGGTATATACTGAGCTGGGGTATATACTGAGACGGGGTATATACTGATACAGGGTCTATACTGAGACAGGGTCTATACTGAGACGGGGTATATAAAGATACAGGGTCTATACTGAGACATGGTCTATACTGGGACACGGTATATACTGAGCAAGGTATATACTGAGACAGGGTATATACTGAGACAGGGTATATACTGAGCAGGGTATATACTGATACAGGGTATATACTGAGACAGGGTATATACTGAGCAGGGTATATACTGATACAGGGTATATACTGAGATGGGATATATACTGAGACAGGGTCTATACTGAGACGGGGTATATACTGAGACGGGGTATATACTGAGACAGGGTCTATACTGAGACAGGGTATATACTGAGCAGGGTATATACTGATACAGGCTATATACTGAGACGGGATATATACTGAGACAGGGTCTATACTGAGACGGGGTATATACTGAGACGGGGTATATACTGAGACGGGGTCTATCCTGAGACGGGATATATACTGAGACGGGGTATATACTGAGACAGGGTATATACTGATACAGGGCATATACTGAGACGGGGTATATACTGAGACTGGGTATATACTGAGACGGGGTATATACTGAGACAGGGTATATACTGAGAAAGTAGTATATACTTAGACGGGGTATATACTGAGACAGGGTATATACTGAGATGGGTATATACTGAGACAGGGTATATACTGAGACAGGGTATATACTGAGACAGGGTATATACTGAGATGGGGTATATACTGATACAGGGTATATACTGAGACGGGGTATATGCTGATACAGGGTATATACTGAGACAGGGTATGTACTGAGACGGGGTATATACTGAGACGGGATATATACTGAGACAAGGTATATACTGATACAGAGTATATAATGAGACAGGGTATATACTGAGCAGGGTATATACTGATACAGAGTATATACTGAGACGGGATATATACTGAGACAGGGTCTATACTGAGATGGGGTATATACTGATACAGGGTAAATACTGAGACGGGGTATATACTGAGATGGGGTATATACTGAGACAGGGTATATACTGAGTCGGGGTATATACTGAGACAGGGTATATACTGAGACAGGGTCCATACTGAGACAGGGTATATACTGAGCAAGGTATATACTGAGACAGGGTATATGCTGAGACAGGGTATATACTGAGCAGGGTATATACTGATACAGGGTATATACTGAGACAGGGTATATACTGAGCAGGGTATATACTGATACAGGGTATATACTGAGACGGGATATATACTGAGACAGGGTCTATACTGAGACGGGGTATATACTGAGACAGGGTCTATACTGAGACAGGGTATATACTGAGCAGGGTATATACTGATACAGGCTATATACTGAGACGGGATATATACTGAGACAGGGTCTATACTGAGACGGGGTATATACTGAGACGGGGTATATACTGAGACGGGGTCTATCCTGAGACGGGATATATACTGAGACGGGGTATATACTGAGACAGGGTATATACTGATACAGGGCATATACTGAGACGGGGTATATACTGAGACTGGGTATATACTGAGACGGGGTATATACTGAGACAGGGTATATACTGAGAAAGTAGTATATACTGAGACGGGATATATACTGAGACAGGGTATATACTGAGATGGGGTATATACTGAGACAGGGTATATACTGAGACAGGGTATATACTGAGACAGGGTATATACTGAGACGGGGTATATACTGATACAGGGTATATACTGAGACGGGGTATATGCTGATACAGGGTATATACTGAGACAGGGTATGTACTGAGACGGGGTATATACTGAGACGGGGTATATATTGAGACGGGGTATATACTGAGACAGGGAATATACTGAGATGGGGTATATACTGATACAGGGTCTATACTGAGACAGGGCATATACTGAGGCGGGGTATATACTGCGATGGGGTATATACTGAGACGGGGTATATACTGATTCAGGGTATATACTGAGACGGGGTATATACTGAGACAGGGTATATACTGAGACAGGGTGTATACTGAGACAGGGTCTATGCTGAGAAAGGGTATATACTGATACAGGGTATATACTGAGACGGGGTATATACTGAGACGGGGTATATACTGAGACGGGATATATACTGAGACAGGGTATATACTGATACAGAGTATATAATGAGACAGGGTATATACTGAGCAGGGTATATACTGATACAGAGTATATACTGAGACGTGATATATACTGAGACAGGGTCTATACTGAGATGGGGTATATACTGATACAGGGTAAATACTGAGACGGGGTATATACTGAGATGGGGTATATACTGAGACAGGGTATATACTGAGACGGGGTATATATGAGACAGGGTATATACTGAGACAGGGTCCATACTGAGACGGGGTATATACTGAGACAGGGTATATACTGAGCAGGGTATATACTGATCCAGGGTATATACTGAGACGGGATATATACTGAGACAGGGTCTATACTGAGATGGGGTATATACTGATACAGGGTCTATACTGAGACAGGGTCTATACTGAGACGGGGTATATACTGATACAGGGTCTATACTGATACAGGGTCTATACTGAGACATGGTCTATACTGAGCCAGGGTATATACTGAGCAAGGTATATACTGATACAGGGTATATACTGAGACAGGGTATATACTGAGACAGGGTATATACTGAGCAGGGTATATGCTGATACAGGGTATATACTGAGACGGGATATATACTGAGACAGGGTCTATACTGAGACAGGGTATATATTGAGACGGGGTATATACTGAGACGGGGTATATACTGTGACAGGGTATATACTGATACAGGGTATATACTGAGACGGGGTATATACTGAGACAGGGTATATACTGAGACAGGGTATATACTGAGACAGGGTCTATACTGATTCAGGGTATATACTGAGACAGGATATATACTGAGACAGGGTATATACTGAGACGGGGTATATACTGTGACGGGGTCTATACTGAGACGGGGTATATACTGAGATCGGGTATATACTGAGACAGGGTATATACTGAGACGGGGTAGATACTGATACAGGGTATATACTGAGACGGGGTATATACTGAGACAGGGTATATACTGAGACGGAGTATATACTGATACAGGGTATATACTGAGACAGGATATATACTGATACAGGGTATATACTGAGACGGGGTATATACTGATACGGGGTCTATACTGAGACAGGGTATATACTTAGACAGGGTATATACTGAGACAGGGTATATACTGAGAAGGGGTATATACTGAGACGGGATATATACTGAGACAGGTTATATACTGAGACGGGGTATATACTGAGACGGGGTATATACTGAGACGGGGTATATACTGAGACAGGGTATATACTGATACAGGGTATATACTGAGACGGGATCTATACTGAGACAGGGTATATACTGATACAGGGTATATACTGAGACGGGGTCTATACTGAGACAGGTTATATACTGAGACGGCGTATATACTGAGACGGGGTATATACTGATACAGGGTATATACTGAGACGGGGTATATACTGATACAGGGTACATACTGAGACGGGGTATATACTGAGACAGGGTATATATTGAGACGGGGTATATACTGAGGCAGGGTATATACTGAGATGGGGTATATACTGAGACGGGGTATATACTGATACAGGGTTTATACTGAGACGGGGTATATACTGAGACAGGCTATATACTGAAACAGGGTATATACTGAGACGGGATATATACTGAGACAGGGTATATTCTGAGACAGGGTATATACTGAGACTGGTTATATACTGAGACAGGGTATATACTGAGATGGGGTATATATTGAGATGGGATATATACTGATTGAGGGTATATACTGAGATGGGGTATATACTGAGACGGGGTATATACTGAGACGGGGTATATACTGTGTGAGGATATATACTGAGACGGTGTATATACTGAGACGGGGTATATACTGAGACGGGGTCTATACTGAGACGGGGTATATACTGAGTGAGGGTATATACTGAGACGGGGTATATACTGAGTGAGGTTATATACTGAGATGGGGTATATACTGAGTGAGGGTATATACTGAGTGGGGGTATATACTGAGACGGGGTGTATACTGAGACGGGGTATATACTGAGACGGGGTATATACTGAGTGAGGGTATATACTGAGACGGGGTATATACTGAGACGGGGTATATACTGAGTGAGGGTATATACTGAGACAGGGTATATACTGAGACAGGGTATATACTGAGACGGGGTATATACTGATACAGCGTATATACTGATACAGGGTATATACTGAGATGGGGTATATACTGAGACACGTTATATACTGATACAGGGTATATACTGAGACGGGGTATATACTGAGTGTTGGTATATACTGATACAGGGTATATACTGAGACGGGGTATATACTGAGACGGGGTAATTACTGAGACGGGGTATATACTGAGTGAGGGTATATACTGAGACGTTCCCCCGTGGGCCAATCTATAACATGAAGTCACAGTCTAAAAATAAGTGGCTGGTCATCTAGGATGAGATAAGGAGAAATTTCTTCATTCAAAGGGTTATGAATCTTAGGAATTTTCTACCCCAGGGAGCTGTGAACGCTCAGGCATTGAGTATAGTCATGATGGAGGTCAATAGATATTGGGGAATTAAAGAATATGGGGATTACATGGGAAGGTGGAGTTGAGGTACAAGATCACAGTCACAATCTTCTTTAGCGACAGTACAGGCTTGAAGGGCAAAATGACTTCCTCAAGCTCCTATAGCATATGTCCTTATGTTCTAATATTTCTTTAATTAGTTGTACAGTTATGGCTGGTCTATCAGGGAAAGAAAACATCTGTGCAGTATGTCCCAAACATGTTGCAAAATACCAGTCTCAAAAACAGAAAGCTTGTACCTGGAGCTGGTTCTAACCATCTCTCTGTTTTGGGTATTATATTTCAGGGAAGGGAACCGATAGAAGGAAGCCTTCAGTTTAACTTCATTATTAAATAATGCAAAAAGATGAATCAAAAATGATATTAACATTCATGTTAGCGGGCGAATAAAATTAATTGTCCTCATCAAATAATTGCTGAGTAATTACATTTCTCTGTACTCTTTTGCATCAATGGCACCAGCAAGTTCAGATTATGGCACAGGTCAAAAGTACCACATCTATCCACCTCCTTAATCATTAAACAATGCCACAACTCCAACCTTACAATAGTACCCCCATTACAGGCTGAAAGTCCCACAAGTAATATTTGAACTAAGTTGCTGAAGCCAAGCCGAATTCAGGGAGCTGTTGTATTGTGTTCCAACTCATTACAATCTTAAATTACAAAATAAAGATTTAGCTATTCACAAAGAGTCCCACGGTCTGTAAACAGCCAAAGATACTGTCCAGCTGCAGTGCCGTCTCTTAGAAAATGAAATCGCGAATCACATAAGCGGTTTCTCAATAGAAAAAGAGCAATTGTTTTAAAAGTCTGTTTCAGTTTGATTAAACCCCACGCGTGTATTTCTGCGCTTTAAATATTATTAAATGCAACTTCCAGTAAAACGTGGAAGACCCCACCATGTTCTTTGCTACTTTTTTTATTTTCACCTCATTGTTACATTAAGTCAACCTATTCCATAAGACCTGGCACTGCTGCTTCACTCTGTCTATATAACTGTCAACTCCTATGGAAGAAGTGGCATGGCCCTCATTAACTCAGCCAGTACTGTAATATTTCACAGGGTTTGCTAGACCAGATGAAGTAAGTCATAGTGCCCACAGGTACTGGAATAGTCTAACACATCATTCTAATGTGCAGCTATCACACAATATTGCCCACTCTTCATGGATTACCAGCCTAGTTATTGTGGCTGGAGTTTCCCGTGAAGAGTCTTCAGCCATTGGAGTAAAGGAACCTTAATCTTCTTTGTGACTGCATCCGATTCCAGGGCTCAAAGGTGAACTGATCGTCATAGAGTTATACAGCTCGGAAACAGGCCCTTCGGCCCATCGTGTCCGTGCTGGCCATCAAGCAAGTGTTGTAACCCACTGCGCTGACCTCAGTCCCCATTTGGTAGGAGGAGACTTTCATCACATCTGCTGGACTGGACCAGAACCCTGGCCCAATAGCCAGGAAAAATGGTGGAAAGCCATTTCACGGCGACTCAAACCTATTGCTCTTGGAGGCAGCACCATGATATTAGTGTCTGGTTATGAAAGTTAAGTTGGGCTAACATTCACAAGTTTAAATTGTCTAATATTGGCATCATTTGGCAGGTTTTCAACAGATTGAGGAAATCTTTGAATTTTCCATTAGCTTCAGGCCCAGACTTGGGCCTGTGCAGGGAGCAGACTAAAGGGCTGATTCTCTGCTCATCTACTGGGAGGGAACAAGGTAGGATCGCCATTAAAAAGAAGCGCAGCATGACTTAACAAACCTGGGGTGCACGCATTCTGTCCACTGGTATTTGGCATTGAGCAATTTAATCAGCAGCTGTAAAGGCGCAACTGCAGGCTCCTCGAAATCAATATGAGAAACTGCTCTACTTGCTCCCAAGAAAATTCCCACCTCTTCCTGCTTTCCTGCCCCCCTGCCTTCCTCCCGTAGAATTGATCCCCCACCCCCCCCACGCCCCCACCCCCCCCACCTCAATGCCCCAACTCACACACCCGCAACCCCCGCCGGCCCTTTTAGTGGCAAATTTCACCATCATTTAAAAATCGAGTAAGCACGAAGAATTACCATTAACAAGAGTTTCCATTTATTTCCATTGATGGTCTGACTATTTTTAGTAAGTTGTACACTGGTGACGATCAGGAGTTTTTGAGGACAGGAATGTGAGGAATTAACGCCTGAAGTGGTTCATTTGCTGAGGTATTCTAGCCAATAATTGTGTCCCTGCCGGTGATTATTCACACCATCATACTGTTGGGTTTAATAACTCACCCCAGCCCTTTCACCAGCACCTCCTTTGTAAACAGAGTGACTCAAAAAGAAATCTAGGACCAGAAATATAAATACAGGGTGGTAATTTAAAATAATTCTTTATTAATATAATCTTTGGCAAATGATGGTTCGTGGTGAAAATCTTTCAATAATGTGTGATCCACTTCAGAGCAGAAACATTGAATCATAGGCCAGGATTTCCCGGTTAGTGAACAGGAAGGGGAGGGTGGGGGGGGGGGGGCGGGCCCTGCTCGTTGACGTGTAAAATGACGCGTGGTGATGTCGGGTGGAACCCCTTACATCACCCTGCCCCATTTAAATGTTCAGGTAGGCGGGAGCTCAGCAGAATCAGCTGTGCGCCCGCCGACCTGTCAATGGCCAATTGAGGTCATTGACAGAGTCAGTAAAGTAATTAGTGGACCTGCCCGGCCAACGTTAAGGTTGTCAGGTAGGCTGGGAGCCCTGGCGGGCATTAGAAAAAGCGTCAAACCCTCATCGACGGTTTCATGTAGGTTTAGAAAATGTAATTAAAATGTATTTAAAAGTGACGGACATGTCCCAACTCATGTGACAGTGTCACATGAGGAGATATGTCAGGGAAATTTTTTTTTTCTATTTTTCAGATTTTTTTACTGTGGAGCCGATCTCCCTGAGGCTGCACTTAGCCTCAGGGAGATGAGTCGCTCTATCGTGCGCATGTGCGAAAGAGCGCACTCTCAGCTCAGGGAATCATCCCTCCCCCGGCCCCGCACAGGGAGCGCATAGCCCTTCTGTGCAGATGTCATGCTGGGCGGGCCTTAATTGGCCCACCCACGTTAAATGGCGGCATGCCTCCAATCGAGGGTGCCAATCGGAGGTGTGCCTGCGCGTGCCCACTCTTAAACTTCACCCCCCCCACAACAGGGGGCAAATTCTGCCCATAAAATGGCTACACTACAGAAGATGCCCATTGGGCCCATCATGTCAGTGCCAGCTCTGTATGAGAGCAATTTAGTTAGTTCTGTCCCCCTGCCCCTCTCCTGTAACCCTGCAAATATTTTCTCTTCAGCTACTTATCCAATTCCCTTTTGAAAGCAAGAATTAAGCCGGCCTCCACCACACTCTCAGGCAGCGCATTCCAGATCCTAACCAAACATTGTATAAAAAAAGTTTTCCTCCATATTGCCTTTGGCTCTCTTGCCAACCATCTTAAACTGGTGCCTTCTACTTCTTTTGACACTTCTGTCAATGGGAAGAATGGAATTGGATAAGTAACTGAAGGGAAAATATTTGTAGGGTTACAGGAAAGGGGCAGGAGGACAGGGCTAGCTAAATTGCTCTCATACAGAGCTGGCACCGACTCGATGGGCCCAATGGCCTTCTTCTGTACTGTAACCATTTTATGATTCTATGATTCAATGCTTCTGCTCAGATGTGGATCACAAATTATTGAAAGATTTTCACCATGAACTATCGTTTGTTAAAAATGATATTAATAATGAGTTATTTTAAATTAACATCCTGTATGTTTATTTCTGGTCCTAAATTTATTTTTGTCCCTGTCCCAACCCCTCGTGGTTTTGAACACCTCAATCAAATCCCCCCTCAGCTTCTCCTCTCTAAAGTGAACGGCCCAGTTCCTCCAATCTATCCACGTATCTGACATCTCTCATCCCAGGAACCATTCTCACAAATCTTTTCTGGACCCTTTCTAAAACCTTCACATCCTTCCTGAAATGCAGTGTTCAGAATTAGACACAATACTCCAGTTGAGGGAGAATCAATGCTTTATAAAACTCTATTATAACTTCCTTACTTTTGTACTCTATGCCTCTATTTATAAAACCCAGGATTCCATTTGCATTTTTACCACTTTCTCAACTTGTCCTGCCATCTTCAATGATTTGCAAATATACCCTGAGGTCTCTTGGTTCCTGCGCCACCTTTAAAATGATACCCTTTCTTTTACCTTCTCTCTCCTCGTTTTCCAACCAAAATAAATCACTTCACGCTTTTCTGCATTAAATTTTAATTCAACCGGCCTGTCGATGTCCTCTTGAAGTCACTCACTATCATCCTCACAGTTCACAATGCTTTCAAGTTTTGTGTCATCTGTAAATTTTGAAACTGCGCCCTGTACACCAAGGTCTAGGTCACTAACGTATATGAAGCAAGGTAGTGATCCAGTACTGAGCCCTGACGAACCCTTCCTCTAATCTGAAAAACAATTGTACACGGCTAACCCCCCCCTACACCCCCATATCCTGTCACTCGGACAACTTGGTAATCATTCTGCTACTGTTCCTTTGATTCTAGAGGCTTCAACTTTGTTGACCAGTCTGTTATGTAGCGTTTTATCAAACACCTTTTGGAAGTCCATGTACACCACATCAACCACATTACCCTCATCAACCCTATCTGTTACCTCATCAAAATATTCAATCAAGTTAGTTAAACAGGATTCGCCTTGAACAAAGCCGTGCTGTTTGTCCTTAACAATCTACACTTGTCCAAGAGAATGTTAATTTTGTCCCAGGTTATTGTTTCTAAAAGCTTTCCCACCACCAAGGTTAAACTGACTGGCCTGTAGTTGTTGGATTTATCTTTAAAGCTTTTTTTGAGCCAGGGTGTAACATTTACAATTCTCCAGTCCTCTGGAACTACCCATGCCTCTAAGGAGGCTTGGAAGATTATGGCCCGTTTCCATGTTTACCTTCCTTAGGATCCTTGCATATACCCCATCCGATTCTAGTGGCTTTATTAACTTTAAGTACGGCCAGTCAACACAAAAGCAAAATACTGCAGATGCTAGAAATCTGAAATAAAAATAATTTTCCTGCTACCTCCTCTTTATCGATTTTTAGTCTACCCAGGGTCTCAAACGCCTCTTTCGCTTTGGCTCTGTAACATCATCACCCTGGTAAAGACAGATGCAAAGTATTCGTTTAGTACCTCAGCCATTACGTCTGCATCGATTCCCTTTTTGGTCCTTAATCTCCTCTCCTCTTACAATCCTTCTACTTTTCATATGTCTGTAGAATGCTTTTGGATTCCCTTTTATGCTAGTGTCTTTTTCACATGCCCTCTGAACTTTTTAATTTAATTTAATTTAATATGAATTGAATGATGCTCAAGACCATGGCTCATGGAAACCAAGCTCCAGAGACAATTTCTCTCCATATGGCTGAAGGTGGAGGAAAAACTGGCCAAAGTTTCCAAACCTAAAGGTTATCAATAAATGGAGCCACAATAAATTGTCCAAAATAACCATTGGCTATCTCGCACAAAGTGTGTACTCACATGAAGAAGAGGAAGGTCACTGGACGCTTTAGTTTTGGCAACTTTATGTAGAGGCAAAACAGGTGCCCGCTAAAGAAGGATAAAGAATAAACTTTCTTTTGCTTAACATCTTTCAGATCTTCAGGATAACTCACAGTTACATCAGTCAATGAATTAATTTGGAAGTAGGGTTATTGTTGCTTGGCCGAAAGACATGGCAGCCAAGTTACATATAGCCAGGCCCCACAAACAGCAATGAGATAAAGTGGCAGGCGGGTATGTTTGGGAGAAGTGAGAAAGGGGTTTGGCTCTCAGCCCCACTGTACAGTGAATATTACCACCCTCTGCTATAAACAGGCTATATGGTTATCTAATCTAACCTGGTGATAGATCACATACACAAACTATTCAATGTGCTAGGAAGGCTATGGTTACTGATTTTCAGTCAAAAAAGGGGGGGAAAGAAAGAAAAATGTACGTTTATACAGTACCTTTCATGACCACAGGATGTTCCAAAGCACTTTTCAGCCAATGAAGTGCTTTTGAAGGGTAGTCACTTGTAATGTAGTAAGCGCTGCAGCTAATCAGCACACAGCAAGCTCCCACAGCCAGCAATGAGATAACTGTTGTGTCCTATGGTTTATCGCAAACATACCAATCATGCAACAAAGATTGGTGAAACAATAGTGTGGCTTCTTTATTTGAAGATAAGACCACACACAGATAATGGTAACTGGGAGGTTATGTAGACATGTCTGATCTGTGGGACTGCTGCTCTGTTTTCTCTACAGAGAACATAGGATTATGCGTAACATTCTGCCTCATGGTGGATAATGATGGGCAACAGATTAAGATACACTCCCTTAAAGGTACATGCACATCACAACAAACATGAACAGATAATCTGCTTTTGTGATGTTGATTGAAGAATAAATATTGCCCAAAGTACTGGGAATAACTCCCCGGTTCTCCTTGGAAATAGGATGTCCTGGAATTTTTCCTATCTGCCTGAGGAGGCAGGTCACATTGGTTTTTACTGTCTCATCTGAAAGACATGTATAGCTGCATGTTACCCTGCAGTACTGCCACAGACACAATCTTAATGGACGCTTAAAATTAGCCCTCCATTCAAACTCCTCACTTTATGGTGTTCTTCCCTAAGGCTACAATATATCCCCTGCAAGAGCCAGTGACACTCAAACACAATGAACTACAGCAGCCAGGCTCAAGATAAATTCAGGGTTATCCAATAATATGGCTACAGGGCCTCAGTAGCGCTCCAGAGGCTCCGCTTGGTTTGCAACAGGCACTTCAAGAGAGGCCCTGCACCACCGATTGATTTTAATGTCCAGCTTGGCCCTCCTTCCAGTCAAGCCATCTCACCTCTCTTTGGCCTCCATTGACAACCAATGAAAGGAGTCACTCTGCCCTTATCCAGTTCTCCCAGCCAGAGAAGGTGGGAGTGATTGGAATGGCAGAGGCCTTACCACAGCCACCAGCAACTAACATTCCAGCCTCCACCACTGACCTTGTCCTGCTCCAATAAGTAGCACAAAGGGCACTGAAATATGATGAACTAACTGCACGTTATTGAGCAGAATTTTGGGTGCAGACACACACAGCACCTCAGGAGCAGTTTATTCCGAGGATATTGATCACATTGTCCAGCCTGTCTTCATTTGGGGTGCAGAGGAACCTGCTTTGCTTTGGTATCATTCTTGGTTCCTTTGAAAGCTTTGTAACAATCTGTCTGTTTGCCCCGTCTTTAATCTTTCCGGATCCTGTTCAATCTATATTTCAGTGCTGCCAGAAACAAACTGGGAATCCTGTGGATATGAAATCATTTTGTTGTTTCCTTGTATTTGGAAGAGTAAACAGCTGATACTGGAGAACCTTACAATGATTCATGATAGAGTGGTTTATCTACTTTAGTCATGTTAACTTGTTGTTTGTACTACAGCTGCTGGTGAAATGACTCACTAATGGTAATATTAATATTTAATTTGCCTTGCTCCTATTCTGTCACACTTTAGCAATCCCAAGCTTTTCCCTTGAGAAGGATTTACTGTATTTTATTGGACTTTCTCTTTGAAGCAAAAGTCTACCGAGTATTTGAAGCTAAATATTTCCTGCTTTGTTAGATAGCAGCGTGGACTTTCAAACACAGAAGGGGTGAACTTATCCCCACCCATCCAGTGTAAACTGGGCAAATATGTGATTAAGATTGGACAGGTGACAATGTCCAAAACCCTTTCAGCTGTCTACTATTCAATCTGCCCTTCTGAGCAGATTATAGGTGCCCACTTCACACTGCTCCCGTCCTCTTTTGAGTGTGCAGATCAGACATTGATGAAGTCATCTGGCCCTGGCTACAATTTAAAATGGCTACCTGACTGTGAGATGAATGTGGCTGGAGTTCTTCTCTAGGAACCACAAGTAAAGTTTAGATTTCATCTGTCCTGGGCTCCCCCCCTGCACCCTTCCTGATCGTGAGACCCTCCCCACATCTTAGCAAAAGTCCTTTCAGTCCCAGCTGGTAACCTCCTGCCACCTGACATTCAGCTGCCTGCCTATATTGGACATGCAGTCAGTGGTGTGGTGCAGCTTATTCAGGTGAAGGGTTGGCCACATAGTGGTAATGTCACTGGGCTAGGAGTCTACAGGCCTCGGTTAATGCTCTGGGTCATAGGTTAATGCTCTGGGGCAACATTCAAATACCACAACAGCTTGGTGGAACTTAAATTAGTTTAATAAAACCTGCCTTTGAAAGCTGGTCTCAGTAATGGTGACCATGGAACTGTCACTGATTGTTGTAAAAACCCATTTGGTTCACTAATGTCCTTTAGGGATGGAAATCTGTCCTTACTCGGTCTGGCTGATATGTGACTCCAGACCAATGGCAATGTGGGTGACCATTAGCTGCCCTCTGAAATGGGAGTTCATTAGGGATAAGTAACAAAAGCTGGTCACAACCCACAAACAAAAAAAAAGGCTCTGTTGTTAAATTCACTCAAACCTGACACTGCAGAGGGAAGGGGCTATTTGAAGATTGCTGCTCTGGGTTAAATGCTGCCTTCTTTCTATTAGATTCTCCTTGCCACTCATTTTATAGGCCTGATTTACCTGTGTGTGTGTTTATTGAACTCGCCCAATGGGTCATATGAAAGGACTCCCCAAGTTAGTACCTCTCAGACACTGCAGCAGTAAGAGCATCGTAGCACCCATGACTGAGAGTAGGGACCAACCAATCAAGGCTTCAAATTCTAGCATCTGCGTTAATATGGGTATTAAGTGGAGACAGGGTTTAGTTTAGCTGAGTGGCCGACTATTACGGATCGTTGGAATTCTCTATCCTGGAAAACTGTCAGTCACTGAGTATATTCAAGACAGGGGTCAATAGATTTTTGGGTACAAAGCAAATTAAGGAAAATGGGTATACTGTTGGAAGGTGGAGGTGAGGTAGAAGATCTGCTATGATCTTGTTGAAAGGCAGCACAGACTTGAAGGGCCAAATGGCCTACTCCTATTCCCATTTCGTCTTCTCTTCTTATATCATCAAGTAGTCCTCCAATATTCATTGGATAGGCTCACTCATGAGGAATATTAATTTTGAGAGGATGAGCTCGCTCTGTTTTTGGTGGTTGAATCAGAATTAAATACCTGGACTGATCATTTTCAGGAGATTCAGTTCACTTGGTGGGAGTTCTCCTTATCCAGTTGGAGAGTGGGGGGGTGGTAAATGGAAAGTGGGGGTTGGGGGATTGAGAGTGGGGGTGAATGGAGAGTGGGGTGGGAGGATAGAAAGTGGGGGTACATGGTGAATGGGGTGGGGGGCTGGAGATTGAGGGCAAATGGAGAGCAGGGGACTGGGGTGGGGGTTGGAGACTGGGGGTAAATGGAGAGTGCAGGGGGGAGGATAGAGAGAGTGGGTAAAGGGAGAGTGGGGTGGGAGATAGAGAGTGGGGGTAAATGGAGAGTGGGGGATAAAGAGTCAGGGTAAATGGAGAATGAGGTGGGGGGATGGAGATTGGGGGTAAATGGAGAGTAGGGATAAATGGAGAGTGGGGTGGGGGATAGAGAATGGGGGTAAATGGAGAATGGGGGTGGGGATAGATAGTGGGGGTAAATGAAGAGACTGGCAAGGGGATGGACAGTGGAGGTAAATGGAGAGTGTGGTGGGGGGATGGAGATTGGGGGCAAATGGAGAGAGTGAGGGTAAATGGAGAGTGGAGTGGGAGGGATAGACAGTGGGCTGGGGATGGAGAGTGGGGTAAATGAGGACGGGGGTCAGGAGGATGGAGAGTGGGGTAAATGGGGATGGGGGTCAGGAGGATGGAGAGTGGGGTAAATAGCGAGTGGGATGGGGGGATAGCGGATGATTGGATGATGATCCTGTTTTTAGCTTCTGCTGTGGACCAGTTTAGCACCACCACCCCCCCCCCCCGCCTCCCTCCCCACCTCCCTGTCTGATTAGTGCAGGTCCAAATGTTGGTGAAAAATAAAGACTAGAATGGTTTAGACTGTGTTGTGTGAAAATGAGTTTTGACTAAAATCACTGAATCTATGCTAGTCAATATTTTCGACATGACGGCTAAAGAGAATAATGAGAATAGAAGCACAAACCTGCCTCACTGAACCAATCAGTGGGCAAGGCATGGATTTGTGCAACACGAGCAAGACTGGAGGTTAAGGTAGAGCAGTGGACTGGCAGCAGAGTCAGACACACATATAACACTCCAGCACAGGGAGAGGGAGGCGATGGTCACTGCTTCTCTCTCACTACATCTTCTTCATTTGGTCAATTAACTTCATTCTCTGGCTCTGCCAGTCACTGTGCATGGTTTAAATCCCCGGTAAGTGCTAACTAATTGTATAATCAATAGAGTAGGAAAACGACAATCATATAATGTTGAACGAGGAAATGACAAAAACTCAGTCAATAACCTAACTACATATTGTTTAGATTATGCCATTTGTGTGCGCTGCACATATTCTTCAGATAACCAATCATTCAGATTTGTTACATGAGTTCAGACATCCCTACACAGCCATGTTACTAATGGTAAAAGGGAAATACTGCAGATGCTGGAAATCTGAAACAAAAACAGAAAATGCTGGAAAAACTCAGCAGGTCCGGCAGCATCTGTGGAGAGAGAAACAGAGTTAACGTTTCGAGTCCGTGTGACCCTTCTTAAGAGCTAACGAGAAGCAGGAACGTGATGACATTTATAGTGTTTAGGTGGGGGGTGGGGGGTGGAGTAGGTGAAGCTGGATAGAAGGCCAGCGATAGGCGGAGGCTAAGGAGAGATTGACAAAGATGTCATGGACAAAAAGACAAAGGAGGTGTTAATGGTAGTGGTGAGGGCTAAAGGAGGTGCTGATAGTGGCATAAAGAAAGCAGAATATGATGATAGCAGGACAAGGGTCAGCACTTTGTAAAGAACAACATGGAACAAATGGCCCTGTGGGGGTGGGGGGATGGGCAATGGTTGGGAAAAAAGGGAAAAAAAGGGGATAAAAAATGGAGGATAAA
This sequence comes from Carcharodon carcharias, assembly GCF_017639515.1. Classification (NCBI taxonomy): domain Eukaryota; kingdom Metazoa; phylum Chordata; class Chondrichthyes; order Lamniformes; family Lamnidae; genus Carcharodon; species Carcharodon carcharias. The sequence continues at coordinate 1,123,079 of NC_054480.1, forward strand.
AAAAGAGGATAAATCAATGAATAAATGAATAAAAATAAAACTAAATAGATAAAAAATAAAAATAAATGTTATAAAGGGATTACAAAAGGGTTGAAGATAGAGGAGAGAGTTCAAGATCTGAAGTTGTTGAACTCAATATTCAGTCCAGAAGGCTGTAAAGTCCCTAGTCAGGAGATGAGGTGTTGTTCCTCCAGTTTGCGTTGAGCTTCACTGGAACAATGCAGCAGGTCAAGGACAGACATGTGGGCGTGAGAGCAGGGTGGAGTGTTGAAATGGCAAGCGACAGGGAGGTTTGGGTCATTCTTGCGGACAGACCGAAGGTGTTCTGCAAAGTGGTCACCCAGTCTGCGTTTGGTCTCTCCAATGTAGAGGAAACTGCATTGGGAGCAACGAATGCAGTAGACTAAGTTGAGGGAAGTGCAAGTGAAATGCTGCTTCACTTGAAAGGAGTGTTTGGGCCCTTGGACGGTGAGGAGAGAGAAAGTAAAGGGGCAGGTGTTGCACCTTCTGCAATTGGTGCCATGCGAAAGGGATAAAGTGTAGGGGGTGATGGAGGAGTGGACCAGGGTGTACCGGAGAGAACGATCCCTGCGGAATACCACCAGGGGTGGGGGGAGTGAAGGGAAGATGTGTTTGGTGGTGGCATCATGCTGGAGTTGGTGGAAATGGCGGAGGATGATCCTTTGAATGCGGAGGCTGGTGGGGTGATAAGTGAGGACAAGGGGGACCCTATCATGTTTCTGGGAGGGAGGAGAAGGCGTGAGGGCGGATGCGCGGGAGATGGGCCGGACACGGTTGAGGGCCCTGTCAACGACCGTGGGTGGAAAACCTCGGTTAAGGAAGAAGGAGGACATGTCAGAGGAACTGTTTTTGAAAGCGGCATCATCGGAACAGATGCGACGGAGGCGAAGGAACTGAGAGAATGGGATGGAGTCCTTACAGGAAACAGATACTAATAATACCTGGGTATTGTTGTTATGGTAACAATTTAGGTATTTCCAGGCTGTCACTGAACAGATACGTCCACATCAAGTGAGACACCAATGACTGTTTCTCCTAAGGCTCTCTCATTATTCCCTGACTCAGAGGTTCAATGAATGACTCTATTCTCCAGGCTATTGGCAAGAATGGCTTTGAGCCAACAACAAGGTGTGTGATTAACAACCCTCATTTCTCTTCCTCTGGGAATGGCCTTCACTTCCAACTGATGTCCCCCCCATTCAGTTGAAGAACAGAAACAAAGTGAGCATTTAATAATCTGCTAAGGCCATTAACTTTGAAGAATCTCAGCTTTCACTTATATCCTCTTTTTGTTACTCTGAAGACAGAGTTTCGCTTCATTCCCTGTGAGTGGAAGGCTAGCTTCTGGTCACTATCTCACTGTATAATAGTAGTGGAAAATGCGGATGATTGAACATGGAACCAGGCTGATCTGTTGTGTTCAGTTCCACTCAGCACAGTATTTACCATCTAAGGAACTGCAGTCCAAACTTTCAGGGAGCAGGTCTCATGAAGAAATAACGTGTCTTTTACTGCACATCTCACCTTCAGGATGTCCCAAAGCTTTTTACACCCAAGTGGGTACTTGCTCACAGCCAAATTATGCACAGCAAGATCCCACAAACAGCAATGAATTAAATGGCCACGTCATTTGTTTTAGTTATTAGTTGAGGGATAAACGCTGACTGGAAAGCAGGGGAACTCCCCAATTCTTTGTTGAATAGAGGCCATGGAATCTTATCGACTGGAACATGAAGCTGGATCCTTGGTTTAACATCTCATCTGTAAGACAGCACCTCCAACAGGACAGCATTCCCTCTGTACTGCACTAGAGTGCCAGCATGGATTAGGCTCCCAAGTCTCTGGAATGGGGCTCAAATTCACAACCTTCTGACTTAGAGATTTACCACTGAGTCATGGCTGCCACCTAAATGTAGAGTATACACCTGATACAAGTCACCTGCATACCAGAAAGAGAATCATAGAAATTTAGGGCACAGATAGTGGATTTGAGGCCATAATTGGATCGCTATGATCTTATTGATAGGTGGAGCAGGCTCGAGGGGCTGAATGGCCTACTCCTGCTCCTAAGTCCTTGTTCAAAAGGAAGCTATTCAGACCATTGTGTCTGTGCTGGTTAAAAAAAGAGCTATTCAGCTTCAAGGTCTTGGATCTGTAACCTTCTACTGTGTATCCAAGCACTTTTTAAATGCGATGAAGATTTTTGCCCCAGCCACCCCTTCAGGTGGTGAGTTCCAGACCCCCACTACCCTCTGGGCTCTGTCTGATTATCGCAGCAAGTGACAAAATCACTAACCCCTCAGGTATTTTCAAATATGATCTCATTGTGTGCCTCCTGGGTATGTGTTTGTGTAGATCAGGTGCTGTGCCCCACTTTGCCCCACCAAGGCAGCATTTATGGTGAACTTATTCCCCAATTACAATGTACTAACCATTTTACAGGCCCAACATGGTTGGGTAAAGACCAATGCAAACAACCTCTAACACCGTGGGGCTCTTCTGTAAATGGCAATCAATTATAAATCTTACACCTGAGATTGGTAGATTTTTATTGTCCGAACCAGTAAGGGATGTGGAACAAAGCTGGGTGTATGGAGTTGGTTCACAAATCAGTCTCCTTCTCACTGAATGACGGAACAGACTCAAGGGGTGAATGGTCTTCTCCTGTCTACATGTTGTTTATGGCCCTCCACGTGCCACAAGGAAAATTTTGGACTCTACTGGGCTCAGCTGCCTCATTTCCACTCTGCAAAAAATGACCTTGTCCTTGGCAGGAAGCCTGTGGGCCATGAGAGTTTGACCTTGTCTGTTGCGGGAAGGCAGTTGGCTGTCAGACTGTAAATGAGGGACAGGGTTGGGGGGGGGGTGGGGGGTGGGGGGTGGGGGGGGTGCGGTGGAATGGGGGGGCGGGGTTGAAATAGTCGGGCCCCAGGCCGATAGCATTGGGCGTGTTTGACAGGCCCACCCAAAACCCGAGCCCAGTTAAAAGACCCTCCCTCCCCTTCCCCTGTCCACGATGGCAATTGGACCCTTGGCCGTTCTTGACTTCACGTTGACGCATCCCTGTCCAGAGGAACATGACAACGTTTGCAAATACTGGCGAGGCTACGAGGGGCGTTGGGCAGCCTGACTGTCAAGTGGGTGGTTGAATCACAACAGGAGGTTCTGGCTTGCGAAAGGTACAAATTGCTGACTATACTGACCGTTTAATGAACACATCTGTGGAGATGGAAATGCTAATCTTAGTTTCTCTCTTATCTGAAGCATGTCCAGGTGCTGGTGAATTCAGCCAGGGAAAACATTAACGTTGCTATGGTTTCCAGCCAAACATTTTCTCGTTACCAATAAAAAGGGTTTCCATGGAGCTGCCTTGTCCAGGTTGAAAATGAGGCTGAACTCTGTTACCGAGAGTAAAATTTATGTGTGCAGAAAATCCCTTGAGGGGAGCAGCTGCTGTTGCCACAATTGTAAAACAACATCTCAAACATGGGACCGATGTTAGTTCAAGACAGAAAAACAATATGGGTAAATGTCAAAGAAGTTCTGTTTTGAATTGTATTCACGGTTCTGCTCTTATTTGATCAGGGAAACAATAGACAGTAAAAATCGCAAGTGTCTAGGCTCCTTCTTTTTGTTCCTCTGCACATTGTTTTGGTAATAATTTGTAACTACCCTTAGACAGAAAGAAATCAAAATCAGTCATTGGAAGCAGGGATAGCTGGAGCACTCGTTCGTTGCAAAGTTAATGCTGCAGCTCCATGGTCTGTCGTGACTAGAGTGCTGTCTTGGTGTTCCCAACCCTTCCTATTGGTGATTTTGGGATCTCTGTACCCTGCACCATTCCTGCTGTCGCTGCTGCAAAATGATCTGGAGGTACTGCACAAGCCAGGGTTTACTTGCACCCACATCTTCCCCCTCCTTTCATCCTAAGATTGGCAAGTCGGAGGGAGCTTTCGCTTCCTTGTGCTGCTGTCCCATCATTAGACACGTGGGGCAGGATTTGATGCCGGCTGGACTTATACTGAGGTCAATGGGCTTTTGAAGGGCTCGCCAGATTTTACATCCCCACCCCCACCACAACGGGTCGGTAAAATTCTGCCCCCGGTGTCCTGGTGCACGTTGTCAGCTCCGTCAGTCAAACCTGCCCCAATTTGGCCACAAAGCCCAAATTTAAGCACCGGAATGGCAATGGAAGAGTTTAGACAGAAGCAAATTGAAGCGACCACATTCAATTTTCCTGGGTCAACCCACTAACATAGCGTCAGGTAGATATTTGGACTAGTTCTAGAGTAGAAAGTTGTTTTTAAATTAGGTTTAACAGGATGGGAGAAACTAAAGGGGGAGGAGGGGGTGTCACAGGGAGAGGTAAGTTCAGAAAGCCTTTGGAGAGCATCAAAGAGAATTGCAACCCATCAGAAACTCTATCAGCAGAGACAGATCTGGAATTTTAAAAGAGAAAAATAAAAGTCCAGATTCTCATCACAACAGAGAGACTTCTCATCGTGGTGAACATTTCGGGCAAGACTGGAAATTCTCAGTCCTGCCCTTGAATGTGGCATTTCCTATTTTCATGGGGTGTGGGAATAGAGTTGGGCTGGGGTTCGGACATGCACAGGTAATAGAGGCAGCTGGCCATTCAAATCATCAGCTGCCTCCACTGAAGGGGGATTTAAGTTGGCCGGGAATGTGAAACCCAATGTGTGCAGATTAGACCTGGTAAGAGAAAGTCTGAATTTGGTGGGTTAATTTGGATAGCCAGGACAACCCTTTGGACATCACAGAATCACACAGTGCAGAAGAGGCCCTTCAGCCCATCGGGTCTGCACCGACACGTGAGAAACACCTGACCTACCTACCTAATCCCATTTACTAGCACTTGGCCCATAGCCTTGAATGTTATGATGTGCCAAGTGCTCATCCAGGTACTTTTTAAAGGATGTGAGGCATCGCCTCCACCACCCTCCCAGGCAGCACATTCCAGACCGTCACCACCCTCTGGGTAAAAAGGTTTTTCCTCACATCCCCCCTAAACCTCCTGCCCCTCACCTTGATCTTATGTCCCCTTGTGACTGACCCTTCAACTAAGGGGAACAGCTGCTCCCTATCCACCCTGTCCATGCCCCTCATAATCTTGTACACCTCGATCAGGTCACCCCTCAGTCTTCTCTGCTCCAACGAAAACAACCCAAGTCTATCCAACCTCTCTTCATAACTTAAATGTTTCATCCCAGGCAACATCCTGGTGACTCTCCTCTGCACTCCCTCCAGTGCAATCACATCCTTCCTATAATGAGGCGACCAGAACTGCACACAGTACTCCAGCTGTGGCCTCAGTAAGATTCTATACAACTCCAACATGACCTCCCTACTTTTGTAATCTATGCCTCGATTGATAAAGGCAAGTGTCCTATATGCCTTTTTCACCACCCCACTAACATGCCCCTCCACCTTTAGAGATCTATGGACACACATGCCAAGGTCCCTTTGTTCCTCAGAACTTCCTAGTGTCATGCCGTTGGTCCCAGGACACCTTTGGGAGAGATAGACACCCTTTAAGGATTGTTAAAAGTAAACATGGTTTCACCTAAAAAGTGCAAGAACTCATTGGAACTGTCAAAGAACTGTCAAATCTGTCAAAGAATTGACAAAACTCATTGGGACTGTCAAAACAGTCAGTGGGATGAACTCTGCTGGGCTTTAAATTTAAAAAGAAAGTCTAGAGTTCAAAAAAAAATCAAAGCTTGATATTTCATTCTGCCTGTTGACATAAACCTGGGAACTATCATTACAGGATTTGTGCTGCAATGACTGAATTTACAAACTAACATCATCACAGTGGGTGTCTGGAAGGGCACAGTTTGATTGACAGCTCCAAGTGGTTATAGAATAGAAATGTTTGTTTACATAAGAGATTAGTTGAAGGAATTTCGATGCATTGAATGTTTTTTTTATCAGAGTGTTTTCTTTAAATAGTGACATCATCAATAGACACTTTATTTCATGTCAGCACGGTTCCTGAGATTTTCCCACGGGGAATTCTAGCTGTGTTGGCATGGAGTGGGTAAGGGCAAAGGTTGGTAGGTGAGGGTAATGGATAGACATGAGTTGGCATAGTTGCTGTAATGGCCATGAGGACATGGGGCTCATAGGGGTTATGAGGCTGTGGGGGGGTGGGGGTGGTTAGAGGAGAATGAGTAGGCATAAGATGGTAAGGATGGGTCATGGGGAGTGTGAGGCGTGAGAGCTGGAGGGCTGCTTTTGTGTTTTAGGCATTTTTAAATTAAATTCAGCAAAGTGGCGGAGCACAGAGGGACGATCTCTGCACAGCCCGTCTCCGAATCTGGCAGCCTCTGCACTCGTTCTGGGGGCTTTGGGCCTGAATTCTAACCCAGCCCACCCTCCCCCACTGGAACCAAAACGAGAACCGGGGGCCATCACTTTTAAAGGTCAGGTTTGCAGAGCCGGGAATTCGTCTGTCTCTGTGCGTTCGGCCCTTAGCGAAAACCTGGGCCAAAGATTTAAGGGTCAAAGTGGCTGTTACTGACTTCAACTGTAGACTTCCTGTTGTAACAAATATCTCCAGGGCAGTTAAACAGAATGAAAACTTCATGTGATGATCCAGAGGGCAACCTGGTCTTCGACTAAGCGTGTAAAATGGGTGGCAGCGAGCTGCCCTCCTAGACCTCTCTCTATTGTATTTCCACTGGATTCGGGAGAGATTAAAGCAGATGCAGATTTACCATCGCCTGTTTGATTCTATAACACCAATTTAAAATGAACTCCTCTCCCCTCTCTTGTCCACATGTTGTCTGCTGGTCACCTGGAGCACTTGGCACCGCCCTGTGACAGCTGGTCTTGCGGAGTGATGAAAAGTAAAGCAACTCTCCCCTGTTTCAACGCTGGTATTTCTGGGGGGATTTGCAGGACCCCAGGCGGGGAGTCGAGAGTGGCCAAAGTGTCACTCACGTGTATTGGTTGGCCCTTTGCAACCTGCTTTTCACCAGACCTATGGACAATTTCCAGTCCAGGTAGATAAAAGTACAGGAGGAGTCAAATATCTAAAAATGCAAATAAAAAAAACCAACACATGGAGAAAAATCCAGCAATGGGTGCGTAAAAGCACAAAAGACACCCTCATCCTGCCCTCAACCGTAACCCACATCCCACCAGCCCCAAGCCATTGCGTCAAAAGTCTAACCTGCTCCTTTAAGGAGCCTGTTTCAGCCACCCAGGTTCTGAGGGTTTTGATGACCTTGATCATTTTACAGGTCAATGTAAACGTTAACATGGGAGCCTTTATATCGTTACTTCCATGTTCCATTGAGGCCATGTGTGCTGCTGTCTCATTACTGCTTCCACGCTGCTCATTGGAGAACTGGGAGACCATGAATGGGTGACAGGGGCTGGTATGCCCAACATTTCAATCCATGCCCATAACATTTTGGGTTCTAATGCCACCCACCAGGCATCTCAAAATCAGGAGTCTTGCTTTTTGCACCTATCTTTTGCTTTGGGGAAACCTGGAGGGATTTGTAGGACTGGGGCTGATGTCAAGACCGAGTCTCCCCATCACTTCAGTCCCAGTTGAATTTTTTTTTTATTCTATCACAGGATGTGGGCATCGCTGGCTGGGCCAGTATTTATTGCCCATCACTAGTTGCCCTTGAGAAGGTGGTGGTGAGCTGCATTCTTGAATCGCTGCAGTCCCTGTGGTGTAGGTACACCCACAGCGCTGTTAGGGAGGGAGTTCCAGGATTTTGACCCCGTGACAGTGAAGGAACGGCCGATATATTTCCAAGTCAGGTTGGTGAGTGCCTTGGAGGGGAACTTCCAGGCAGTGGTGTTCCCATCCATCTGCTGCCCTTGTCCTTCTAGATGGTAGTGGTCGTGGGTTTGGAAGGTGCTGTCTAAGGAGCCTTGGTGAGTTCCTGCAGTGCATCTTGTAGATGGTACACACTACTGCTACTATGCTTGAGCGGTGGAGGGAGTGAATGTTTGTGGATGGGGTGCTAATCAAGTGGGCTGCTTTGTCCTGGATGGTGTCAAGCTTCTTGAATATTGTGGGAGCTGCACTCATCCAGGCAAGTGGGGAGTATTCCATCACACTCCTGACCTGTGCCTTGTAGATGGTGGACAGGCTTTGGGGAGTCAGGAGGTGAGTTACTTGCAGCAGTTCCCAGCCTCTGACCTGCTCTTGTAACCACAGTGGTTAGTCCAGTTCAGTTTCTGGTCACTGGTAACCCTCAGGATGTTGATAGTGGGGGACTCAGTGATGGTAATGCCATTGAATGTCAAAGGGCAATGGTTAGATTCTCTCTTGTTGGAGATGGTCATTGCCTGACACTTATATGGCACGAATGTTACTTGCCATTTGTCAGCCCAAGCCTGGATATTGTCCAGTTCTTGCTGCATTTGGACATGGACTGCTTCAGTATCTGAGGAGTTGTGAATGGTGCTGAACATTGTGCAATCATCAGTGAACATCCCCACTTCTGACCTTATGATGGAAGGAAGGTCATTGATGAAGCAGCTGAAGATAGTTGGGCCGAGGACACTACCCTGAGGAACTCCTGCAGTGATGTCCTGGAGCTGAGATGATTGACCTCCAACAACCACAACCATCTTCCTTTGTGCTAGGTATGACTCCAACTAGCAGAGAGTTTTCCTCTTGTTTCCCATTAACTCCAGTTTTACTAGGGCTCCTTGATGCCACACTTGGTCAAATGCTGCCTTGATGTCAAGGACAGTCACTCTCACCTCACCTTGGGAGTTCAGCTCTTTTGTCCATGTTTGAACCAAGGCTGTAATGAGGTCAGGAGCTGAGTGGCCCTTGCGGAACCCAAACTGAGGGTCAGTGAGCAGGTTATCGTTGAGCAAGTGCTGCTTGATAGCACTGTTGATGACTCCTTCCATTACTTTACTGATGATGGAGAGTAGACTGATGGGGCAGTAATTGGCCGGGTTGGATTTGTCCTGCTTTTTGTGTACAGGACATACCTGGGCAATTTTCCACATAGCCGGGTAGATGCCAGTGTTGTAGCTGTACTGGAACAGCTTGTCTAGGGGCGCGGCAAGTTCTGGAGCACAAGCCTTCAGTACTATTGCTGGAATATTATCAGGGCCCATAGCCTTTGCAGTATCCAATGCTTTCAGCCATTTCTTGATATCACGTGGAGTGAATCAATTTGCTGAAGACTGGCATCTGTGATGCTGGGGACCTCTGGAGGAGGCCGAGATGGATCATCCACTTGGCACTTCTGGCTGTAGATTGTAGCGAATGCTTCAGCCTTATCTTCTGCACTGATGTACTGGGTTCCACCATCATTGAGGATGGGGATATTTGTGGAGCCTCCTGCTCCAGTGAGTTGTTTAATTGCCCACTACCGTTCACGCCTGGATGTTGCAGGACTGCAGAGCTTAGATCTGATCTGTTGGTTGTGGGATCGCTTAGCTCTGTCTATCACTTGCTGCTTATGCTGTTTGGCACGCAAGTAGTCCTGTGTTATAGCTTCACCAGGTTGACACCTCATTTTTAGGTATGCCTGGTGCTGCTCCTGGCATGTCCTCCTGCACTCTTCATTGAACCAGGGTTGATCTCTTGGCTTGATGGTAAAGGTAGAGTGGGGGATATGCTGGGCCATGAGGTTACAGATTGTGTTCGAGTACAATTCTGCTGCTGCTGATGGCCCACAGCACCTCATGGATACCCAGTTTTGAGTTGCTAGATCTGTTCAAATTCTATCCCATTTAGCACAGTAGTAGTGCCACACAACCCGATGCACGATAGCAAGGTCAAGTATGTTTTTCCCTCTTGCTGTTGCTATGTCCTTCAGGACTCAATGTATGGCCTCCACCCTCTTCCTCCCATTAACCCACCGCTGCCCGTGATTCCACACACTCACTCTGTGCTTCAGAGATCAGGTACAGTGAGACTTTTCCTTTCTCCGAATTTGGCTCTGATTTTCAGTCCTGCCGACATAAGAATATAAGAAATGGAAGCAGGGACAGACTATTTGACCCCTCAAGCCTGCTCTGCCATTCAATAAGATCATAGCTGACCTTCTATCTCAACTTCACCTTCCTGCACTACCCCTCATATTCCTCAATTCCCTCATCACCCAAAAATTGATCAATCTCTCCTGAATACATTCAATGACTGAGCATTCACAGCTCTGGGACAGGGATATTCACGTTTTTGAAAAGTTTTAGTTTAGGACTTGGCTTGGGCACATCTGGCCTTCCAATGGAAAGAGACTGTCAAAAGTTCCAATTAATCATTTTCTCACGCTTTTTCAATTCTTTCTTTGGGCATTGGGATCCCTCCGTGTAGTAGATTAAAGGCTCGAACTTCTGCTGTGATAATTATTCCAGTCACAAGTTGAGCTGATGTGACTCACTCAGTGCTGAATTGAATGGACAGCTATGATTGTAGTATGAATGTAACTTCAAAGATTTCACTGCCTGGCCTCATTCTTTATTCATCATCTATATTTAGCAAAATGTTTCCACACACACAAACCAAAATGTTTTTAAAGCAAAAGAACATTTATTTCTGGGCAGCGAAGTAACATTTATGAGGATTTCTGAGTTTCTTGTAGACTTCAATGCATCAGAAAAATCAGTCCCACTAAATGATCTAACCTTGTTCCTCCAGCTTTCTCCCAGTGCCAGATCTGCTTTGACAGAGAGGATGGGTCAATGTGGGAATTGTTTTCCCCCACATCTTGACAAAGGCTAAGTAAGAGAGGCTCACACTCCAATCTTGAGGCAAAACAAAGAAAGACTTGCACTTACACAGTGCTTTCCACAAACACCACACGTTTCAAAATACATTACAGCAATGAAGTACTTTTTGAAGTGTAGTCACACAACCGTGTTTCACACTCAGCAAATTGTCACACCCAATAGTGTGATAATAACCAAATAATCTGTTTTTTTAGTGATGTTGATTAAGGGACAAATATAAGCCAGGGCACCAGAGAGAACTCAAAGACCTTGCTAATGCTGAGGAATGCTTCGTCTCACATCCTCTTGCAGTGCAAGTCAAAAACTCAACAGCACAGTGGAACATGGGTGTGGGTTTGTGTCGTTCCACTCTGCACCTAGTCAATGCTTTTAAAAATTAAACACAGACAAGGCAACCATAAAGGGCAGCCCATTGGCAATGTTTACAGAAATCCCTCCTTCAGTTGATAGGAATTTTAATTAAACTCCATTAACCAGCTGGACACTAAATTCACTGCCAGGTTGCAGTTTTCAAATAAAGCTAGTGCTTATTCTAAGTTCTATGGATGGGCCAGATGGCCTCCTTCTGTGCTCTAACCTTTCTCTGATTCCATGGCTTATCTCACTGCACTTGCACCATATTAATGATGGCACTGTAAGGCCAGTGCTGTGGTGCCACTGGTTTGAGAGATCCTGAGAACTAGCTATAAAATAGTTGCTTGCAATGGTGCTTGACAGAGGCAACAGTGTCCCTGGCAACAATGATAACGTCACCAGCAGAGTCGTGCTGGCATCCTGAGCAGTTCTGCTTCTCTGTACAGACACGCAACATGGATTTCTCGATCTGCAAGTTGCTTCTTGTGGCATTACTCTGGTTGCTTCTCTCCCAACTGCAGGGATTATCTCTGGCTGTGTTTAATATTTCATTGGATCCTGAAAATATTTTGCTGAGATTAAAATAAAATCTCTCTCCTGTGGCTGTCTTCCCAAAAATGATTCGCTGGATGAGGAACTTAAGTCACACGGATAGATTGGAGACTGTTCTCCTGGGAGAAGAGAGCTTGAATTGAGAGGGGATTTGGTAGAGTGTTCAAAAATCATGAGGGGCCTGGACAGAGTAGATAGGGAGAACTGTTCCCATTGGCGGAAGGGTTGAGAAGCAGGGGTTTAAGGTGATTGGCAAAAAGACAAAAGACAGCATGAGAAAACACTTATTCACACAGCGAGTGGTTAGGATCTGGAATGCACAGCCTGAGAGTGTGGTGGGGGCAGATTCATCGTGGCTCAAAAGTGAATTGACTAAGCACCCAAAGATAAAAAAAATTGCAGGGCTACAGGGAAAGGACAGGTGGGAGGTCGGGTATATGTGAGTTGTCCATGCAGAGAGCTGGAACAAACTCGAAACGCTGCCTCTATACTGTAACCGTCCGATGAACTATGATTTGAAAAGGTCTCAGTGATACAGGGTCCTTCAAAGGGTTTAATCACAAGGATGTATCATTATTTAGTGATCTGTTTGGGATTCCAGTGCAGTGTATTTTTTTTGCCAAACTTCATCTGTTGAATGTGTGGAGTGCCCTCCCAGTTAAAGATGTTAATGTTGTTTTAGTTAACACCCTTCAAAAAAGACATTCGAATGTCCAGGAAGGAATTAGATTGGAGGCTGTAAGCACAGAGAGGAATGATTGAATTCTGTGCGGAACTACAAAAATGTCATGGCAAATTTCTACCTGCAGCACCTGGGTGTAAATTATCATCTGAATGTACTGCAGAAATGAAAAACTCAGCACACACGTTCCCCTGCGTGTAGCAGAACCCACTCAAACATTCATTTAAGGGGACGGAGAGTCTGGTGGTATTCATTACAAACATATACTCCAGCCTGCCCAATGCTGGCCAAGCCAAGCTAAGATGCGTAATGTAGGACAGAAAGAAATTCAATTATTTTACTTGATTTAACTTTGGAAACATTAGAAACTTTGCAGGATTTTTTTTCTCAAGAGATTGAATGTGGAGCTTGTCCTCAGTACTGGAGATTGCCCATGGTCTCTGGAAAGAATGAGCTTGTTGAATCAAAATGGGTCTTCTTCCATTCTGAAGTTTTGAATATTCTTATCAGTTAACAGTGTGCCTTTAAATTATAACTTAGGCACAGTCATGCAAAATATAATAATGCTTTCTAATGTACCTTAGTTACAGATCTGATGATTCTGTTATGTGACTTGGAGGGTACAGTTAATGACAATACCATTCTCTCCTCTCAGACCTGAGGTCACATTAACCTGTGACAGATCTTTCTCTGAAGACATTGGATGAGTTTGTTCAATCTTAACCCTGTTCCCAAGTCACCAGCACCAGGCAACAACAAAAATTGGCTTTCATTTTGACTTTCGTGCTCTGAGAAGAATTGGAAGGAGAGTGGGTGGCGGTAGTGGTTTTGTGCACTTAACCTAGTGATGCAGAAGCTGTAACTTCAAATGAGCTCAGCTAATTGTGGACTTGCAGCAGTGTAAAAATAATAATGTTTGGCCAAGATGTGACTCTTGATATCCTGAAGTGACCCAGCAAGCCTAGCACCTAATGAGGGATACGCCATAAATGTAACCCTTATCACATCCTGAAATTGAATCATATTCTCTGGAAATGGTGAAAGGCAAGTGGGCTGATGTTTGGAAATTGCTTTGTGGAGGGTGATTAATACCTGGAATGGTATCAGGATGGGTGGGCAGGGCAGTACAGCTTCTGGAGTTGCTCAAGGGGCAATTGGAAAATTGTAGGTTTGTGTGAAAGGATGGGCTTAATGGTCTCTCACAACTTCACTTACCTTTGTAAGAGTCGGTGCTTTGCACTAGCACAGCCAGAGACACTCTTCAGAGGCTGGACTGTACCTGATCCGGACATTACCAGGGAAAGGAAAGAGAGTGAAGAGCGGAGGGGAAAGGATGATGGTGGTCACAGTTGGTAAGAGTGAGGAGGGGAGTGAGGATGTTGTGGGGGCAGAAGTGAGTGTGAATGGATGGGTTTGAGAGTGAGAATGGGAGTTAGAGAGGGGGTGGGAGTCAAGTGGAAGTGGGGATGAGTGCGAGTGACTGGGGTGGGGGTGGGAATGGAAGTGAGAATGGGAACTGGAGCTGGAGTCATCACCTGATGCTGACAGAATGAAAAGTAAAATGCACCATAAGCCCTCAAAACACACACTCACATAAAACATGTATGGTATAAAATGTGGCCCAAAAAGCAAAATTTAATCTGCACTGCCTGTTTTCTAAAGCAATTAACATTTTATTCTAAATGATGTAATTATCATAGCATTATCACAGTCTGCAAAATGTAACCCTTTCTGTCATTATTTTCTCAGAGAACTGTTGTAATAAAACATATCAGCAATGTCAAGACATAACAGCAGAATCAGTGAAGCATTGAATCCCCCAGTTTCTAGAGCTCTAAACAGACAAATGCAGTGCCTTTCAGTCTCTGGTAAGAGCTAATTCCGGACCAGGACAATGTCAGAAATATTTAGTTATGCTTCACTGGATATAATTACTGCCACAGCAGCATCAGGGCCTTTGCTGCTACTAATGGCTCTTTGCTGATGGCAGAATTCCATTTACCAAAATGTTTTCTCAACCATTGATCTAATTTGTTGAATCAAATATTTATGTTGCCCCAATTAAAAGGTAATATTTGCCTTGCAAAAGTCTTTTTTTTTAATGTTTTTGTACACATCCACAGCTCTTTCCATTTGAAGAGTAACTCAATACGAGTTAATATTCCTGAGTTAAATGTGCTGCACAAACTGGTTGCTGATGCTATCCATAACATTGTTATTGAGTGTATCTCTTAATTAGAGAGAATATGCTCAAGGGAATCATCATTAAAGTTAAGATTTCATTCTTTTACTTTAAAAGGACACAGTGATTATGAGGATGTTTGGTGAACCTTTTCCTGTTTGTAAGCGCAGATGTATTGGGGTGTTGCTGGTGGCTCAGTTGGTGCTGCTCCTGTCTCTGAATCAGAAGGTTGTGACTTCAAGCTCCCGCGCCAAGATTTGAATGCTAAAACCAGCAATAACCACTCCAGTGCAGTACCGAGGGAAGGCTGCATTGTCAGAGGTCCTGCCTTTTGGATGAGAGGTTAAACTGCGGCCCTGTCTGCCCTCTCAGGTGGATGTAGAAGATGCCATGGTACTGTTTTAAAGAAGAACAGGAGAATTATCCCTGATGTTCTGGAGCCAAGATTTACCCCTCAATCAACATCATTAAAACAGTTTATCACTTGGGGTAAAATTTTTAGCTCAGCTGGTGGATGCACACCCAACCTGGCCAAACGTAAATGACAAGTAAGAGGCCTATTAAGGCCATTAAAAAGTTAATTAAGAGAGATTTCTTGCTGCCTGCCCAACCTCATGGTTGACAGGGGCAGGCAAATAGGCCAAGCAGCCTTTGCACTTTCATGGAAACCTCATCCACAGGCGAGATGAGGTTTCCAAAAGCAAATTAAAATAAATTAAAAACCTTACCCTTTCATTAATAGTATGTCCCTGCTCATGTGGCAGAGTGTTTCATTACATTTCTCTCCATCTCCCTGAGACAGCTCTGTGCCTCAGGGAGGTTATGAAGCGTGTAATTGTGCACACGCACGAGGATCGTGCTTGTCCCGCTCACACTCCCCTCCCCTACCCCACCCCTGCCCCCACCTGCACAAGGCAGCGCTGAGCTCTGCCACTCCTGTTTCACACCGGGGGGGGCCTTAATTGGCCCGCAAGCGTGAAATTGCCTTCCGGCCCCCGATCGCGAGCGGCGGTCAGCTTCCTGACCCCTCCCACTCCCACCCACCCCCGCCCTCTCCCGCCAACCCCTCCCACTCCCGCCGATCTCGCCCATCATGGGTGAAATTCTGCCCTTGATGTTTGTGGGGTCTTGCTGTGCACCAGTTGACTGCTTCATTACAACAGTGTCCATATTTCATTGGCCATAAAGCACTTTGGGGTGTCCAATGGAATACATAGAGATGCCGGCCCTTTTTTAAACCAGATAAAGTAAACCGCCTGGACAATGTGAATCATATCCCACAATGTGGGTCGCATGAAGCCGACAATAATCCACGCGGCCTCTCCTTCCCAAAACAATCGGGCTAAGGACATTTGCCAACCACTGTTTGCCCCACAGCCTGCCCGTTATTAATAGCTGTATTGTGGAGCAGGCCACACTGAAACCAAGACCCAAACAGGCTCAGATGTGATGCTTTCAGATCCTTTATCTTTACCACTACCAAGTGGGGAGAGTCAGAGAACTGCTCAGTGATGTGTTCCCCTGTATCCCAGTCCCCTCTCACCCAGTTTCCTCCAGCCAGCCTGTTCATTCATATCTATTACAACTGGGTGCAAATCAGGAAGATACAAACGTCCAGCAGTCGCCTCGTTCTTCCATTGCTGAATGAAAGGGACCATTAGGCTCAGGTACCCAACATTCCCCAGGTTGAAGTGGGGGCCTGTTGTAAAAAGCCTGAGCATGACATCAATAGAAGGGAAGTGTGTCATGTGATCCAGTGTCAGTTGCCCATTTGCTTCTAGCAGAGCACACAAACACAGCTCTGATGTCTTTGAGCTTTATACCTATGTATAAATGTTCTCGTGTGCCTAGTCTTAATAAGTGAACCACAATATGTTTGTCCGCTCCCTTTATATCTTTATATCACTACAAAAACACGACGGGGCCCCGGATTTGTTAATGGCACAGGGCCAAAACAGTCACACACAACATTTGACCTTGTGTAGCTAAAGAGGTCAAAATATATGTTTTTAATTGTGTTAAAGGCTGAAATATCAATGAATATATTCAAGGCTGAGATAGACAGATTTCTGAATGAAGGATTATGGGGAGTAGGCAGGAAAGTGGAGCTGAAGCTAATATCAGGTCAGCTGTGATAAACACAAAATACTGCGGATGCTGGAAACCTGAAACAAAATCAAAAATTGCTGGAAAAACTCAGCAGGTCTGACAGCATCCGCGGAGAGAAAGACAGAGTTAACATTTCGAGTCCGTATGACTCTTCATCAGAACTAAAGAGAAGTAAAAATGTGGTGAAATATATAATGTTTAAAGGGGATGGGACAGATGGGAGCTGGACAGAAGGTCAGTGATAGGTAGCCTCCTATAGATAGCTGGTGTTTTATCCAGCTCCACCTGCCCCACCCCCCTTAAACAGTATGTACTTCACCACATTTTTGCTTCTCTTTAGCTCTGACGAAGAGTCATACGGACTCGAAACGTTAACTCTGTCTTCCTCTCCACAGATGCTGTCAGACCTGCTGAGTTTTTCCAGCTATTTTTGTTTAAGTTTAAGATCAGCTGTGATCTTATTGAATGGCAGAGCGGGTTCGAGGGGGTCAGAGAGGCTGCCTGCACCTCCAGGCTGAACAGGTCTCCAGGGGCAAAATTCCTGTCCTTGTCTGAGCATTCTAATAAAAAATGCCTCTTGATTAAGGAACCAGAATGTGATGAATAACGAGTGATGGTGAAAGTCTCTTCCAGTGTGTGAACCACTGCCTTAAGGGAAGGAGAAGAAAATAACAAAAACATTTCTGAATTAATGGCAGCCCAGCTGTATTTTCATTATTCACAAGTTTGAGTTTCTACGCAGGGGATTAGTAATATTGCTACAATAAACTTATCATTGTTGTGTTTGAATGTGAAATGCAGGAATGGAAATTTCCACTTGGCCATGTACCGAGAGCAAGTTACTTTGCAGTTTGGGTGCAGTGAGGATTGGCAATTTACCCATGAGATTTCCACTCTGGTATGGTGTCACTGCCTAAATCCGCACTGTTTGAGGGGTGGTGTTGTGGGGTTGTTCAACTAATTACTCAGCGATAACCAGGTGGAAATGTTCCACACCACAGTGACCTCAGAAACGATGCATGAACAGAGGAGAAAGACATTTTGTATACAGTGACATCCTAACAGAATCAGGCAATATAATTTGTGAGTCATTTCCACACAAAAGCCAAGAGGATATGAGTAACTATTTTTTTTAATATTCCATCAGCATTAGAGACAACCTAACTTAAACCAATCCTCCTCCTCTCCCCAGCCAATCCTCTAACTTCACAGAATTTACTACCTGCTTAAGAGAAATCATTGACATTGATCAGGCACTAAACCAGGAGCCCATCTGACTCCCCAGCTGAACATAGAAGGTCCCACAACTCTTCTTCAACAAAGGGAAGAGTTCTCCCAGCGTCCTGGCCAACATTCATTCATCAACCCAAATCCACGAAAACGGATTGACCAGACATTCACCTGACTGCTGTGTTCCTCAAGCGTTAAACCCCAAATATTGAGAAAGGAAAGCGAAACTGGGTGAGAAAAAGAAAATCACCCGGAATTAGAAGAGCTTAATAAGGATCAGATCGGATGCTTTAGACGAACAAGAGGAAGCAATTCATTATCTGGATCTTGCTGTGCACAAATCACCTTCTGCACGTGTACAATGAGTGCACTTCATTGACGGCATAGGAAGCACTTTGGAACTTCTTGAGGACATGAAAGTTGCTATATAAATGCACCTTTCAAATCTTTTCTTTATTTACTCTCCCATTTTTGTCCATCTTTCCCTACCTTCTGAACCCTACAGCAATTCCTAATGGGACATATCTTGTATTCCCAGGTCCCCAACATGGCGGAAAGGAATGTTCTGCTTTTCCCATCCTTGTACCTCCTCACACCTCTCACCAGTGACAGAGCTGGGACTAGAAACTTGCAATAAGTGGGAAAAAAAAGTTTGCCAAACACCGAACAGTGATGACAATGACCCTTCGGCAAGAAATGCTCAATTTAGCTTCATTCTCTTTTCCTCCTCGCTTTATCCTGTCTTATTCTGCATATTAATTACATAGAATTCACAACACAGAATCAGGCCATTTGGCTCAACTGGTTTATGTCAGTGTTTCTGCTCCAAGCGAACTTCCTCCCAGTCCCTCTTCATCTCACCCCATCACCAGATCCTTCTATTGCTTTCTCTCTTGTGTGTTGATCCAGCTTCCCCTTGAATGGATCGATACTATTCATCTCAATAATCCCCATTGGGAGCGAGTTCCCCATTCTTCCCACTCTCTGGGTAAAGAGGTTTCTCCTGGATTTCCGATTGGATTAATAGCTTCCCTAAATGTATGGCCCCTAATTTTCCATTCCTTCTTCTAATATCAATCATCTTCTAAGGCATGTCCTTCATAGCATCTCAGGAATCTGCCTCTCAGATTTAGCAGATCCATCCATGTGTGTGTGATCTACCAACTCTCATCATGATCAGGCCACAGAGCAGCTGCAGCACTCTGCCCTCCCCCCCACCCCCCCGCCCCCTGACCCTCTCCACCACCACCCCTGCACACCCCCCCCACCCCGCCGCCCCTCACCTTCCACCCCCCCAGCTAAGGACTGGACTCTGTAGGATCCAAATTCTGAACATCCTTCACATAAATGGAATTTCTTCCTTAGCTGGAACAATGCAGCAGGCCAAGGACAGACATGTGGGCATGGGAGCAGGGTGGAGTGTTGAAATGGCAAGCGACAGGGAGGTCTGGGTCATGCTTGCGGACAGACCGAAGGTGTTCTGCAAAGCGGTCACCCTGTCTGCGTTTGGTTTCTCCAATGTAGAGGAAACCACATTGGGAGCAGCGAATGCAGTAGACTAAATTGAGGGAAGTGCAAGTGAAATGCTGCTTCACTTGAAAGGAGTGTTTGGGCCCTTGGACGGTGAGGAGAGAGGAAGTAAAGGGGCAGGTGTTGCATCTTCTGCGGTTGCATGGGAAGGTGCTGTGGGAGGGGGTTGAGGTGTAGGGGGTGATGGAGGAGTGGACCAGGGTGTCCCGGAGGGAACGATAGCTGCAGAATGCCACCAGGGGTGTAAAGGGAAGATGTGTTTGGTGGTGGCATCATGCTGGAGTTGGCGGAAATGGCGGAGGATGATCCTTTGAATGCGGAGGCTGGTGAGGTGATAAGTGAGGACAAGGGGGACTCTATCATGGTTCTGGGAGGGAGAGGAAGGTGTGAGGGCGGATGCGCGGGAGATGGGCCGGACACGGTTGAGGGCCCTGTCAACCACCGCGCAGACTGGGTGATCGCTTTGCAGAACACCTTCGGTCTGTCCGCAAGCATAACCCAGACCTCCCTGTCGCTTGCCATTTCAACACTCCACCCTGCTCTCATGCCCACATGTCCATCCTTGGCTTGCTGCAATGTTCCAGTGAAGCTCAACGCAAACTGGAGGAACAGCACCTCATCTTCTGACTAGGTACTTTACAGCCTTCCGGACTGAATATTGAGTTCAACAACTTTAGATCATGAACTCTCTCCTCCATCCCCACCCCCTTTCCGATTCCCCCCCACCTTTTTTCCAATAATTTATATAGACTTTTCCCACCTATTTCCATTAATTTTAAATGTATTTCCATCCATTGTTTTATCTCTAACTTTTAGCCTATTTCGATCCCTTCCCCCCACCCCCACTAGATCTATCTGTACCTTACTCATCCTGCTTTCTACCCTTAATTAGCACATTCCTTTAGATAATATCACTACCTTCAACACCTCTTTGTCCTTTTGTCTGTGACATCTTTTGGTTATCTCCATCTATCACTGGTCCTCTATCCAGCTCTACCTGTCCCACACCACACGCACCCCCCTTAAACCCTTAGTTCTGTTGAAGAGTCATGTGGACTCGAAACGTTAACTGTGTTCCCTTCCGCAGATGCTTCCAGACCTGCTGAGTTTTTCCAGGTATTTTTATTTTTGTTGTGAGAAAAGTTATTGCTCATGGAATAAACGTGACAGTAACGTGGATACAAAATTGGCTGAAAAATAAGAAACAAATAGATATCTTTCAGGCTGGAGGATCATTTGTAGTGGAGCTCCCCAGGATTCAGGTCTCCAGGGCTCAGGGTGGAGGTCCCCAAGGGTCAGAGTCAGTATTGGGAACCTCTTTTTAACACTTGTTCAAGGGATATGTGTGTCAACAGCCAGGCCAGCATTTATTACCCATCCCTGGTTGCCCTAGTTCAGAGGACATTTAAGAGTCAACCCCATCACTGTGGGTCTGGAGTCACATGTAGGCCAGACCAGGTAAGGATGGCAGATTTCCTTCCCTAAAGGGCATTAGTGACCCAGATGGGTTTTTACAACAACCAACAATGGTTTTATGGTCATCATTATACTTTGAATTCCAGACTTTTTATTGAATTCAAATTCCACCATCTGCTGTGGCAGGATTGAACCCAGGTCCCCACAGCCTTACCCTGGGTCTCTGGATTACTAGTCCAGTGACAATACCATTACGCCATTACCTGCCCCCTTGCTTTTCCTGATATATATTAATGATCTAGATCTTGGTGTGCAGGGGACAATTTCAAAGTTTGTGGATGATTCGAAGTTTGGGAATGTTGTGAACTGCGAGGAGGATGGTGTGGAACTTCAAGAGGACATAGACAAGTCAGTGGAATGGGCAGATAGGTGGCAGATGAAGTTCAATGTGGAGAAGTGTGAGATAATACATTTTGGTAGGAAGAGCACAGACAGACAATATAAAATAAGGGGTGAAATTTTGAAGGGTGTGCAGGAGCAGAAAGATCTGGGTGTATATGTACGTAGATCATTGAAGGTGGCAGGACAGGTGGAGAGAGCAGTTAATAAAGCATACAGTATCCTGGACTTTATTAATAGGGGCATAGAGTACAAGAGCAGGGAGGTTATGCTGAATTTATATAAGACACTCGTTAGACACCAGCTGGAGTATTGTGTACAGTTCTGGGCATCACATTATAGGAAGGATGTGAACACATTGGAGAGAGTGCAGAAGAGATTTACAAGAATGGTTCCAGGGATGAGAAACTTCAGCTATGAGGATAGATTGGAGAGGTTGGGACTGTTCTCCTTGGAGAGAAGGAGGTTGAGAGGAGATTTGATAGAGATGTTCAAAATCATG
This sequence comes from Carcharodon carcharias, assembly GCF_017639515.1. Taxonomy (NCBI): domain Eukaryota; kingdom Metazoa; phylum Chordata; class Chondrichthyes; order Lamniformes; family Lamnidae; genus Carcharodon; species Carcharodon carcharias. Next base: position 1,144,802 of record NC_054480.1, read on the forward strand.
AGGGGATTGGACAGAGTAGATAGGGAGAAACTGTTCCCACTCATAAAAAGATCAAGAACAAGAGGGCACAGATTTAAAGTGATTTGCAAAAGAAGCAAGTGTGATGTGAGGAAAAACTTTTTCACACAACGAGTGGTTCAGGTCTGGGATGCACGGCCTGGAAGTGTGGTGGAGGCAGGTTCAACCGAGGCATTCAAGAGGCCATTGGATGATTATTTGGACAGAAACAATGTGGAGGGGTACAACAATGTGGAGGGGTACAGGGGGGAAAGGCAGGGCAATGGCATTAGGTCATAATGCTCATTTGGAGAGCCAGTGTAGACATGGTGGGCCGAATGGCCTCCTTCTGTGCAGTTAAGATTCTGTGCTTCTTTGATGGCCTGTAAATTCTGTGTAATTCTATATATCTGGCTATGACCTGATTCATTCTGCATGTGTTATTGTTATCAGACATTTACAATGATTACAACATGTTGCTCTCATGATAACCCTACACGACGCAGATTAATATCACTGTGACTATCAGTAAATACATCTTAATAGCAAGTACCACTGACTGAAGCTTTGATGATTACAATTATTAGCAAGGGGCAGACCTACCTTGAATGAATCTGACTGACATCTCCTGGTTTGTCCCACTTATCACTATCCCATTTCTGTCAGATTAGAATTGCATAATTCACTGACAGTTTCTCGCCGATAGTTAAGGGCTCAGTTTGAGAGCTGACACTGGTGGTGAGGGTGAGTTGGAAAATCGAGCATAAGCCACTCTTCTGTAGCAGCATTGCGTAAGCCCCATTAACATGGTTAAAGTACTTAGATTAGACTCAAACACCACATTTTGTGATTTAAAGGAAAATCACGCACTGTGGCAGATTACGATTCTGTGCAATAATGAGAAACTGGTAACAGTGAATCAGCAGCCCGAGTTACATCATGTCTTTCCTACCGTCAGTGGAAATCAGAATGCAGAGAGATAAGAAGGAGGCTCACTACCATCTTCTCAACACCAAATGGGATGGACAGTAAATGCTAACATTGCCAGCAATACTCATATCCCATCAACAAATATAAAGATGTAAATCAAGCAGCCGGTGCCTAATTGCTGTTTCACACATTACTGGACAGAATCAAGATCTCCGCACTCCGCACCTCACTCATACAAATCGAGCTGAGGAATCCTGGGCTGCTTATGGCAGGTTTGTAACGGGGAAGATTAGTTTCAGTTGCTGGTATTACATTAATTACATTACATCACATCCACAACACCGAAATCGGCCATTCGGCCTGACTGGTCTAACCCGGTGTGTATACCCCACACAAATCCATTTCAATGTGAATGAACTCTTCGAACCCTGGCCCCTATCCCTTCTTTTCCTTCCCCCTCCAGGCTGCGTCTAGCTTTCTGTTAAATACGTCAATGCTCTCTGCTTCAACATGGACATGCAGCGGTTCAAGGGGGCAGCTCACCACCACCTTCTCAAGGGGCAATTAGGGATGGGCAATAAATGCTGGGCCCAGCCAGCGATGCCCACATCCCACAAATGAATTAAAAAAACACTCCATGTGACAGTGAGTTCAACCTTCTTGCCACTCCCCCATGGAAAGTGATTTCTCCTAAATTCTGTTAGTGACTTTTTATATCACTCTGGACTCAGTCACATGAGGAAGCAGCATTTCCATAATCCATCCTCCCAAAACCACTCTATCATTTCAAAGATCTCTATTTAATTTTCTCTTTACCAGAGAGAGGAGTCCCATTCTGATCAATCTTCCCTGATAGTTCCATCCCCTCATTGATGGTGGTATCATTATAAATCTTCCCTGCGCCATCTCCAGTGCTTTAATATCCTTCTTGTGCTACGGAGACCAAAGCTGTACACAATGCTCCAAGTGTGATCCAACCAACCTTCTATATAAATTGAACGCCACTTCTCTGCTCTTACCCAGGTTTCCACTCGAGTTACCGTGGGAAAGTCAGTGATTTCTGTGAAAACTCCCCCACTTTCTTTTGCTCATTTTGACTGAATTTAGCTGTGTGCAATTGTGGTTTTGCTGGATTGTCCTTTTCTGCTTCCTGTCAAAATGCCCCTTCATTCATTCCTGGTTTCTGCTCCCTTTCACGTCAAGGCAGTTAGGATGGAAATTTCTTTAGATTAGCTCCCGGTGCTGCCTGACTTAGATAAGGAGATGTCCATGTGGGGTCAGTAAACACAGGCACAGTAACATCTGAGATATTCTGTCCACCGCTGTTACTACACCAGATTCTGACTTTTAAACTCTGCACACTTGGCTGCAAAGGGTCCCTCTGTTTCACAAAACAAATTGTCACTGAGATGTCCCACCCGCTGTGGGGTGACCTGTAAACACTGGGAACAGGGTGGGCTCTTCCCCAAACAAGTGAAGGTGTCCCAGAGTGTGAAGCTCTCATGTGTACGAGTTCCTCCCAGACCCCTCAGGAGACCCCTGGCAGTCCGCAGTGGACTCAGGTGTCAGGGAAGAGACAAACATTTTATTTTACCTCACTTTCCCTGTACAAAGGAGACATTAGCCAGACATGGTACAAGGCCTTCCAGAGTTTTCTTGAGGTTGGGACTTTGCAGGTGGCACCATTTGGGCACCGGGACACATCATATCAAGTCGACGATTTCTCATGAGAAGCATGGACATAATTAATGCTGAGGTGGGTGTCCAAGCAGAGAAAGCTCATTGTACAGGTCAGTGGTAGAATCCAGGAAGAGAGAGTGCCAGTTTCAATTAAAGAAGCAGGGGTGGCCAATATTAATGGGGGAAAGAGTCCCATTATTAACTGAGGCAGGTTGGTGCCAACATTAATTGAGAAGGGAAGAATGCCAGAGTGGGCGAGAATGCCAACATTTACACGTTAGCTGAGGGAATGAGTGCCAGTGTTAACTGAGGGGAGGAGAGAGGGAAGTGTGCCAGCAATCTGCTCAACCAACTGGCTCCAAGATTGCTCCCTAATTAAGCAAAACAATGGCACTTTGCATCTTACAGTTGCTGCAGGTAATGGTTATAACATAGCCTAATATCTAATGTTAAACTAGCTCATGCATCATACTTGCTCTACATCCATGATACATAGCTGCAGATATGACGCTTGCTACATCAGACATTTCGAAGTGTAAGTTTATAGTCTGGCTTTTCCATCTTTTAGGTGAGACACTGGTGATGTACGGAAGAGAAGGAGACTTGCATTTATAGAGCGCTTTTCATGTCCATTCAACATCTCAAAGTGCTTTACAGCCAATAGAGTACTTTTCAATTGTAGTCACTGTTGTAATGTGGGGTACACAGCAGCCAATTTGTGCACAGCAAGCTCCCATAAATAGTAATATGTTAATTTATGTTTTTTATAATGCTGATTGAGGGACAAAAAAACGGGTAGGATACCAGGGAGAACTCCCCAGCTCTTCTACAAAATAATGATGTGGGACTTTTTACATTCACCCGATTGGGCAAATGGGGCCTCAGTTTATCATCTCATCCGAAGGGCGGCATTTCTGATAGTGCAGCACTCCCTCAGGACCACACCGGAGTGTCAGCCTTGATTTTTGTGTTCAAGCCCTGGAGTGGGACCTGGACCCGGAGCTTGGCAGCCCAGAGGCAAGAGGTGCTCCTGAACAGAGCCACTGACCACCGAGTCACCTCAGGTGAATGTAAGTGATCCCACAGCACGATTTTGAAGGAGAACTGGGGGGTTCCTCCAACTTCTTAGCCAGTGACGCTCCCTCAAGCATCAGCACCATGGTAAATCAACTGGTCGCACATCTGAGTCTCTGTGGGATCGCACTGTGCCCACTTCGAAAGCAATTCGTTGTCAGCGAGGTCCTGAGGCCCTTGAAAGATGTTTGATGGAAACGTCAGTTCTTCCTTTCTATCCCCAGACACAACTTGTGAAACTGAAGTGGTACATTTGTCTATTGACTGTGCTGATGTTTCTAAGGAAGGAATTACAGCTCCTGTCTGTCTCTGTCGAGGGCACAGTATCGCACACAAGTCAGCAGGCACTGTGCTCACGGTGAATGACCCATCGCAAATCCCACAGAAACAAATAACAACATTTGACACAGGTGCTTACACAGGGATTTCCTGTCAAACCCTAAACAACAACAACGACAGCCCTCCTCCACGAGTAACTAATTAATACATTGTTAATTGCAGCAATCAGATAAGGTAGAAACTTTTTTGTAACCTATCCTGTTCCAGTTATCAGTGAAACATCAGGTAGCACATTTAACAGGTGCCTTTGAGGGAAACAATCCATTTCAGCAGAGTATTGTTTACCTGCTGTTGTAATAGAGCAAGACAATGCTCAGGAGCCAAACCTCCACTGACCTGACCGACAGAGCTAGATGTTTCTGATCATAACGTTAATGGTAACCAATTAATTTTAATGACTTATTATCTGTGCCACGATTGGAACATGTGGGTCATTGTCTCAAAAGAAGCAAATTGCACTCCACTTAATGCTTTCACTATTATCCAATAATTTCTGGCTTATTTTAAGGCAATGTTAATCCTAATTATATTGGTTTATATCCTTTTTTATAAAACAAATTGTCGTTTTCTTTTTAATTTGTTCAGTTCAGATGGATTCAAGCAGCAGGTGATGGTTCGCATGTCAAATAAACTCAACAGCAACAAAAGATTGTATTTCTGCAGTGCATCCTTCTGAAGGGGGTTGTTAAACAAAGATCCTGCTGTTTTCTCAGATGAACGTTGAATCTTCCATGGTGTTTCTTGAAGGACAGCAGAGGATTTGCCCCGGACAACACTTATCCCCCAGCGGCAACACTAACACAGCCTAACTGGCCTTAAATCTCATTGCTGCTTGTGGCAGCTGGCTGTGCCCCAGTTAACAAAACCACCTCCATTCATCTAAACCTTCCATGGCTCAGGACATCCCAAAGTGCTCTACAGCCCCTGAAATACTCTTACAGTGCAGTCACTGTTATAATGTAGGAAACGTGGTGGCCAATTTGTGCACAGCAAGCTCCCACAAACAGCAATGTGATCATTACCAAACAATGTTTCAGTGTTGTTAGGATACCGGGAATAACTCCCCTGCTCTTCAAAATAGTGGCAGTGGAATATTTTCCATTGACTTGTGATACCGGATGCAGACTCAGGTTAATGGTTCATCCAAAAGACAGTATATCCAACAGCACAACACTCCCTCAGTGCTGACCCTCTGACAGTGCAGCACTCCCTCAGCACTGACCCTCTGACAGAGCAGCACTCCCTCAGCACTGACCCTCTGACAGAGCAGCACTCCCTCAGCACTGACCCTCTGACAGAGCAGCACTCCCTCAGCACTGATCCTCTGACAGTGCAGCACTCCCTCAGTACTGACTCTCTGACAGTGCAGCACTCCCTCAGTACTGACCCTCTGACAGTGCAGCACTCCCTCAGCACTGACCCTCTGACAGAGCAGCACTCCCTCAGTACTGACCCTCTGACAGTGCAGCACTCCCTCAGTTCTGACACTCTGACAGTGCAGCACTCCCTCAGTACTGACCCTCTGACAGTGCGTCACTCCCTCAGCACTGACCCTCTGACAGAGCAGCACTCCCTCAGTACTGACCCTCTGACAGTGCAGCACTCCCTCAGCACTGACCCTCTGACAGAGCAGCACTCCCTCAGCACTGACCCTCTGACAGAGCAGCACTCCCTCAGTACTGACCCTCTGACAGTGCAGCACTCCCTCAGTACTGACCCTCTGACAGTGCAGCACTCCCTCAGTACTGACCCTCTGACAGTGCAGCACTCCCTCAGTACTGCACTTGGGAGTGTTGTCTTGGATTTTTGTGCTCAAGGGTGGCATCACCTCAGAATTGCAGCATGGCAGGAGAATGGACACCCTGCCCTTTGGCTGCAATGGGATTTTGCTCAGTTTTGTCCCATTCCCACTTCATTAATATGCATTTATGGGAAAGACACCGCATTGTTGGCAGGATGGCCTCCGATTCGTCTGCCCTGCCATCATCTCAGGCCTTGGGTAAACTGGACACCCTATTTAAAGGCTGCCATGGCCCAAAGCCAGCTCTCCTCAAGGGATAGGAAGCTGCTGGGAACTGATGGCTGCCAAAGGGAGGAAACACGCTGGCCCCAGATTCACCGACACCTCCCTCGGGTACCTACTGGGTATAGTGGAGGCACCAGCGCGATGTCCTCTACTCTCACTCCGGCCGCAGGAGGTCCACCAGAGTCACCAATCCGGCCTGGGAGACAGTGGCAGGACAGTCAGTGCCCCCGGAGCACAGAGGAGGTCAGCCATCCAGTACAGGAAGAGGATGAATGATCTCACCTGTTCCATCAGGGTAAGTCACCCACTCATCATTCTCAACTCACACACTCCCAAACCCATCACACACCCACAGGGATCTCACACCTCAAGGGACAACACCGCTAACTCTCACACACACCCTCACATCCCCATCAGGATCATATCCTCTGGAGCTAGTGTCCTCATCCTGTCCATGTCTCCGCTCACCGCACAAACATTCCACTCAGCGCCATGTGTCCTGCTCACACTCTCTCCATCTGTTTTCATACAGGAGAAGCTGGCTCACATCAGGGAGAGGTCCCAGACTTCGGCTGGGGGGGGATGGAGTGGCCCACATTAGGCCCCTCACCCACTTTGAGGATTGTGCCATCGTGCTGACTGGTGAGAATGTGGACCATGCTTGTGGTGACGGTGAGGTCAGTGGTGAACACCCACAGGAGGATCCCGCATCACATCATCCCTCTCTCAACACAACTGTGAGTGTCTCTCTCCTGCTTTTGACTCTGCTGCCCTGCACTCATTATCTCTGGTTCACAGGGAGCTCTGCCAAGTGACCAACACCCTCAGCCAGCCAGTCCCTCAACTCCATCCACATCCTCACCTCCAGCCAAGAGGACACCTCCTCCATTGAAGAGCTGGAAATAAGCAGCCTGGAAGACCCCTCACAGCGCTTACCCACACCCTCCACCAGCGCAGAGACACACACCTCGGTGGGACCCAGATCTGGAGCAGGCTCAGGTTCACAATCTGGTGGTCACCGCACAGACACGTGTCCACAGCAGGAGGAGGCAGGTTCAGCCCAGCTCCCCGGCACTCGGAGGGCTGCTGGGGAAGAGGCATCTGTGAGGTCGGAGTCAGATGATAAGCCTCTGGAGTCGGCCTTCCAACTCATCTTGAAGTCAGCAGAATGTGGGGGAACATCATGCCGAGCTGGTGAAAGCCCTCAAAACAGAGTGATGCACGAGGCAGAGGAGTGTGTCCGCCTGCTCTCTGATGATGTGGTGCCCACATGTACATGTATGGAGCTCTCTATGGGGAGGATGGTGGACACCATGGAGACCCTGGTCCAGCAGAACGCGGAGATGTGTGCAGACCTGCACTCCATCACGGGAGCCATGGGTGAGTTCCTGCAGTGGCCGCGCGAGAGGGAAATGGGGCTTCTCAACGTCCCTCCAGGTGCTCCTTCCCCTCAAGGAGTCAGGCCGGGGTCCTCGGACACACGAAGGGAGGAGGAGGAGCAGCTGGACCACCCCGGGTCATTCACTACAGAATCTGAGAGGCTGTCCACTCCTTCCGAGTCCCCTTTACCTGTGATCTCCTCTACCTCGTCCTCAGTCACCGCAGAGGGAGCAGCTGGCCCACAGGAGGACAGCCAGAGCAAGCCAGGGCCCCCAAGGCCTCAGCTCTCCAGAGGACCCACACCAAAGTCATCAGAGGCAACAGGGCCGACCATTATACAGACTGTCTCCACCCCAGCTGCGGATGTCTGGGCAGCACCTAGAAACATCAAAACAAAGCAATTAGAAGCAGGAGTAGGTCACAGGGGAGCTGGTGGTATAGTGGTATGTCACCCCAGAGACCCGGGGACCTGGTTTGAATCCCATCACGGCAGATGGCGATATTTATATTCAGTAAAAAAAGAGGCTGATGATGACCATGAAACCATTATTGACTGTTGTAAAAACCCATCTGATTTACTAATGTCCTTTAGGGAAGGAAACCAGCTGGCCTTACCTGGTCTGGCCTACATGTGACTCCAGACCTACAACAATGTGGTTGATTCTTAATTAAGGATGGGCAATAACCACTGGCCTAGGCAGTGATGCCCACATCCCATGAATGAATTTTTAAAAATCCAGCCATTTGAACCTGCTCCGCCATTCAATATGACCAAGGCTGATCCTTTATCTCAATGCCATACTCCTGCTCTCTCCCCTTGATGCCATTATAGTCTCGAAATCTATCTATTTCCTTTTTCCTACCACAGCCTCTGTGGTAAAGAATTCCACAGGTTCACCACCCTCTGAGTGAAGAAGTTTCTCCTCATCTCTGTCCTAAATGGTCTACCCCTTATCCTGAGGCTGTGACCCCTTGTTCTAGACCCCCCCAGCCAGAGGAAACATCATCCCTGTATCCAGTCTGTCCAGCCTTGTCAGAGTTTTATACGTTTCAATGAGACCCCCTCTCATTCTTCTAAACTCCAGTGAATACAGGCCTAGTCAGCCCAATCTCTCCTCATACGACAATCCTGTCATCCCAGGAATCAGTCTGGTGAACCTTCACTGCACCCCCTCTATGGCAAGTATATCCTTTCTTAGGTAAGGAGACCAAAACTGCACACAATACTCCAGATGTGGTCTTACAAAGACCCTGTACAGCTGCAGTAGGATATCCTTGCTCCTGTATTCAAGTTCTCTCACAATGAAGGCCAACATACCATTTGCCTTCTTAACTGCTTGCTGCACCTGCATGCTTGCTTTCAGTGATTGGTGTACAAGGACACCCAGTTCCCTTTGTACATCAACATTTCCCAATCTATCACCATTTAAATAATACTCTGCCATTCTGTTTTTCCTACCAAAGTGGATAACTTCACACTTATCCACATTATACTGCATCTGCCATGTATTTGTCCACTCACTCAACCTGTCTGAATCACCTTTAATTCCCTTAACATCCTCCTCACCACTCACCTAGTTTTGTGTCATCAGCAAATTTGGAAATATTACATTTGGTTCCCTCATCCAAATCATTGATATATATTGTGAATAGCTGGGGCCCAAGCACTGATTCCTGTGGTACTCCACTAGTCACCGCCTGCCACTCTGAAAAAGACCCATTTATTCCTACCCTCTGTTTCCTGTCTGCTAACCAATGCTCAATCCATTCCAATATATTACCCCCAACCCCATGTGCTTTAATTTTACACACTAACCTCTTGTGTGGGACGTTATCAAAAGCTTTCTGAAAATCCAAATACACCACATCCACTGGTTCTCCCTTATCTATTCTGCTAGTTACGTCCTCAAAAAACTCCAGTAGGTTTGTCAAACATGATTTCCTTTTCATAAATCCATGTTGACTTTGTCCAATCCCATTGATGTTTTCCAAGTGTCCTGTTATCACATCCTTTATAGTGGACTCTAACATTTTCCCTAGTCTTACGTTAGGCTAACCAATCTGTAATTCCCTGTTTTCTCCCTCCTTTTTTAAATCGTGGGGTTACATTTTCCACCCTCCACCTAGAAGCAGTGTTAGGCCTAGAAAAGTAAAGAATTTCCTGCCCCCTGTACTCCCTCCCCCCTCCCAACCTCAACCCTCCTGACACCATTGTTCCCCCCTCCCAACCACACATTCCACCCCCACCCCCACCCCCAACATTACACTTTCTTCTCCCAGTCAAATGTAAACCAACCATCCTCTTCACCCCCTTGATAATCATCTGTGGCAGACCATGGCCAAGGCATTGAAGACCCGAAGCAGACCCCAGACATCAACGGTGACCTCCCACCTCCCGTGAGCTGCTTCACGGTGGAGCCACGTCCATGAGAATCCACTCGGCGTGTGATGCACGTATTCCCCCAGGGTCCGGTAGCTGTCGGGCTCCAGAATCTTCGTGACATGGGGGTTGGGTGGGGGGGGGGGTTGAATCTGGCCTTCAGGACTTATAGTTAGATGCAGATGTATTAAAATGACGTTCCTGAAGCAAGGAGGCAGGAAAAGCAGCCACCATCGATGGGCGAAGCAGACAACCGCAAGCTGGTTTCACCACAGCGTGGAACCAATTTTTGGCCTTCCCACCATATTGTCCACTCATGCCCGCCATGGTGCCCGTTCTCTGGAGTGAGACTTGAACCCAGAGTATCCTGACCCGGGGTCAGAGAGCTCCGTCGGGGCCGTGACTGACACAGCTTAAAGGTAATTTATTGACTGAGATCATGAAATGCACAATGCAAATATAATATCTCCATATTGTATCTTCATTAATACATAACATAAACACACATATCTAGATAAATCTATATAACTGGCCGTCGTGTAAAAATCGTTCTTTATTCCTGGTAGAGTCCACAGCTGACATCCATTACTCATAGTCATTAGTTTGCAAATGATTAATTACCCCCATTATAATTAACAGAGAAAAAGATGATTTTTCTTGGCAAGAGCTAAGCATTAATCATACTGAAACAAACACAAATACAAATAGAATCAAGAAGACATTTTCTAATTTGTATGGAGATAATGAGAGGGGATTGGATTTAGATGGCCTGACACAGCTAGGGTTTCTTTATCCCCATCAATATAGGAAACATGATAAACAACCTTGTTCTAGCTTCACGCTGTGTACTGTAAATGCAGAGGTAGCGCCCAATTTGATGTGTCTCTGTGTTGGTTGATGTTATTAGTGGCAGGTTTATAGTTTTTTCCCGAATCCCTAGATGCTAGTGTTCCTCTTGTGCTAGCTTTCCTCTAATACTTCCCCAAAGTGGCCAGTGTTGATATGTGAGCTGAGCCAGCCAATGGGAGGAGGCTATTCCAACCTGGAACAGCAAGCTTGGAAACGGGAATTTTCCGGCCCGGCCCTGTCACGGGACCAGAAATTCCCGCCTGATGTCAACGTACCTTTGGCTTTTTCGTCAAATTTTCCCAGCCTTTGTCCTCTACCAAACCTATTTAGTCCACTCTACATACCCTCATGTCATATCCGTGTGTTGGATTTGGCCTCAATATGAGCCTCTGACTACATATCCATGCCATCGCTAAGACCACCTCCGGAACATCACCCGATTCGTCCCCTTGCCTCAGCTCATCTGCTGCTGAAACCCTCATCCATGCCATTGCTACCTCTAAACTTGACCAATCCAATGCACTCCTGGCCAGTCCTTTACATTCTAACCTGAGAAAACTTGAGGTCATCTAAAACTCTGCTGCCCGTGTCCTAACTGGCACCAAGTCCCCTTTGTACTCACTGACCTACACTGGCTTCTGATCAAGCAATGCCTCAGTTTTAAAACCCTCATCCCTGTTTTCAAATCCCATTATGGCCTCACGCTGGCTATCTCTGTAATCTCCTCCTGTCCACAACCCTGCACGGCCTCTGCATTCATCTCATTCCAATTTCTCATTTTAATTGCTCCACCGCTGGTGGCGGTACCTTCAGCTGCTTGGGTCACAAGTTCTGGAATCCACCCCCCACCCCCCCCCACCCCCCCCCCACATTCCTAACAGCCCTTCTGCCCCTCTAATTCTCTCCCACCTTTAAGACGCTCCTGAAAACCCATCACGTTGCAAAGCACTGTCCTAATATCTCCTTACGTGGCTCAGTGTCAAAAGCTGTTTCTTGTAACCCCCCGGTGAAGCACCTTGGGCTGTTTAATTACTAGAAAGGCATTATAGGATTACAAGTTGGTGTTGATGTAAATTCCCAAATATAATAAAACAAATCACCATATATATTCCTGTCCTCCGCAACATACTGTAGGGAATACCAGCATTCTGTATTAACAATTCTGCTGATTTTTTAAAACTAGTTCACAGGATGTAGGCAATTTTGGCAATGCTTGCATTTATTACCCACCTTTTAGTTGCCCTGAAGAGGTGTAGTACCTTCCCCTTGAACTGCTGCACTCTTTGTGGTGATAATACTCCCAACAATAAGTCAGATATTTCAAACGGTGCTTGAGGAATGAGTGCTGGGCCCTTTTTGTTGAACCACTGGTACCTGTTCAGTTATCTATTTACCTTGTCTTTACAGTGGTTTTGATATAGACCATTGGCCAAGGCCATTGGAGGGCGTTTATTGATCAGCTGCAAGTGAAGTCACATAAAGAGCAGACCAGGTAATGACAGTGGGTTTCTTTCTCTGAAGGACATCAGTGAACCAGTTGGGTTTTTAAATACTGTAACAACCTGGCAGCTTCACAATAATTACAGAAATTTGGCATTTTTGGTATTTGAAAGAAGTGTTTAAAATTATGAGGGGCCTGGGCAGATTAGATAAAGGGGAAGCTGTTCCCATTGGCAGAAGAATCGAGAACCAGGGAGTACAGACTCAAGGTAGCTGGTAAAAAAAAACAAAATCAACTTTCACACAGCGAGAGGCTAGGGTCTGGAATGCGCTGCCTGAGAGTGTAATGGAGGCAGGTTCAATCGAGGTATTCACGAGGGAATTGGTTGGTTATTTGAAAAAACAATGTGCAGGGTTACGGGGAGAAGGCAGGGAGTGGCACTAGGTGAAATGCTCATTTGGAGAGTCAATGCAGACACCGTGGGCCAAATGGCCTCCTCCTGCACTGTAATAATTCTGTGATTCTCCCCACAAAAGGCTGTGGACCAGTTGAAATTTTCAAGCCTGAGATGGATAGATTTTTGTGAGATAAGAGTATTAAGGGATATGGATCAAGTCAGGTCATTGCCGTGTGGTATGAATCGGCCATGATCTAACTGCATGGCCCACCATTGTTTCTATGTCCAAACCCACAAATTATTATCGTATTTTTAAATTAATTTGGCACCTTGATATGGTGGGAATTGAATTCCACCTGACTTGCAAGTCCAGTAACCATAGTCACTACATACTCATTGTTAAAATATGACTTTCTCTCTGCCGATTAAAATTGGATAGCGCTGCAGATTATGAAAGTTGTCTTAATTTAACCTGACAGAGATCCCCTCTTAAATATTTTAGTGGAAACACTGCCTATTTGCTTTGTGTTGGATGTAATTTCGTATCAGGCTGTGTAATTTCCCTTTCTTTCCACTGACAACATTGTAGATCCTCCCTCCCTCTCTCCTTCCCTCCCTCCCTTCTGCTCTGCTTCTCTGTCTTACTCTGAAATTTAAGACCAATTCTTCCATCACCGAGCAACAGCATTTCAATGTCCTCCACCGTGCATTGTTATGAGAGCAATTTATTGACACCCTTACTGCTGTATCCTGAGCACCTGCCGATACCAGCTCTGTTTCCTGCGCTTTTGTAGTTCCATTTGCACCTTCCAGAGTTTTTCTGGCTGGAATTTTCTGGTCCCGCCAGTAACGAGAAACTTGGTGGACAGGGGAACTTAATTTGTTGTGAGGCCAAAACTCAGTTTCTGGACATGGGAATGAACTTTCCCAATGGTGTTCTTGGGGTTGTTAAGGTGATTGAGCTTGCTAATGAACAATATCAGGAAGCTTTTGCACGTTCATTAAAAGGCCTGTGCACCAGAATTAAGTTCCCAGCCGGTCAGAAATTAGAACGTTCACACTTATGATGTGTAAAAGTGGTGTGCACCTGGAGAGCTTGGCTTCTTCCACAGCTTTGCAGTGAGTAGCCACTGCTTTGGTCTCTCGGAGTCTGCTCAGAAACTTCAGCCTCCTGGCTGAGATCAGGTGCGGAGAGGGCAAGCTGTCTGAAGGCTGGACAGGGGAGGGGAGCCAGGGCTGGTGGGAAAGGGTGCAGTGGAGGTTGGACAGGGGATGGGGGAATGGATGCTGGGCAGGGGAGGTGGGGGGAAGCGATGGCGAGGCAGCAGAAGGGTGGAGGGGAGGTTGACAGAGGAGGCAGGCTCAGCGTGGTCCAGGGAAGAAAGTCAGACTGTCTGGGTCATGTTAGGAGGGTGACTGGGGAAGGAAATCAGGCTGCACTGGGGCATGTTTAGGAGAGTAAGCATGTCATGATTGTCTTGGTCCTGCTGTGGGGCAGTGGATGGTTTCTCTGGGCAGTGAGCATCGTGGAGAGATGAGTCTAAAGGGCAGGATCTGTGGGTTCAAGAATTCGGCTGTAAGAGTTTGAACGAGGGTACTGGGAGGCAGAGGGCACAGTCACATTCAGGTAGGGGGGAAGTGCAGGCTCATGGGGGTGGAGTGGATGGTCTCATGGGGGCATCTTGGAAAGTTGGGGTACAGCTGGCCTCACAATGGGAGGAGTTAGGGTCAGGAGGGGCATGAGCATTGTTGACAGTTATGGAAACTGCCACGAGAGCAGGAACGTCCACAGAAATGTGAATTCGTTCCAGGGTAACGAGGGGGTAACGAATGGTTACAGGAGGAGGGAAATGACAGGGCGGTGATTGTGTAGGATGATGGGGGGATCTTGGTGGGTAACAGGAGGAGGGTGGGAGGTGCTTGATGGGCTGGCAAACCTCACACGCACCATGCTGAAGCTGTCAGTGCGCAGTTCATCAAACCTCTCAGGCATTCGATTTGGGAGGGGCCTCTTTTCAGATGGGAAGAGTTAAGGCTTTGTTTTTGGAACTGGATGAAGGGGTACCCTATTCATTATTAGTCCACTCCATGGAGAACCAGGCTCAGCTGAGATCTCTCGAGTTTCCAACGTCCAACAAAGCAACATTGCTCCATGACTAATGGATCGTATTCCAGTGAGAACCCATCAATGTCTGGAGCTGTTGTACACTGTGGGCTGATGGCCATCGGCTGCTGTCAGAGGCAGGGATGAAGGGAGGGAGGGAGGTGGATGCCTTCTAGAGGCACAATTGGTGGGCAGCAGCAAACTCTCTACCCCAAACCTCCATCCTCCCAGCTGAATGGTCATGGCTGACAAGGTCTCATGTGGTTAGTCTTTCTATGCTGCCAAGGCAATGGTCTCTCTATAGAGACTCGAGGGGAGTGGAGGCAACATGAATAGTGTCAGAGGGGGGGTTCTCGCACATGGCTCTCATCACCCCGGTCAAAGAGCGTTGTGTCCATGCACAGTCATGTATGACTGGGAGGAACTCCCACCTCCGTTCCTCCAGGATATCCTTCACCTGGAAGGGATGGGGTGGGGATACCATGTCTAAACAGAAACCAGGCACAGGGTTTAGCAATAGCTTTGAGCCTCAGAGTTAGAGGCTAATCTACAAAGAGTATGGAGTCTAGATGGATCACACCAATTTGTTCACAGATCCACGGAGGTCCAGGTGATGCAGGCTCCAGGCAACACTGTCTCTCTATTGGTTCTGGTCCAGGTGAGGAGGAACCGGCTCAGATTAGCCTAGGGCCAGAGGAGGCAACGGCCTGAGAAACAAGAGGCAGTGGAGTCGCAAGAAGGTCAGGACGCTGGTCACCAGTGTGACGGTGAGCATTGGCCTGAACATGGGTATATCACAGGTGGTACAGCTACTTGGTGATGGGCAAAAGGCAATGCCGGACATTCCTTAGAATGTCCCAGAATGTGGCTGCACACATCTTCCAGCTTCTCCATGACAACCTGCAGCCACAAAGATTTGGAAGCATTGAAGGCGACCGCAACTTTAAACTTTTCCCATGGGAAGTCTGTAGGGCCTCCCAGTAAAACAGTCAGGTTTCCTGGGTTCGCTTTACTCAAATGCATTTTTACTGAGGTTTTCAAACCCTTGAAGTGAAGAGGTGGGCTACAAAAGGGTTAGTAGTTTCGTGATTTTGGGGAAAAAAAAAGCACAGGGCAGAATTTGATACTCGGTGTGTGGGCACATGTCCAACAGGCCACAGGGTAAAATAACACGCATCCTGACATCATCGCAACGCCACACGATATTTCGTTCGGCAGGCGCGTGCCGGAGTCAGGTGCCCGGCCCGCTGATAGTTGATAGGTCTATTGAGGCCATTAACCAGGTGATGAACCTGAATTTTACGCTGTCCATCCAACCTGACAGCTGGTGGGGCTGGCGAAAAGGTCAAGCAGCCTTTACGTTATTTTTTCAGGAAACCTCATCCACGAACGGGATGAGGGGTTTCCTGAAGCTATTACAAATTAAATAAAAAGTTTCATTTGAACTTAAAAACATGTCCCATCCTCATGTGGCACAGTCCCATGAGGGGACAAGTTTCATTGAATTTTTCTGCCCTTTATTCATTTTCTCAGAAAGCGTATCAATTCCTTGCGGCAGCTCCGTGCCTCAGGGTGATTGAAACGCTCTTCCACACGCATACGCAAACTACGCGCTAGGCCCGGCTCTCCCTCCTACCCCCCCCAACACCCCCATCCCCCTGCCCACGCAGGCAGCGCCCAGCACTGCCGCTCGCAATCCACGCAGGGCAGGCCTTAATTGACCAGCCAGCCTGAAATCACGGAGCGGAGCCGATCGCTGGCTCCATGACCAAACCCCCTGCCCACTCCTGCCCCAAGCCCACCCCAACGAATAGAAAATCCTGGCCACAGAGTAGAAAAAAACTGTGCTGTTACTAAGCGACAGGGGTCCAGAGACACAGGGAGAGAAGCTGAGAGTGTGAATGTCAGAGAGGGAAGACAGGAGTTCTAAGCCCTCTAATAAGAATTACTGCAAGGCTGCTGGGGGACTGAGTTTGCTCTGCAGTTGATGTAACAGTGGGTTTGGAATGCAGTTTGGGTGCCTCAGGGAGAGATACCACCTGGGGAAAAAGCATCTAGTAAATGCTCAGAAATCAGCTGAAAGATAACTGGGCCAGCCCAAGCAAGAAGCCTTGGTGTTAAGGCAGCGGTAAATCTTCACTGGGGCTTTGTGTCTGTAAGGGTATTGCTGGTATGAAAGGAATGGTCTGAGTTTGAATCATTTTCTGGTGTTTGTACTGAGATCTTTCCAACCTTTTTTGTCTGGTGTAAGTTCATTACCTTTTCCTTGTTTAATAAAAGCTTTATTCGCCATATTTAAAGTTCATCAGCAGATTCCTGTGAATACGTTCAGTAACTTTTCTCCACAGTTTCTAAAAAATAACAAAGTAAGGATCTGTCAAGCCAGGTTTCACTCTGGGATCTGGCTTGTCCAGTGTTAACATCAGCTGGGCTTATAACATGGGCCCCTCGAGATCACTCCTCCATGCAGCTGGACCATGGAATCTCTTTTTACTGGTTCCAACCGCCACTCATCCTCAGTAACAACATATCGCTTGACATCTTTATCATCCCAAAAAGCTTCAAGGTTCCAGTGGAGTCCACTCAGTGACAGTGCCTCACCTGCACTATGGGGTGTTGAGTACCAACTATTCTGGACCCTCCAATTGCAGAGATTCTGACAAGTCTCAGTCCTGGTTTGCCTTGGTCTGTGTGAGGCTGTGACCTGTCATTGTGGACACCCTGGCCAAGGTAAACATCTTCCCTGCATGGATCCTGCAGAGGCTGTTTGAGCTGCTGATGATTCATCTGGATAACACTCAGCATGGCCCAGCACACAGGCCCTTTCTACTCTCTCTCTCCTCATGGATTAAGACCCCCGTCCTTCAATGATGCCCAATGCACTTTGGTTGCAAACCCTTTATGTGAGGTCTACTGTCACCCTTGATAAGGAGACAAAGAGGCCAAACTAATCTCCAGGTGAGGTCTGACAAAGCTTTCAGTTAACTGCATTCACATCTCTTTAATCCTACTCTCAAACACTCAAATCCCTCTTGCGGTCAAGGCTAACTTGCCTGTTGCCTCATTACTTGCAGCCTTCACTTGCACGTTAGCTCAAAATGACAAGTCACCAAGGACGGCCAGTAATGATTAGATGTGCCCACCACAGCTTTCTCCAGACATGTAGAGCACCCTCTGGTTTTCTATTGCTAAGAAGACAGTGCACAGCTTCACCCTCTCGGCCCTGAAGCTACATCTACAGAGTTCTAATTGCCACTCACGTTAGCAGGTTTAACCCCCTTGAGTACTCATGCCATCCACCCACATCTCACATCAGGGCAACAGCAGCAGGAGCTGCAATAGCCCCAATCTACACATTTCCAAAGGTCAGGGCACAGTGAGCTGTAAGTAATGTGTTGCATAATGTGTACCCAGGTCACACACTCACAAATGATGGCCAGTGCTTCATCATACACATGTGGGGTTATTGAGGAATCACTAGGTTGATAATGTGAGAGAAGAGACTCGATAGCAGCACACTGTCGGACTCTGATGAGGAGCCAAGTTCTACATCCTTAAATTCCCCCGACCATTGAAGCAACTCACAGCAAGATGGAATCTAGGAGATTTCCAAACAGTGCAGGTGAACGTATATTTACAAGTGCCAAAAGTATATACAATGGTTGTACACACGGGCCAAAACTTGTTTATCCTTCTTGATCTACTGCTATGTCCAGGTGCAGCACCGTCATCCATAGCTGAGGTGTAGGCAGCCTGCTGACTGCTACGCCCTGTTAATGGTGATGACTCTGGCGGGCGTCCTCTGTGGTCCGAAGGCTGGAGGGCCCCTCCTGCTAAAGGCCTGCTGCTCAGACGCAGACACACCCTCCTCATCCTGACCTGCTGGAGGCAATGGGGTCACTGGCAGAGGGGAGGTGGAGCGGAAGAGCACCCTTGGAGTGTCCTGGGATGAAGTTCCAGGGTGCTTGTCTGGCACTCCTACTCCCCATCGATGCCCGTTGGCATCTACCTGGCTCCTTGAGAAGAAGTGGCGCCTGGAAGGAAATTGAGGTGCTCCATTCACCTCTTACCTAGTCTCTGCTGCACTGCACCCATGGCTGGAGTGACGGAGTGCTGGTCTGAGCACATACCCAGCAGCCACTGTGTGTTCTGCTGGACCTGGGTCTCCAAGGCGACCACCACCTTTTCCATGGAGACAGCCCAGTGCTCGGAGGCTGGAGCCACAACATCAGACAGAAGGTGGACAGACTCCTCTAAACTGTGAGCTCAGCTTGTTCTAGAACTTGCACCCACCAAGGTGACTGTGTCTGTGCTGATAGAGGGTGCAGGTGAACGCCATGACAATGGATGCTCTGAGGCATTATCTTCAAGGGTGGGGCTGGGGCTGGTCTCCTTGTGGACCTCCCTCTTTTCTTGCTGGTACCTGGGATGGAGAAGAGAAGGATTCTGTGGATGCCTAAGCAGGCTCCCTTACTGAAACAATGCCTCGCTCTGTGGGCACAGCTGACAGCTGCAGACTGGAGGTATCCTCACTGGCTTCCTGGGGGAGTCCTACCTCACCCTCAGCTCAGTCCTGCTCCTCCCCGGCTATCTCTGTGACCCGCTTCTCTTACGGGGTGAGGACTCCAATGTCCGGAATGCTGCCTCCGGTCTTGCATCACTCCCACTTATTGTGGGGTTCTTGTCCTGCAGGAAGACTGAAGGATCGATTGTCTTCCCAATGGGTCCATGGGCAGTTCAGGAGCATGTCCGCCTGCAGCAGCTGCTGAGTCCTCCCCAATAAGTGATTCACAAGCAGGATGTCCTGCAACTGATAGAAGATCGAGAACATGAGTGGCTGCTGCACACTCAGTGCACATGTCCCATCTGCTGGTGAGCGCTGTAGCCCAAACCCCTGTCTGACATCCCTGTGCATTCACACACTTAGACTGCCTAATGTCCTTAGGAGTGTCCATCTGCAGTGAGAGTAGATGGTGCCACTTACCCTGGCGGAGCATGGCAGATCACTCACCCTCTTCCTGCATTGCTGGGCATTTCTTTGTTGGGTCCCATGGGCGCTAACCTCCGCAGCGACCTCCTTCCAGTCCATGGTCAGATGGGAGGGCCTCCTGCTGCTGTCCCAGGGAAAGATGACATCTTGCCTTTGTTGGTTGGCCTGGAGGAGAACCTGCAGGGAGGCTTCACGGAACCGTGGGGTCACATGTTGTCAGCCCTGCCACATTCTGTCATCTACAGTCCGTCTCCCACTCTGGAACAATAACCAGACTAATGCACCTGGCTCGCAGTTAGTGAATGGCTGGCCGATGCCCTTTCTATGCGGTACCAGGACTTTGACTCCTTGAGGTAACAGCAGGTATAGCGACTTCCTGCCTGCCCCATTGTGAAATTTGCCATGTTCCTTGCACATGCACATATAATCAGCTGAATGTAGTATAAAGAGTTAACAGATGGGATATTCTAATTTTTGTTTTATTCGTTCATGGGAAGTGGGTGTCACTGGCTGGGCCCAGCATTAATTGCCCATCCCTAATTGCCCTTCAGAAGCTGGTGCTGAGCTGCCTTCTTGAACCGCTGCAGTCCATTTGGTGAAGGTACACCCACAGTGCTGTTAGGGAGAGAGCTCCAGGATTTTGACCCAGCGACAGTGAAGGAACGGCGATATATTTCCAAGTCAGGATGGTGAGTGACTTGGAGGGGAACTTCCAGGTAGTGGTGTTCCCATCTATCTGCTGCCCTTGTCCTTCTAGATGGTAGTGGTCGTGGGTTTGGAAGGTGCTGTCGAAGAAGCCTTGGTGAGGCTTGTATGACATAGATGATGATGTACCACTGACATCAGTCAGTCATGCGGTAGACTCTCAAGAGAGGTTGGAATCATGCCTAGGAGCAATGTTTAGATGTAATACTAATAAACGAGTGTTAAGCAGATACCAGAGTATATCTACAGTCTGCCTGAGAACCGAGTACCACACCTAGAGTCCAAGATAGAAGGACCCAATCCCAGAACATGTTGCCACCCTTGGAAACATTGATGCAAAATAACACATCGGTGTTATCGAAGGAAGCACAAAGTGTAGAAACTTTTGAAAGAAACTAGAGATTGAGGAATTTCAGTGGTGAAGGAGACACAATGGAGAGAGGTAACAATGGCCATACCTGGTGAGCAGTCCCTGCCCTTGCCCTGCCTGTTTGACTGCCTCGAGGTCCTGAGAGAGGGCAGGAGTGGGAGTTATGGGAATGCCATTTCCTCCAGTACCAAGGAGCAAGAGGCCTTCATGAGGAGGAGCAAAAGCTTCAAATTAGTTCCTTTCTTTATGCAGTAGGTCCAGTGGCAGACGATCTTCTCCTAAGGCAGAGTGTGCAGGAGTCCACCATGGGCTTTGAGTCCATTCTTAAAGACTTTGACACCTGTTTTAGCCCTAAGTAAAACTTAGTAATTGTGCAAGTATGTTTTAACTAGTGCTTGCAATGACCTGGGGAATCGATTGAATTATCCCTAACTGACCTTTATCACCGAGCTAGCTCTTGTGGATATGGGGCACTGAAGGATGAGCTAATCCATGATCACATAGTCCAGGGGGTGTCCAGGATGACAAACTCTCCAACTTTCTGCAGACCAAAGATGACCTTACTTTGAATCAAGCGATCCAGGATGCGAGGCAGACCGAGCTTAGAGCGTTTAATCGGGCTGTAATTTGGGGTGACTCTGAAGCGTCACATGACTCCATAGATTGGGTAAGTCCATGGGCACTGGCCCCACCCATAGGAAAGCTGCCAAACCAGGCAGAAGGGCGGGAAACTCCCCACCAGCAGCCATTTTGAGATGCTTGTATTGTGGCACAAAAAGCAGCCAGCATAGATGCCAAGACTGCCCAGTAGGAGGTGCTGAATGCTCCCAGCGTGGCTAAACTGGACATTTCAAGCATTTCTGCAAATTCAACAATTTTAATCAAAACCGAAAGCCAGAAAATATTTATGAAACACATTCTAACCAAGAGCCAAAAAAAAGACAAAATTGCAGAGCTCCTAGGGGGAGTTGATAGTTTTAATCCGGGGCTACTGTCCAGTCACTGTCCAAGTTCAAGGCTTCGATGCTACTTTTAAAATTGATACTGGGAGCAGCAGTTAACATGTTTTCAGATGACCTCAGCTGGCTTCAGCCGATAACCCTTCATCCATCAGACATCAAGTTACAAGGTCCAGGCAGCATAGGCCTTCCAATCAAAGGCAGAATTATTGATCTTCTTAACTACAGAGAGTGACAGATCGTTGATTCTCTCTACGTTCTTCATAATCAATGTACATCCTTATAGAGTGGTGATGTTGGAATAATTCTAGGAATCCTAGAAAAATCAGATGATGCTCATCATTTGATTGATTCACAGTTTTTCATGCAAAAATCTCCAACCTTTTATCTAGAAGCAGTGGAAATTCAGCCTTCAGAAGCTGAGGAAGTTTATACACTCAGCAGTAAGTTCCTTTCTTTCACAGGGACACTATCCACTGGACCCTGGGCAGAGATTGAAGTTAGGAATCTTAGTTCTTCACTAGGTAAGGCCAGAGGTGAGGGATACAGGAGGCACTGCAGCAGACAGTGAGCACCCCAGTGAAGAGCTGCTGGACCTGAGTTGGCTCTTCCTAGAGAGTGATGAGGAAGAATCCCTTGCAATACCTAGTGACCTCTGAGAGATAGAAGTTCCTAGAGAACAATTTATCTTTCCAGTTGATGGATGCACCGTATGAAGTCTCTATTGTCTTTTTAGAAGAATCAGCTGTGTTTCTAGTGGCTGAGCAGCATTCAGGTTTTAGTTCAACTCCATCTACCAATGTACTGCCTGCTTTATCTTCTATTGTTCACGAAGAGGATGTGTTGTCTGAGTCTAGGTCAGAGTCCATAGAGGATCACACTGCTGAAGAGCTGGTACCTTCCAGGGTGAGTCAATTGCCTCCCATGTTTCAGTCCCAGCTGAAAGGCTTTCCTCCAGGGCTGGAGGTCAGCACAGAAACTGTGGCAGAATCTTTAACACTTCTGAAGCTGCAGAATCCTGTACATCTGGTCCTAGAGTTGATTTGTCTACAGGAAATTCCTCCCATTACACAAGATGAGGTTCTCTTGTCTCCATATCCTCAACAATTCTTCCCATTGCCCAGAGTGGAGCAGCCTCACACAGAGAGAAGTGTGGCTGTCTTACCACTGCCTACAGAAAGCCCCTCTCAAAATGTCATTGGGAAATCATCTCCTGCTCTCTTCCTGACAGTCTGACAGGAAGTTGGTTGTTTTGTTCCTTCATTGCCTAAGATTATTGAAATCTCTGATCTTCAATGACTTTTCATTGAAGCAGTCGCTGATATGGCTGTGATAGTCTTTTCTGGAGTTGAAGATCATTCCTGTTCTGAAGCTGCTTCCCAGAGGCCTTTGATGGAGCAACAAGTTTCTCAGAGGGTCCCGAGTTCTTCTCTTCTAATCCCAGTGTCCAAAGTTCGATTCTCTTCAGTCTTCTCTATTAGTCTTTCGTTAAAAAGTCTTCATTGTCCTTGTGGTTCAGTTAACCTGTGACCTACACTCTGCTTCCCAGCAATGCTGCCAAAGCTTTGTCCCATTGGAGTTTAGAAGAATGAGAGGTGACCTTATTGAGACATATAAGATTCTTAGGGGGCTTGACAGGGTAGATGCTGAGAGGTTGTTTCCCCTTGTGGGAGAGACTAGGACCAGAGGGCATAATCTCAGAGTAAGTGGTTGCCCATTTAAGACAGAGATGAGGAGGCATTTCTTCTACAGTGTAGTCAATCTGTGGAATTCTTTACCGCGGAGAGCTGTAGAGGCTGGGTTATTAAGCGTATTCAAGGTGGAGATAGGTTTTTAATCAGTAAGGGAATTAAGAGTTCTGGGGAAAAGGCAGGAAAGTGGAGTTGAGGATTATCAACCCTGATCTCATTGAATGGCAGAGCAGAATCGATGGACTGAATGGCCTACTTCTGCTCCTACGTCTTATGATCTTATGGCCCCTCCTTCGTAAGGCCTGGGCACCCATGATTGCAAGTTCAGGGGGCTGCAAGGCCAGGATCGCCCTCTTTTGCCTTACTAGCTTCATACGTTGGTCTGAGTCATTACCAGATGAAAATCCTACTCACCCGTTTCAGATTTCCAGCATCCACAGTATTTTGCTTTTATCTGGATAGGCTGTGGTTGTTTTCCTTAGAGCAGAGAAGACTGAGGGGGGACCTGATTGAGGTATACAAAATTATGAGGGGCATAGATAGGGTAGATAGGAGGAAACTTTTCCCTTTGGTGGAGGTGTCAATAACCAGGGGGGAATAGATTTAAGGTAAGGGGCAGGAGAGTTAGAGGGGATTTGAGAGAAATACTTTTTACCCAGATGGTGGTGGGAATCTGGAACTCTCTGCCTGAAAGGGTGGTGGAGGCAGAAACCCTCATAACATTGAAGAAGTATTTGGATGTGCCCTTGCGATGCCAGGACATACAGGGCTATGGGCCTAGTGCTGGAAAATTGGGCTAGGGTAGATAGGGTTGATGACTGGCATGGAAATGTTGGACTGAAGGGCCTCTTTCTGCCCTGTAAAACTCTATGACTCTGTGACTATGACTCATCGCATAGCCTGGTGTGAAACTGAGATGTCCAGATATGGAGAATCTTGGATCTAATCTCCAGCCAATTCTCAGACAGCTGGTCCCTGAACTCGAGAGGGGAGAAGTGTACAATTTGCTCTCAATACTGATCATTACTCCAACAGGTGAAGAGGAGATGAGCTCTGTCTGTAATACTCTCCAAAGTGAATAGCCAGCAGTGCTCAGTATCAGCTCACACATGGAGAACAGGGTGGTGTGCGGCACTTGCAAATGCAAAGAGTTACATCTAAACACAAGGCAGTGTTTTCAAGAGAGAAAAGGATGAAGCAGTGTAAAATTTTCAAACTTTGCGCAGAATTTTTTAAAAAAATAAACTGGGGTTATAACGCCTGAAGTTCTGAAACAGAAAACAAGCAAGCCCTTGGAAACCATTCACGTCCATCCCAGATTCAGATGATGAGCTGAGTTTGCAAGCTTCAAAACAGAAGAATCAATACATTGGTCGGGTTCTGATGAGCTTCACAGCTACAGACATCCATAATATATCAGTTCAGCGTCCAGAAATAGCCTCTGTGGCATTCATTAAAGTGGAATAATAAGTCAAGAAGTACCTTCAGTCAAAAGCACTGCCACTCCCTGAGATAGATTAACAAAAATAGCCCGAGAAGATACCACTTCTATTTGCTGCTTCGAAGCAGACCTCCAGGAGAAACTCAATGGCAGGAGTCCCAGAGAGAAATCTTTCTGCTTCGCCCTCTCAGAGCGTGGTGTAGTGGTTATATCACTCAGCTAACAAGCCATAGAATGTGAGCTCAAATCCTCCCGGGCCAGAATGAAAAACTGAGTTACTTTAAATAAAATTAAGACAAGTGTGAAGCTGTCAGATTGTCATAAAAACCAAACCAGTTCACTAATGTCTTCACCTGACCACTTCTGTATATGATTTCACACCAACCTTTTTAACTAATATGTCCCTGAAATGTCCCAGGAAGTTATATGTTGGCCCACTGCCAGGGCACCTAGGAATTGGCAAGGAATGCCAGTGTAAGAAATGGGAATATTGCAGGGTGATCCCTGAGTCCAACAGAGTAGACGGAGCTTTAACTTGTAAATGACCTAAGATATTTGATACCAGCACAGGGAGCAAGAAATAGATGTTCCTGTCCTCAACACTGACACCTTATAACTCAATTTACACAGTTAGACTGTGTAGCAACAGAGTAAATAAATACAATCCTAATTCCACTAGGAGGAAACTTTCCAGGCATGGTTGCACTAGGTGTAGTAATTGGAGGAAATCATACATACAAACAAAAGCACTAGGAGCAGGAGTAGGCCACTCAGCCCTTCAAACCTGCTCCTCCATTCAATAAGATCATGGCTGATCTGATAACCTCAACCCCACATTCCCGCCTACCCCTGATAACCTTTCACCCACTTGCTTATCAAGGTTCTATCTACCTCTGCCTTAAAAATATTAAAAGACTCTGCTTCCATCGCCTTTTAAGGAAGAGAGTTCCAAAGATTCACAACCCTCTGAGAGAAAAAAATTCTCCTCATCTCTGTCTTAAATGAGTGACTCCTTATTTTTAAACATTGACCCCTAGTTCTAGATTCTCCCACAAGAGGAAACATCCTCTCCACACTCACCCTGTCAAGACCCCTCAGGATCTTAAAGTTTCAATCAAGTTGCCTCTTACTCTTCTAAACTCCATTGGATACAAGACTAACCCGTCCAGTCTTTCCTCTCATAAGTCAACCTGCCCATTCCTGGTATTAGTCTAGTAAACCTTCTCTGAACTGCTTCCAATGTTTCCTTAAAAAAGACCAACTCAGTATACAATACTCCAGATGTGGTCTCACCAATGTCCTGTACAACTGAAGCATAACCTCCCTACTTTTGTAATCAATTCCCCTCACAATAAATGATAACATTCTATTAGCTTTCCTAATTACCTGCTGTCCCTGCATGCAAACCTTTTGTGATTCATGCACTAGGACACCCAGATCCCTCTGCACCTCAGAGCTCTGCAGTCTCTCACCATTTAGATAAAATGCTTCTCTTTTATTCTTCCTGCCAAAAAGGACAATTTCACATTTTCTCCCACATTATACTCCATTTGCTTTCATTCGTGGGATTTGGGCATCATTGGCTGGACCAGCACTAATTACTCATCCCTAATTACCCTGGTCAGAGGGCATTTAAGAGTCGAACCAAACTGCTATGGGTCTGGAGTCACATGTAGGCCAGACCAGGTAAGGGCAGCAGATTTCCTTCCCTAGAGGACATTAGTGAACCAGATGGGTTTTCATGACAATCAGTGATGGTTTTGTGATCATTATCGGACTTCTTCCAGATATTTATTGAATTCAAATTTCACCATCTGCTGTGGTAGGATTCAAACCTGGGTCTTCTGGAATACTAGTCCAGTAACAATACCACTAGTCACCACCTCCCCCAGTATATTTACTAGGTCTTTGACCACTCACCTGACCTATTTTTTGCCATCTGTAGCTTCTTTATGTCACCTTCACAATTTACTTTCCTACCTATCTTTGCGTCATCAGCAAACTGAACTACCACACTTTTAGTCCCTTCATCCAAATGACTGATATAAATTGTAAAGAGTTGAGGCCCCAACACTGATCCCTGCGGCACACCACTCATTACATTTTTCCAACCACAAAACGACCCATTTATGCCTAATCTCTGTTTCCTGTTAGCTAGCCAGATTTCTATCCATGCCAATCTGTTACCCCCCTACACCATGAATTTTTATTACCACCTTAGTCAGTGCAAAATTAACTATTATATATTTTCAAAAAAAAAACACAAGTAGTATTTTTTGGTGGAATTCTACGGTCCCTGCCACTGAAGTCAATGGAGATTTGAATGACTCGTCATATTTTCTAGCACCAGCCCCTACCCCCAGCTCGACAGGGCCATAAAACTCCCCCCATGCTTGAGTTTTCTTTTAAGTGGACACGAGTTACCAGTGGTGAGCATCGGTATAAGCTACATGTACAGTCCGCTGGCTCCTTTTATCTCAGGTTAACTTTAATAATGTCGATGTGGTGCTCATACATACAAGGCCTCAGTTACTGTTCAGTTGATCTGATGCTCTGTGATTTTTTTTTTGTTGTTTCCCTGTCTAAAATAAAGTAAAAGTCCAAAGATTTTATTGCTGCATCCAGCAAAAGTAGAATAAAAATCTTACCTGATATTTTAAGTCCATCGTATTTCACAACTGCGCTGGGTAAGATGTTTATCTGAGCCTACGTGTTCTAGGTCAGAGCTAATAAAAACTGTCTGCAGAAACAGGTACTTACTTCATACTCTTTGCTTATTAATGAGCAAAAATCTTTTTCTACCTTTCATTCAGAGCAAATATATTAAAAATGGATTGTTTTTAAATAGCTGAGTGAACTACACGGCTGATGAGGACAAAGGTAGCACATTGTGACATTAGCAGTTATCTTGCACAGGCCTTCTGAGTGGAAATGTACAAAAGAATTCTAAAGACCCACGGAAATTTCTCCCATTTCTCTAATTCATACATCCATGGATCCAGGTGTAAATATCCACCTGAAAACCTCTTCTTTGACCCCAGCAGAGTATTTGGGGTCAAGTGGATGAAGGCCAATTTCTTCATAATTTTAAACACCTCCATCAAAAACATTTGAATTTTTCAAGGCTTTTATTATAGTATTTCTAGTTCCTCCTGCCAGACAGAATCCTAGTTCAGGATATTACGGTCCCACTGATCTGAATGGAGATTTAAATGGGGTCGGCATATCTACCGGGAGAGGGGGGACACACTGCAACGGGCGCCATAAATTCCTGGCTTGAGTGAACCTTAGCTGCATCCTATCTATTGCCTCAGCGTCCCTCCTATAGTTCCAAAACTGTACACAGTATTCCAGTTTTATATAGATTCATTATTACACCTTGACTTTTATATCCTACGCCTCTGGCCAGAAAACCCAAAAGTCCATTAACTTTTATTAATGGCCTTATCCACCTGACACGCTGCTTTTAATGTCTTATGAGTCTGAATCTCCAGATCCCTTTGCTCTTCAGGATACGCAGCCTGCACCCCCCGTTCAAAGTTTAATGACTATTTTCTCAACTAAAACATCGCCTCACATTTACTGACCTTGAATTTCATTGGCCATTTCTTTGTCCATTTGACCATCGTATCAAAATCTCATTAGCAGCTTACTTTGGGCTTCAGGATTATTTATTAGGCCTTCTCAAAACAGACCCATAGGAACGTTTGTGGCACAGAAGGAAGCCATTCAGCCCATCGTGCTGTGCTGGCTGAGAAAGCGTAATCCAGCAAAAAGAACCCCTCCAGCTCTTGTCCCATATGATTGCATGTTATAGAATCTCAAAGTGCAGACCCAAGTGTTGTTTAAATGCGATGAGGCTTTCTGCCTTTACTACCGTTTCAGGCATTTCCAGACCCCCAGCCCCTCTGGGGTAAAAAAAAAACTCCTCAATTCTCCTCTAATTCTTCCACCAATTACTTTAAAATCTATATGGTTATTGACCTCTCTGCCAATGGGAATAGGTCCTTCCCATCCACTCTGTTTAGACCCTAATAATTTTATACACCTCAGTTAAATCTCCCCTCAGCTCCGTCTGTTCCAAAGAAAACAACCCGAGTCTATCCTATCTCCCTTCATAACTAAAACTCTCCAGTCCAGCCAACATCCTGGTAAATCTCCTCTGAATCCTCTGTACTGCCATCACATCCTTCCTGTAATGTAGTGACCAAAACTGTAGCTAGTTCTCCAGGCTGCAGTCTAACTAGTGCTTTCTACATCTTAGCATAAGCTCCAGCCTCTTTTGTTCTAGGCCCCGGCCAATAAAGTATCTCATATGTCTTTGATTTTAGTATTGTCAATAAATTTGCAACCCTCTCCTTCTGGTCCTGTGACAAATCATAGATGTGAAGTGAACAGAAATGGTCCCAGATGTCCCTGTGGGACATCACCTCCCACATCCAATCACTCGGAGAGATTGCCATTAACTCCTACTCAATGTTTCCCCTCTTTAAGTAGCTTTTAATACAATGTTTTAATTCCATATCTCTTATCCTTTCTGTAGGACCACATCAAAGGTTGCCTGAAAGTCCATGAACAACAAATGCATTGTTTCTCCACTATCCACCATGCCAGTCACCTCCTCTAATTGGTTTGTCAAGCATATCCTTCCTTTCTGAACTCTATGTTGGCTGTCAGTAGTCATTTTCTCTTCATCCATTTGAGACAAAGAATGGAACCTGTGGGGAACAATAAGGACCCAAAACTTCCCAGACAATTCATTTGCGAGGCGGCATATCTCACCATCCTGCCACCCATGGGTATGGAATTCATTGCCACAGAAGGCTGTGGAGGCCAGGTCACTGAGTGTATTTAAGACCGAGATAGATAGGTTCTTGATTGGTAAGGGGATCAAAGGTTACGGGGAGAAGGCGGGAGAATGGGGTTGAGAAACTTGTCAGCCATGATTGAATGGTGCAGCAGACTCGATGGGCTGAATGGCCTAATTTCTGCTCCTATGTCTTATGGTCTTATGGTCTCATAGCTGTCCACTGTACACTATAACTGATGAAAGTCATTTACCATTGGAGCAGTTTGCGTTTTTGACGTGGATGTTTCCTCATTTTGATTGGAGATTGAAGTGTTGATGAAGGAAAATGTCAAACCTGAAAGGATGTTACACCACGGGAACAGCAAAGGACCAAGAGGCTGCTGATTTTCCATTACCTTTATCTCTCTGACAACAAAGACTGATTACATGCCCTTCATGTGAAGAGACGATTCAGTTTTGGAACACCATAGTTGGGTAAATCACAAGTACAGTTGGCGCGTGTCTCTGATTGGAAGTCAAACATAAGGGAGGATTTCCCCCTCAGCGGGCGGGCCTGGTAGGTGGGCCTGGGAGCAGCCACAAAACAGCCCCCTGCCCGCAATCGGGCCCCGGCCGCAATTTCACGCTGGCTGGTCAATTAACGGCCCAGCCAGAGTGGAACGTGTGCTGCCGGGGTGGGTGGGGGTGATGGGAGGAGCACAGGCCCTGAAGTTTGGACATGCGTTGGGGGGGGTGGTGGTTGGGCCCACTGAAAGGTCCCTGAAGGCACAGCCTCGGGCAGCTGAGGGGCTTTAAAACAAAATTAAAGGTGTCAAAAATCCGGAGAAAATGTCCACCCAGTGGACATAGTGATTATTAAAACCCTGCCCAAACATCTTTATTTTTTAAAATTTAATTCTGGAAACCTCATTCCACCCGTGAATGAGGTTTTGCAAAAAGAAACGCTAAGGCCACCTGGCCTATTTGCCTACCTGCTCATCGCAAGGGGAGCAAAGAATTCAACTTAACCACCAGCTCAAGGGCCTTAACAGGTGTCTTAACTGTTGACTCCCACACGCGCCCGCCGACCGAACCACGGTGTGAGTGTGCCACGACGTTGGGACGCACGCCCCCAGCGTCACTGGGCGCTATTTCACACTCGGGCGTGTCGGGCACAAGCCCACACAACGAGCCGAGGATCCTGCCCATGAAGTTAGCGCCGATCACGAGGCCAGGAATTCTGGAAAATCCAACCGAGGGAAACAGCCCATTGCAGTTACTGCAGGGTTGGAATGGCCAGGATAGCAAAGACCATGCACATACTACAGTCTGGGATCATTCCCTCTTTCAGACCAGGGCCTGGAGGATTAGTTTTAGTGGCATCTCGTACTTTGCTCAGGATTAACAGCCACAGCTGAAAATGGTCAGTGAAGAATTAAGTTTACAATGTCATCAGTGAAAGATCATCAGAATTAATGAGCAGAAAATGACTAGGAAATTACAGTGCTGCTGCCAGTAATAACTCTGTTGTGAGTATGTAACACCCATCTAGACTTTCGAATTAGGCCTTGCACATGTATTAATAGATTAAAAACTGTGAGCAGTCACAGAGTTCAAAAGGTAGTGCACCTGTGGAAAATGTCAAGAGACGCCTGGTTTTATTGAAAACTAAGCAATTGAATTGCCCACCAGCTGAGCTCATTGGTGCTTTCGAGCTGTGAGTTTTCGACCTCCATCACCCCTCCCCCCTCCTTCCTCCTCGCTCACCTCCCTCAGCTGGTAGCACTCACTCTTGGCTGTGCTCCCTCCACCACTTGGAGTTAACCAAAGCTCTGCTGCAGCTGAGACCTGTTCACCCGTCTCCCTGATTCGGGATAAGGAGGTCGTGGGTTCAAGTCTGATTTTGAGCTGAAAAATTACTCTCCAATGCCCTTGTTACAAAATAATGTTCCATAAACACTGTAAATTATTGAAACCGAGAACTATTAAAAATAATGGAAGTGGTGGGATTAGATTGGCGCAAAATAGACGGGTTGAATGGCCAGTGTCTGAGTTGTAACATTTCATGATTCTGTGATTCTATAAAATGCTATAATATGGTTTTATACTCTCTTAATACATTATAGAAACTTGCATTTATATAGCTCCTTTAATGTAGTAAAACATCCCAAGATGCTTCCCAGGAGTAATTATTGAACAAAATTAGACACTGAGCCACATAAGGAGATATTAGGTCAGATGACCAAAATCTTGGTCAAAGAGGGAGGTTTTAAGAAGCGTCTTAAAGGAGGGGGAGAGAAGCCAAGAGTTGGTGCGGGGAGATGGGCGAACAGGTCTCAGTGCAAGTTAAGACACCTGCGGCAGAGTTTTGGATGACACCAAGTTGCAGAGGGTGTAATGTGGGAGCGCAGCCTGCTACGCGTTGGAGTGGTCATGTCTAGAGGTAACAAAGGATGAGGGTTTCAGCAGTCAATGAGCTGAGATAGGGGTGGAATCGGTGATGTTACGGAGATGGAAATATGCGGTCCTAGTGGTCAGTAGCTCATCTCAATGTCAAATATGACACAAAGCTTGCAAACAGTCTGGTTCAGCCTCCGAGAGTTACCAGAGAGAGGGGTAAAGAAAATCATGTTGTACATTATGTTGTAGTAACAACAGTGACTACATTTCAAAAAGACCTCATGAGCTGTGAGGCACGATGGGGTGTCATGGGGTCATGACATTTCTTTCCTAGTAACAATGACTTGGATCTTCATCCTCGAGGCTGTTTGCGGGAGTCAAGAAAATTCCCGGCTCGGCCTGACCGCTTCGGGAGAAAGTGCCCACGAGGGCTGGAGTTGACCAGCTGACCCGGGAAAAAGTTCGGAGGCAGTCACAGTGGCTGCCAGGTGTTTAAAGGGCCCATCTCGGTGCTGTGGGACCTCGTCCCAGTTAAAATAACAGCAGAAAGGCCCTCCTACCCTCAACCACCTTCACCTCCTCACACCCCTATCCCTCTCCCCATACAGGCTACTTCATGCCCCCCACCCCCCATGGCCCCTCATGCACCCCCTTGCCAAGATATGGCATTTCCCTGCTCATTCACCCAGTATACACCGTATGGAACCATAAACTCTATTGTGACAGTAAAGAGTGTGTAAAAAACCTTTCAAAAATAGTTATTCATTGATAACTCCCTATTTACTTAAAAACCAACTCCTATTTACTATAGCCCAATAAGCATCAATCATCCGGGACCTTTAAGGTTTCAATAGCTGAAACTGCAAGCACTTGAAACCTCTCTGCCTTGTGTAAATAAACATTGTGAAATTGACAGCATATATCAGAGAGAAAAAACTGTCAATCAAACAATGTTTTCCCTGGGGCTCCTGTTTAGTACTCTAATGGATGTTTCTTCTCTCATATGATCAGACTTGGCTCAGAGCCCAGAAATCCATTACACTTGTTGATACAACTGCACCCCAGGGAAAATATTGCTTGATTAATAGCTCTGACTTTCTATCTATGCTGTCAATTTCACAATATTTATTTACACAAGGTACAGAGGTTTCAATTTCTTGCAGTTTCAGCTATTGAAACTTTATAGGGACAGGATAATTGACACTTTTATTAGGCTGTAGTAAATAAGAGTTGCTCTTTAAGAAAATGGAAAGTTGCTTTTTTAAAGCTATTTTTTACGCACCTTACTTCACAATTGGATTCATTGGCTCTATACAGGGTGTAATGGATGAATGGGCATGGATGTGCCATATCTGGGCATGGGGACATGAGGTGCCATGGGGTTGGGTGGGGGCTATACCTTAGCATGGGGGACATGAGGAGGATCTTTTGAAACTTATCTTTCAAAAAAACTTTTTCACACAGCGAGTAGTTCAGGTCTGGAATGCACTGCCTGGAAGTGTGGTGGAGGCAGGTTCAATCGAGGCATTCAAGAGGGCATTGGATGATTACTAGAATAGAAACAATGTGCAGGGGTATGGGGAAAAGGCAGGGCAATGGCACTAGGTCATAATGCTCATCTGAAGACACGATGAAGACACGGTGCAGACACTATGGGCTGAATGGCATCCTTCTATGCCATTAAAACTGTGTGATTCTGTGATGGTTCACAGCTCTTTTGAGGGGGCCATGAACCACGACTCATTGAAAATCTGGCCCCGATTCCAGGAAAATGGTGGAGGTCCAAGACGTGCCCATTCCCTCAACGGAGTGCATGTTGCTGGCTCACAATCTGCACCAGCTTTCACCCCTCAAAGGCACTCCTGAAAATTGCAAAACTCGGGAATGGGATCAGGCATCCTGGAATCGGGTCCCAGCCGCCAGTTTCAGAGGGCTCCCAAGACTCAGTGAAAATCCAGGCCAACGTTAGGATGTCACATCTGAGAATAGGTATCGCGCCTGAACTAGATTTTAACTTTGATTCATGTGAAGTATTAGTGGGTGAAATGAAAATCCCTGGATGGTAAAAATAAAACCATAAAGGAAAATACATGATAATTTTATTCAGTGTTTAGACTATTAAAGGAAAAGTGGTTTTGAGGCAGAAGTGCTACACGATGCTGAAAGGGCTACTATAAGTGGAATAAAACGGAAAGCCCAGGTTCATGCATGATCTTTATTCAAAGTCTCCAATATTGCTAATGATAGTCTGTTCTTTTAATGTAATGGATGTAATATTATTGCACCGCAGTCTCTACAGTAATACGTGCTGACTGCCCTAAGGGCTGCAGTGTTAGTGCTCACAGGAAGACAGTAATTATGTGTGAAAAATTTTGCTGAATGTAATATTGGCTGTGAAATTACTGCCCAGGGTTCAGTAATATTATCTCCATTCCATATTGTTTCTGTGATCACACTCTGCCTGCTATCCCTCCAAACCAATTAGCTTCTAGAGTCTACAGATGTGAGGTTGCCATAGCGATGGCTTGCCTCCCGAAAAAATAGAGAAGACAAAGGTCGAATACAATTAGTCGCTACAAGATTGAAGGAAACACGAAGAACACCTAAACTAGACCACGGTTTCTGCTGGCTGTACAGCTGAAACACAGGGAATTTGGAGGAAGAATCGCCAGGACAGCCAATTGGATCAGGGAATTAATCAAAACTGATCATTTTCCCACTAGCATCGTGGAATACTAATACGTTCACCATGTTGAGGGCTTTTATTTTAGCGTTTTTAACCCCATTTCTAAAACTTATTGTCAATGAGGGGTCATTACCATTTTTCCCTCTCATTTTTTATAGACTCATAGACGTCTACAGCACAGAAGGAGGCCATTCGGCCCATCGTGTCCACGCCAGTCAACAAAGATCTGACTACACTGATCCCATTTTCCAGCGCTTGGCCCTTAACCCTGGAGGCTATGGCAATGCAAGTGACCTGGCCGATCCAACACGTTCCCCTCCAAAATCAGCATGAGGCCCTGTGGCCCTCTCTTTTTATGCAACGACTGCCACAGGATGGGTTCTCCATCATGTTTACTCTCACCCCTTCACAGAGAAGCACCTACCTCCATCCCTAGAAACATGGCTGAGGTCAGTAACTGTGCAATCGGGCTTTACATTCATGCCCCAGTGCACGAGACAACATTTCTCAATCATTTATTACTCCAGTTTTACTCAATTCCCTGATTTCTTTTACTAACCAATTTCGCTCTTATTATTGAAGTCACCCTGTGTTGCTATGATGTTTACTCTCTGCGAAGAGCTGTGGGCTGTCCAACACTGGAATGAACTAAATTCTATAAGTGTGCCCGGCTTGAGGTGAAATGCTACGTACCTGTCTCATCGGTATAATATTCCTTATATTACTTACCAATCACTTTACAAGTGTAATTATAACATGACTGAAAGTTTCCCTGCACAACCTTTTATTCCCAATTATTCATGGAATGCTATACTTTTTCTTGCTCCAAATTCCAGAAGAAGTAAGTATTTCATTTCTTTGTTTATCCTTCTCTCCGTAACACCTTCCTGTTTCTTCACCCTTATTTGCCAGACTACGTGGGCTGGAAATTTTTCTGGAGCCGGGATTGGCACTGGTTTTACACCCAACTATCAGGTCCAAGGCCAGCCAGAAATTGGGTCTCAGGTCTGATTACCGTTTTTTTTTTCGCACAAACACAGCAGCTGTTGCACTTCCATAGGCAGCTCACCAGTTTACTGAGCAGAATATCAGACCATCTATCAAACTCAGGCTGGTGCGGGGAAGAAGGGGGAAGGGAATAATGTGGGGAATTGAGGTGACTGCGGAGTCAGGAAACTACTGTCACTGTAGGAAGGGTTTTCTTTTTTAAAAACATTTTTCTTAAAAAAAGCTTTCCTGTAGTAATTGGCTGCTGTAGAATCCTTCTCTGCTCATAGAATCATGGAATGGTTACAGCACAGGGAAAGGCCATGTAGCCCATCATGTCTCTGCTGGCTCTCTACATGGGCAATTCTCTTAGTCCAATCCCCTGCCTATTCCCCGTTAGCCCGCACATAATGACCCAGTTCTCTTTTCAATGCCATGATCGAATCTTCCTTCACCACACTCTCAAGCCGTGTGTTCCAGATCCTAACCACTCAGTGCGTGAATATGATTTTCCTTAGGTACCTGTGTCCAATTCCCGGCTTGGGAAAACTGTCCTCGGTTAAGTCGGGGGGACAGGAAGGGTCTGGCTCAGGAATCCCACCCACTGGTGGCAGGACGCCAATTAGGCTCATTCCTGAGCTACCTTACACCAATTATCCCCGAGCTCCCCGGAATTTAGTGGTGGCTCAGGAATTAAATGGGATTGATTTGGGTTTCCCAAGGCTCCCAAAGGTTTGCTTGGGTTTGCCTGCAGCAGCGTAGAGGGGGTAGTGGGGGTAGTGGGGGTGGGGGAGCTGGGGGGTGTGGAGGGGTAGGGGGTAGTGGGGGTGGGGGAGGTGGGGGGATGTGGGGTGGGATGGGAGGGGGTAGTGGGATGGGGGGGTGGTTGGGGGATTAGGGGGTGGGGGGGGGTGGGGGGATGGGGAGGTTCGGGGGTGGGGGGTGGGGAGGTGTTCCATCATTCATAGGCATTCAGTGCCCAATCGAGGGACCCAGCAACAGGGAGTGGAAGCCGTTGCAAGTTACCCCACCTGCCCTTACCTCCAACTCCCCTGCCCCCCTCCCTGCAATCCCCCTTCTCACCCCACTCACCTGCCTCCTGGGATCCAGCAGCAATCCTCTGAGTAGGTCTCAGAGCATTACCAGCAGCAGCCACTGCCCCCTGTCACCCTGTCGGCCTCTGATTGGCCAACAGCTCTCAGGGACTGGATTTCTGCCCTCCTCAGTCCTTAATCCCATGGGTCGCCCAGTGCTTTCCAGTTAAGTGCCTGAGTGCACGTAAATTGCATTGGACCTTCACTCAGCAGCGACAGGGGACTTCCACCGGTCGGGCGATCCACATCACAGGGAACTAAATCCTGCCCAACATATTTCAACATTACACAACAACTAAAGATAGAACAACCACAAAACACTCAAAAGAATACTGAGCATTAATGGTAGTACATATACAGGGAGTGCAATTATTCAAGAACGTCCTATCTATCTGTTTGCAGGCTAAATTCTATCACTCGATAGCAAGTGTTGTGAATAGGGTAGCATTTTCCATGATGCTGTGTGACTCATGTCACCTAGCAAGGATTTTCTGATACTTGTACAATGATATATTTCTGATTTATTCTCCACTCACTTTGCAAGAAAGTGAAACTTAATTGAACATCACCGCCCCTGAACTTCAGATGGTAAAGGTTGTATTGATGTCTCTGCTGGAGTGAACAACATCAGGATTAAAACTGATCACTACAGGTCTGGAAGATCCCAGACATCATCCCCATTTACTGCTACATTAACCAACTTGAATGAGGCTCAGTATTCAACTGAACAATGTAGGCTCAGAGATTTTCACCTTTTGATAACCATTCAATGGAAAACACATCGTGTGGTTGTCTCAGGAGGACAATGTTGAGCCTCACATTTGGTGGTCACTTCAATCGAAATCTCATTGCAGAGGGGGTGGAGTTGCTTTGTTAGTAAGCAATAGCAAGATAGCAAGAAATGACATAGGGTCAGATGATGTAGAATCTGTGTGGGTAGAGTTGAGGAACCGCAAAGGTAAAAAAACCATAATGGGAGTTATGTACAGGCCTCCGAACAGTAGTCAGGGTGTGGGGCACAAGATACACCAGGAGATAGAAAAGCCATGTAAGAAAGGCAAGGTTACAGTGATCATGGGGGATTTCAATATGCAGGTAGACTGGGAAAATCAGGTTGGTAGTGGATCCCAAGAAAAGGAATTTGTGGAATGTCTACGAGATGACTTTTTGGACCAGCTTGTGGTGGAGCCACTAGGGAACAGACAATTCTAGATTTACTGATGTGTAATGAGGCAGATTTGATAAGGGAGCTTAAGGTGAAGGAACCCTTAGGAGGAAGTGACCATAATATGATAGAATTTACCCTGCAATTTGAGAGGAAAAAGCTGGAATCAGATGTAACGGTATTACAGTTGAATAAAGGCAACTACAGAGGCATGAGGGAGGAGCTGGCCAGAATTGACTGGGAGATGAGCCTAGCAGGAAAGACAGTGGAACAGCAATGGCAGGAGTTTCTGGGAGTAATTTGGGAAACACAGCAAAAATTCATCCCTCGGAAGAAGAAGCATACTAAAGGGAGGATGAGGCAACCATGGCTGACAAGGGAAGTCAGGGACAGCATAAAAGCTAAAGAGAAAGCATACAATGCGGCGAAGAGCAGTGGGAAACCAGGGGATTGGGAAGCCTACAAAGACCAACAGAGGACAACTAAAAAAGAAATAAGGAGGGAGAAGATTAAATATGAGGGTAAACTAGCCAGTAATATAAAAGAAGATTGCAAGAGTTTTTTTAGATATATAAAGGGGAAGAGAGAGGCAAAAGTGGACATCAGGAAAATGACGCTGGAGAAGTAGTAGTGGGGCACAAAGAAATGGCGGAGGAACTGAATAGGTACTTTGTGTCGGTCTTCACAGTGGAAGACACAAGTTACATCCCCAAAGTTCAAGAGAGTCGGGGGGCAGAGGTGAGTATGGTGCCCATTACCAAGGAGAAGGTGCTAGGAAAACTGAAAGGTCTGAAGGTGGATAAATCACCTGGACCAGATGGATTACATCCCAGAGTTCTGAAGGAGATAGCTGAAGAGATAGTGGAGGCGTTAGAGGTGATCTTTCAGGAATCACTGGAGTCAGGGAGGATCCCAGAGGACTGGAAAATCACTAACGTAACCCCCCTGTTTAAGAAGGGAGTGAGGCAAAAGACGGGAAATTACAGGCCGATTAGCCTGACCTCGGTCTTGGTAAGATTTTAGAGTCCATTATTAAGGATGAGATTTCAGAATACGTGGAAGTGCGTGGTAAAATAGGGCAAAGTCAGCATGGTTTCATCAAAGGGAGCTCATGCCTGACAAATCTGTTAGAATTCTTTAAGGAGGTAACGAGTAGGTTAGACAAAGGAGAGCCAATGGATGTTATCTACTTGGACTTCCAGAAGGCCTTTGACAAGGTGCCGCACAGGAGGCTGCTCAGTAAGATAAGAGCCCATGGTGTTAGAGGCAAGGTACTAGCATGGATAGAAGATTGGCTGTCTGGCAGGAGGCAGAGAGTGGGGATAAGGGGGTCCTTCTCAGGATGGCGACCAGTGACTAGTGGAGTTCCACAGGGGTCAGTGTTGGGACCACAACTTTTCACTTTATACATTAATGATCTAGATGAAGGAACTGAGGGCATCCTGGCTAAGTTTGCAGCTGATACAAAGATAGGTGGAGGGACAGGTAGTATTGAGGAGGCGGGGAGGCTGCAGAAGGATTTGGACAGGTTAGGAGAATGAGCAAAGAAGTGGCAGATAAAATACAACATAGGGAAGTGCGAGGTCATGCACTTTGGTAGGAAGAATAGAGGCATAGACTATTTTCTAAATGGGGAGAGAATTCGGAAATCTGGAGTGCAAAGGGACTTGGGAGTCCTAGTCCAGGATTCTCTTAAGGTTAACTTGTAGGTTCAGTCGGTAGTTAGGAAGGCAAATGCATGTTGGCATTTATTTTGAGAGGACTAGAATATAAAAGCAGGGATGTGCTGCTGAGGCTTTATAAGGCTCTGGTCAGACCACATTTCGAATATTGTGAGCAATTTTGGGCCCCGTATCTCAGGAAGGATGTGCTGGCCCTGGAGAGGGTCCAGAGAAGGTTCACGAGAATGA
The DNA here is from genome assembly GCF_017639515.1 of Carcharodon carcharias. Classification (NCBI taxonomy): domain Eukaryota; kingdom Metazoa; phylum Chordata; class Chondrichthyes; order Lamniformes; family Lamnidae; genus Carcharodon; species Carcharodon carcharias. The sequence continues at coordinate 1,184,586 of NC_054480.1, forward strand.
TCCCAGGAATGAAAGGCTTAACATATGAGGAATGTTTGAGGACTCTGGGTCTATACTCGATGGAGTTTAGAAGGACGAGGGGGGATCTGATTGAAACTTACAGAATACTGAAAGGCCTGGACAGAATGGACATGGGGAAGATGTTTCCATTAGTAGGAGAGACTAGGACCCGAGGGCACAGCCTCAGAGTAAAGGGAAGACCTTTTAGAACAGAGATGAGGAGAAACCTCTTTAGCCAGAGAGTGGTGAATCTATGGAATTCATTGCCACAGAAGGCTGTGGAGGCCAGGTCATTGAGTGTATTTAAGACCGAGATAGATAGGTTCTTGATTGGTAAGGGGATCAAAGGTTATGGGGAGAAGGCAGGAGAATGGGGTTGAGAAACTTATCAGCCATGATTGAATGGCAGAGCAGACTCGATGGGCCGAATGGCCTAATTTCTGCTCCTATGTCTTATGGTCTTATGGTCTTCATTGTCAAAGCTCACAAAACAAGTGGCAGTTTGAGTGAGGGGACTCAAGGGAAAACATACCCCACCCCCTGCCATCCCTGCCCCCACCACTCCCCCACCTCCCCCCCGCCAGCCCCAGCATGAGCTAGGATCACCAGGAAGAATTTTGGAAGAGGTCACTTTGTAATCAGAAGATTCCTTCTGGATGAGTGCGGCCCCCACAACACTCAAGAAGCTTGACACCGTCCAGGACAAAGCAGCCACTTGATTGGCACCCGATCCCCAAACATTCACTCCCTCCACCACCAACACAGAGTAGCAGCAGTGTGTACCATCTACAAGATGCACTGCAGGAATTCACCAAGGGCCCTTAGACAGCACCTTCCAAACCCCCGACCACTACCATCTAGAAGGACAAGGGCAGCAGACACATGGGAACACCACCACCTGGAAGTTCCCCTCCAAGCCACTCACCATCCTGACTTTGAAATATATCACCATTCCTTCACTGTCACTGGGTCAAAATCCTGGAACTCCCTTCCTAACAGCACTGTGGGTGTACCAACACCACATGGACTGCAACGGCTCAAGAAGGCAGCTCACCACCACCTTCTCAAGGGCAAGTAGGGATGGGCAACAAATGCTGGCCCAGCCAGCGATGGCCACATTTTGTGAAAGAATAAAATTTTTAAAAATCCTTGTTAAAGTGACCCAATCATTTTGTTGCACTTAAAAACGTCAAAGTATCATTTGTCCCTGACATGGTGGGTCCTGCATTTGTGGTCGTCATTTTCCTTCATCTTACAATTGCCCCTTTAAAATCGAGCTTCCACTCTGATGAACTGTCTTCAGCACAATTGCATACAAACTACTGCGGGGGCAAAATATATCTCTTCCATAAAATCAATTATTTGGTACACAATTGTTCTCAAATGTAAAAGCTACACATGAAAAATTAAGAATATTTTCAAAGAATCAATAACTTGACGAACACTGCCATGTCCCACTAATTGTGTAAAGAGTTATTGACTTAGGAAGAAGCTGGGGTGGGGTCATTCTCACACAGTCGTTTAGTACATTACACGTGACAAACTAATGAAGTTAATTTGTGTAGATCCAGGATAAAAAAGATCAAATCTGGAGCTTTCTTCTACTCTGTCTTTAATGAGAATGATGTTTCTGTATATTTGCTCGTTTTTAGAATCAGGCTATTCTGGATACAAGGGCTGGAATTTTCTGGTTCTGTTGGCATTGGGCACCATGGCAGCTGTGAGAGGAACAACATGGAGAGAAGGCCAAAAATTGATTTGACACGGGCGTGGAATCACAGCGGGATCATCCGATGGTGTCTGCCATGGTGGAATGCTAATCCCACTGGAGGCCGGCATGAACCCAACTTACATCCTGTTAGTGGGGCGCAAAGAAAGGCCCAACTGGAATGGCTCTCCCACCCCCCCACCATGCCAGATTTACCGTTACGCTGGCAGGAAATCACGCCAGCCCTAGTACACTTAGAACTATAGAACATCACAGCACAGAAAACAGGCCATTTGGCCCTTCCAGTCTGTGCCAAAATATTATTCCGCTAATGCCATTGACCTGCACCCAGTCCATAACCCACACTTCCTGACGAGTGTGACGTCCAGGACTCGGGACTTACTGCCAGGGCCTTGCTCACATCTTGGACGCCCGAGGAGCAGGAGATGCTGGAGCCCGACAGCCAGCAGACCCTGGAGGAACACGTGCATCACACACCGGGTGGATTCTCACGGACATGGCTCCACCACAAGGCAGCTCACGGGTGGTAGGAGGTCACCGTCGATGTATTGGGTCTGCTTCCGGACATCAATGTCTCGGCTCTGGGCTGCTCCAGATGAGCAGCGAGCAGGGGGAGAGGGAAGTCCAGCTGTGAGCTGGAGAGGAAGGTGTACCAGCGGAGGTGGGAGAGGACGGTTTATGTTTGACTGGGAGAGGAAGGCGGGTGGGGGCGTGAGGTTGGGTGGGGGTGAGGTTAGGAGGGGAAGGAGGGAGTACAGGGGGAGGAGGGTGTAACGGGGGAGAATGGGGTAAGTGGGGAGGTAGGTGCAAGGGGGGAGGAAGGCGTAAGAGAAGGAGTTCGGAGGCGGTAGGATTCGGAGTTGGGGAGAAGTCCGTGGAGGAGGAAGGAGTTTGAGGGGGAAGAAGCCTGGAGGTAGGAAGGTGTCTGGGGGGAGGAGGGAGTAAGAGGCGGGGATGTCCAGGTGAACGTGTAAGGGAGGGGTCTCTGGTGTCAATGACTGCCTCCTGGGGAGTGAGCAGAAGGTGGGTGTGGTAGGAGGGAATGGGGCATGTGAGAGAGAGCAGAGGGAGCAGGAAGGCTGGGAGGGTGAGGTTCAGATGGTAGCCATAGAAGGGACGTTGAGGGTGGTTGGTGGGGACTCGGAGACAGACACGCACCCTGGGGGTGGGAAGGAGGCGGTCGGGGAGGTGAATGTGGATGTGGGTGGGATTCTCAGAAAGGTAGGAAATGTGCATGTTTAGCTGAACATCCTGAAAGAAGAGGGTTGTGGCCAGTAGGTGATGGAGAGAAGGTGGAAGGTGAAGCCAACGGGGTCAAAGATGATTGGGGGAAAGGACATGGGTGACCGGGGGAGGGGAAAGGACAGGGGAGTTGACCAAAGATCTGACTACGGCCATCATTGTCAAAATCGAAAGTAAGAGGAGCCTCGTGTTGGACAAGCACTGGTGCAGCATGGGAGTGCGGTCAGTGGGTGGCTGTAGATGCAACTCAGGCTCAGATGGACGACTGAAAGAGAACCCCAGCAGGCAGCATTGAAAATGCTCAGGACAGTGAGATGAGTGTGATGGAGGAAGGCTCTGCGTCCGTGGGGGAGTGCTAGAACGAGGCTCCGAAACCCTGCCTCACACGCATACACTTCTCCCTTCAGAATCACTCACGGCCCAGCTGCACGCAGCATTGGGGGGGTGTAGGGGATGCAGGAGGAGGACTCACCAAGCCTGTCAATGAAGCTGAAAGACACCATTACACAATATTCAGTGAAACTGAATATCTTTTCAGTTAAAAAGTGACAAAATGTGTTCAGCTGTGCAACCGCTTGTGGTCAGAGATTCTTCACTTTTCTAGGCCTACTACCTCTTCTAGGTGCTGCCCTGACATCCACAGCAGGGGTGGGGACAGCCTGTGCAATGGTCGGCCCTGTTGCCTCTGATGATTTCAGTGTGGGTCCTCTGGAGAGCCGAGGCAATGAGGGCCGTGACTTGCTCTGGCTGTCCTCCTGTGGGCCAGCTTCTCCCTCTGCAGTGACAGAGGGCAAGGTTGAGGGGGGTCACAGGTAAAGGGGACTCGGAAGGAGTGGACATCCTCTCAGATTCCCAAGTGAATGACCCGGGGTGGTCCAGCTGCTCCTCCTCCTCCCTTCGTGTGTCCGAGGACCCCGGCCTGACTCCTTGAGGGGAAGGAGCACCTGGAGGGACGTTGAGAAGCCCCATTTCCCTCTCGCGCGGCCACTGCAGGAACTCACCCATGGCTCCCGTGATGGAGTGCAGGTCTGCACACATCTCCGCGTTCTGCTGGACCAGGGTCTCCATGGTGTCCACCATCCTCCCCATAGAGAGCTCCATACATGTACATGTGGGCACCACATCATCAGAGAGCAGGCGGACACACTCCTCTGCCTCGTGCATCACTCTGTTGAGGACTTCCAACAGCTTGGCATGATGTTCCCCCACATTCTGCTGACTCTCCACAATGATTTGGAAGATTAAATCCAGAAGCTCATCATCTAACTCGGACCTCACAGATGCCTCTTTCCCAGCAGCCCTCCGAGTGCCGGGGAGCTGGGCTGAACCTGCCTCCTCCTGCTGTGGACACGTGTCCGTGCGGTGACCACCAGATTGTGAACCTAAGCCTGCTCCAGATCTGGGTCCCACCGAGGTGTGTGTCTCTGCGCTGGTGGAGGGTGTGGGTAAGCGCTGTGAGGGGTCTTCCAGGCTGCTTATTTCCAGCTCTTCAATGGAGGAGGTGTCCTCTTGGCTGGAGGTGAGGATGTGGATGGAGTTTAGGGATTGGCTGGCTGAGGGTGTTGGTCACTTGGCAGAGCTCCCTGTGAACCAGAGATAATGAGTGCAGGGCAGCAGAGTCAAAAGCAGGAGAGAGACACTCACAGTTGTGTTGAGAGAGGGATGATGTGGTGCAGGATCCTCACCAGGGTGTTCACCAGTGATCTCATCGTCATCACAGGCAGGGGCCACATTCTCACCAGTCAGCGCAATGGCACAATCCTCAAAGTGAGTGAAGGGCCTAATGTGGGCCACTCCATCCCCCCCCCAGCCGAAGTCTGGGACCTCTCCCTGATGTGAGCCAGCTTCTCCTGTATGAAAACAGATGGAGAGAGTGTGAGCAGGACACATGGCGCTGAGTGGAATGTTTGTGTGGTGAGCGGAGACATGGACAGGATGAGGAATCAAACTCGAGAGGATATGATCCTGATGGGGATGTGAGGGTGTGTGTGAGAGTTAGTGGTGTTGTCCCTTGAGGTGTGAGATCCCTGTGGGTGTGTGATGGGTTTGGGAGTGTGTGAGTTGAGAATGATGAGTGGGTGACTTACCCTGATGGAACAGGTGAGATCATTCATCCTCTTCCTGTACTGGATGGCTGACCTCCTCTGTGCTCCGGGGGCACTGACTGCCCTGCCACTGCCTCCCAGGCCGGATTGGTGACTCTGGTGGACCTCCTGCGGCCAGCGCAGGGGGTAGAGGACATTGCAGCAGCCTTCCACAGTGTCCAGCAGGCGTCCCAGAGAGGCCTCACTAAATCCGGGGGCTGCCGTCTTCTTTGTTTTTGGGGCCACCTGTCACCTGGAGCGGTCCTGGTCTGGAGACATGAAGTCGGCAGCGCTCTTGCGCTCTTTAAAGATGGCACCTGGAGTGAGGAAGCGCTGAGGTCATGGCGTGCCGGGCAAATCCCAGCCTGCCCACCGGCGATCCAGGGTGTTTCTCATGAATGCATTATTAACGAGGCAGGACGCGCCGGGAATGGGACGATATGATGTGAAAACCCACCACCGGGGCCGGCAGGTAAAACGTCTTTTTTCCCGCCTGCTACCGGATTTTGTGCAAATCTGGAACAATTCCACCCAACCTGTGATATGGAGAACATTGTTGTGTTGTGCCTGAAAGAAACATTGAGACATTCAGAGCCAGCGGACATCGATTGAAGGTAAATGGAAACGAACCAATGGTGATGTGAGGAATTTATATTTCACTTCTTTCCTATTTCTACTTAGTTCTGCTGAAGGGTCATGAGGACTCGAAACGTCAACTCTTTTCTTCTCCGCCGATGCTGCCAGACCAGCTGAGTTTTCCAGGTAATTCTGTTTTTGTTTTTTCATTTTTTTATGCCGTGAGTGGTTAGGATCTGGAACGACCTTTCTGAAAACGTGGTGGAGGCTGGTTCAACTGTGGCTTTTAAAAGGGAAGTGGTTAACTATCTGAAGAGAAAACAATTTGTAAGGCTCCGGGAAAAAGGTGAGAGAATCGGATTAGCTGTGCTGTTCTTTCAGAGAGCCTGCATTGGCTCTTTGGGGGCCAATGACCTCCCACTGTGCTGTAACCATTCTATGGTTCTATATTTCATTGATTTACAATGGAGCTAATTGGACCATTGGAAGTATCTGTGCACATTCTGGATGTTTTTAGCACTTGGGATTTCGACAGTGTCCTGCGAATCTGCCTTCAGAACTTCAGTGAAGAATGCTAGAAACCCTGGAGAAGTAGCATGCATGGCAAAAGATTAGGTGTTTGTATCTCTAGAATTATCTACATCCTGATATTCCGTTGTCACTTATACAATCGCTGTTACGTCCTCTGGTTCCCAGAATCCACAATAATCACTTTAGACGCTCTAGACTCAAACACGGGAGTTTCATCGAGTGTATTTCCCGCTGCTCTCCATGTGGCTGGTAGACTGATACATTGTCATTCAACACATGACTGCAGTGCAGCAGTGAGTGTGGCACCCCGGGGTATATATTCATTAACAATCACTTCCTAACTATTTACAAATAATATAACAACACAACATCCATCTTTGTTTAAAAAAAGTAATGCCCCCATATCAATATAACTGTCCCAATTATTAACACTTTTTCTAAACTAAAGATTAACAAACAACTTTTATAAATAAACTGAACAGCTTAAGAGTCTTTTATAGCTTGTTTTCTTTTCTCAAAATATTAATCACTGCATCATTTAGGTGATAAGATATTTTGCTTCCATCTTGGCACTCATCGCTCTCAGTGGGGAGTTGGCACACTGCATGAGCAATGTGAGTGATGCTGCTGGTGGTGTTGATGATCTTTTCTGTTTTTCTAGCTCAGGTGTAGGTGGAATATGGACTCTGCTCCTTCTCATTTGAATATCGGTTTTCCACTCAATCATATATGACCTTGGAGACTCAGCTTCACTGAGGGAGTGAGGAAGGATATTGGCTCAGAAAATCATGATGTGGAATCTGTTTGGGTGGAGATAAGAAACACCAAGGAGCAGAATACAGAATACATTGGTGGGGGTTGTTTATAGGCCCCCAAACAGTAACGGAGATGTAGGGGAAGGCATTAAGCAAGATGCACGCAATAAGGGTACAACTGTAATTGTGAGTGACGTTAATCTACATATAGATTGGACAAACCAAACCGGCAATAATACTCTGGAGGAGGATTTCCTGGAGTGCATACATGATGGTTTTTTTAGACCAAAACACCGAGGAACCAACGAGAGACCAGACTATTCCAGACTGGGTATTGTACAATGAGAAAGGATTAATTAATAATTTTGTTGTGGGGGATCCCTTGGGGAAGAACAACCATAAAATGATAGAATTGTCCATTGAGATGGAGAGTGAAGAAGTTGCGAGTTGCCAAAGATGGATTGGGAAACCTTACTAAAAGGGATGACAGTGGATAGGCAATGGCTAATATTTAAGGAACGTGTGCGTGAATTACAACAATTATTCATTCCTGTCTGGCACAAAAATGAAACAGGAAAAGTGGCTCAATCATGGATTACAAAGGAAATTAGGGATAGTATTAGATCCAAAGAGGAGACATATAAAATTGCCAGAAAAAGCAGCAAGCCTGAGGATTGGGAGCAGTTTAGAATTCAGCAAAAGTGGACAAAAAGCTTGATCAAGAAGGGGAAAATGGAGTTTGAGAGTAAACTTGCAAGGAACATAAAAACTAACTGTAAAAGCTTCTATAAATATGTGAAGAGAAAAAGATTAGCAAAGACAAAAGTAGGTCCCTTACAGTCAGAAACGGGGGAAATTATAATGGAGAACAAAGAAATGGCAGAAGAACTGAACACATATTTTTGTTCTGTCTTCACAAAAGAGGACACAAATAATTTCCCAGAAATGTTAGGGAACCAAGGGTTTAGCAAGAGGGAGGTATTGAAGAAAATCTGTATTACTAAAAAAAATGGTGCTAGAGAAATTAATGGGGTTAAAGGCTGAAAAATCCCCAGGGCCTGATAATTTACATCCCAGATGTAAATAATTTACATCCCAGATGCACTAAAGGAAGTGGCCCTGGAAATATTGGATGCATTGGTGGTCATCTTCCAAAATTCTATAGACTCTGGAGCAGTTCCTACAGATTGGAGAAGGGGCAAATGTAACCCCACTATTTAAAAAAGTAGGGAGAAAAAAAACAGAGAATTACAGACCAGTTAGCCTAACATCTGTAATGGGGAAAATGCTAGAGTCTATAAAAGACGAGGTTACAGAACACTTGGAAAGCATTAACAGGATTAGACAAAGTCAGCATGGGTTTATGAAATGCTTAACTAATCTACTGGAGTTTTATGAGAACGTAACTAGCGGGATAGATAATGGAGAACCAGTGGATGTGGTGTATTTGGATTTCAAGAAGGCTTTTGATAAGGTCCCACATGAGAGGCTAGTGGGCAAAATAAAGCACATGCGGTCAGGAGTAATATACTGGCATGGATTGAGAATTGGGTGACAGACCAGAAACAGAGGGTGGGATTTTTCACACCTGTCCACCGCCAGGATCTTCCGGTCCTGTCGCAAGCCAAGGGACTTCTGGCTGGGGTGTAGCCTTGCCCAGGGCAGGTCCCGTGACGGGGCTGAAAAATCCCGGCCAGAGAGTGGGAATAAATGGGTCTTTTTCCAGGTGGTGGGTGGTGACTAGTGGGGTACTGCAGGGATCAGTGTTTGGGCCCCAGCTACTCACAATATATGTCAATGACTTGGATGAGGGAACCAAATGCAATATTTCCAAGTTTGCTGACAACACAAAACTGGGCGGGGTTGTGAGGGGAAGAGGAGAAAGGAAGCTTCAGGGCAATTTAGACAAGTTGGGCAGAATTTTACATTCGCCGTGTGGGCCCGACAGGCCAGACCATAAAATGACGCGTGATGACGTTGGGTGTGCAGCTCGGTGTCATTGTGAACTCGTGCCGGAGTCGGCTGCGCACCTGCCGATAATTGAAAGGCCTATTCAGGCCATTAAGAAGATAATTCAGTTGAGTTTTACACTACTTGTCCAACCTAACGGTTGTCGGGCAGGCGAAGAGACCAAGCGGCCTTTACATTTTTTAGGAAACCTCATCCACGAGCGGGATGAGGTTTCCTAAAGCTAATACGGATGAAATAAAACCTACTTTTTGAAAATAAAAACATGTCCCATCTCATGTGAAACAGTCACACGAGGGGACATGTTTCGTTAAATTATTAAAGTATTTATTTATTTTTTCAAAAAGTGGCACCTCCGTCCCTCAGGGAGATTGACGGGCTCTTCCTTGTGCATGTGTGAACTGCGTGCTAGGCCCAGCTCTCCTTCCTCCCCCCACACCCCTCCCCCGCCCCCCCAACGCCCCCCAGCCCGCACTGGCAGCACCCAGCACAGCCGCTTGCGATCCACACAGGGTGGGCCTTAATTGGTCCACCTGCGTGACATCGCGGTGTGGAGCCAATCGCGGGCGGTGGTTGGCTCCCTGACTGCTCCGCCCACTCCCACCAAGCCCACCTGACGACTGAAAGATCCTGGCCGTTCTGTGTGTGGGCAAATACTTGGCAGATGCAGCATTACGTGGATAAATATGAAGTTACGCACTTCAGTGTGAAGAACAGAAAGGCAGAGTCTTATTTAGATGGTGATACATTGCGAGATGTGGGTGTACAGAGGGATCTGGGTGTCCTTGTTCACCAGTCACTGAAAGCAAACAGGCAGGTGCAGCAAACAGTTAGGAAGGCAAATGGTATGTTGGTCTTCATTGTGAGAGGACTTGAGTTCAGAAGTAGGGATGTCTTTTGCAGTTATACAGGGCCTTGGTGAGACCACACCTGGAGTATTGTGTGCAGTTTTGATCTCCCCACCTAAAAGAGGATATACTTTCCATAGAGGGAGTGCAGCGAAGGTTCACTGGGCTGATACCGGGGATGGCAGGATTGTTGTATGAGAAGAGATTGGTTTGACTGGGTCTGTATTCACTGGAGTTTAGAAGAATGAGAGGGGATCTGATTGAAACGTATAAAATTCTAACAGGGCTAGACAGACTAGATGCAGGGAGGATGTTTCCCCTGGTTGGGGAGTCTAGAACCAGGGGCCACAGTCTCAGGATACGGGGTGGGCCATTTAGGACTGAGATGGGGTAAAATTTCTTCACTCAGAGGGTGGTCAACCTGTGGAATTCTCTACCACAGAGGCTGTGGAGGCCGGGTCACTGAATATATTCAAGAAAGAAACTGATAAATTTTTGGATATTAGGGGCATCAATGGGTATGGAGAGAAAGTAGGAATATGGCGTTGAGATAGAGGATCAGCCATGATCATACTGAAGGGCTTGAAGGGCCGAATGGCCTACTCCTGCTCCTAGTTTCCATGTTTCTGTTTCACCAACAACTTTTCCTGGGTTCCAGGTTTTTAGGATTGGATCCTGTATGTGTACAGTTTGCCCTTTCAACAGCTCAGGCAGGGATTTAGCATGTTTGTTGAAGGGTTGACCTCCTTCTACTTGTACATCAGTGAGTTGCTGTCTTACTTTATCCTGGTCACTGGGAGGGGGTATCCTGCTTGGCAGAGTAGTCTAAAACTTGCTTCCATTCAACCAACTCGGCAAGCGATTTCATGTCAGCTTTGAGAGGAATCAATTGCAATGATAATAAGGCAAGATTTGAGTCTACCTTTGTCTCACGATATTTTCTGAGTGTTCTCTTGACTATCTGGATGTGTTTTTCTATAAACCCGTGTTTCCCTGGGTAATGTGGCAATGAGGTTGAACCCATACTTAGAAGCAAATTTATTTTTATTTATTCATTCAGAGGATGTGGGCTTCGCTGGCTGGGCCAGCATTTATTGCCCATCCCTCGTTGCCCTTGAGAAGGTGGTGGTGAGCTGCCTTCTTGAACTGCTGCAGTTCATGTGGTGTAGATACACCCATAGTGCTGTTAGGGAGGGAGTTCCAGGATTTTGACCCAGCTACTGTGCAGGAATGGCGATATATTTCCAAGTCAGGATGGTGAGCGACTTGGAGGGGAACTTGCAGTCGGTGGTGTTCACATCTATCTGCTGCCCTTGTCCTTCTATACGGTAGTGGTCATGGATTCGCAAGGGGAACCGGGTTCCATTGTCACATATTATCCTTTCAGGAATCTCTTGCTCAGTGAACAGATCTTGTACTGGTAAGGAATGAAACTGGGTGGACCAACCAGCATCGACCTCGGCACCGGAAATGACAATGGCAAACTCAGTCCTGTCAACCCTGCAAAATCCTCCTTACTAGCATCTGGGGGTTAGTGCCAAAATTGGGAGAGCTGTCTCACAGACTAGTCAAGCAACAGCCTGACATAGTCATCCTCACGGAATCATACCTGACAGACAAAGTCCCAGACTCCACCATCACCATCCCTGGGTATGTCCTGTCCCACCAGCAGGACAGACCCAGCAGAGGTGATGACACAGTGGTATACAGTTGGGAGGGAGTTGCCATGGGAGTCCTCAACATCAACTCCGGGCACCATGAAGTCTCATGGCATCAGGTCAAAGATGGGCAAGGAAACCTCCTGCTGATTACCATGTACCACCCTCCCTCAGCTGATGAATCAGTGCTCCTCCATGTTGAACACCACTTGGAGGAAGCACTGAAGTTGGCAAGGGCACAGAATGTACTCTGGATGGGGGACTTCAATGTCCATCACCAAGAGTGGCTCGGTAGCACCACTACTGACTGAGCTGGCCGAGTCCTAAAGGACAAGGCTGCTAGACTGGGTCTGCAGCAGGTGGTGAGGGAACCAACTAGAGGGGAAAACATACTTGACCTCATCCTCACCAAACTGCCTGCTGCAGATGCATCTGTCCATGACAGTATCGGTAGGAGTGACCATCGCACAGTCATTGTGTAGATGAAGTCCCACCTTCACATTGAGGATACCCTCCATCATGTTGTGTGACACTACCACCGTGCTAAATGGGATAGATTTCAAACAGATCTAGCAACTCAAGACTGGGCATCCATGAGGTGCTGAGGGCCATCAGCAGCAGCAGAATTGTACTCGAACACAATCTGTAACCTCATGACCCAGCATATCCCCCACTCTACCATTACCATCAAGCCGGGGATCAACCCTGGTTCAATGAAGAGTGCAGGAGGACATGCCAGGAGCAGCACCAGGCATACCTAAAAATGAGGTGTCAACCTGGTGAAGCCATAACACAGGACTACTTGTGTGCCAAACAGCATAAGCAGCAAGTGATAGACAGAGCTAAGTGATCCCACAACCAATGGACCAGATCTAAGCTCTGCAGTCCTGCCACATTGAATGGTGTTGGACAATTAGACAACTCACTGGAGGAGGAGGCTCCACAAATATCCCCATCCTGAATGGTGGAGGAGCCCAGCACATCAGTGCAAAAGATAAGGCTGAAGCATTTGCAACAATCTTCAGTCAGAAGTGTCGAGTGGATGATCCATCTCAGCCTCCTCCAGAGGTCCCCAGCATCACAGATGCCAGTCTTCAGCCAATTCAATTCACTCCACATGAAATCAAGAAATGGCTGAAGGCACTGGATACTGCAAAGGCTATGGGCCCTGACAATATTCCGGCAATAGTACTGAAGACTTGTGCTCCAGAACTTGCCACGCCACTAGCCAAGCTGTTCCAGTACAGCTACAACACTGGCATCTACCCGGCTATATGGAAAATTGCCCAGGTATGTCCTGTACACAAAAAGCAGGACAGATCCAACCCGGCCAATTACTGCCCCATCAGTCTACTCTCCATCATCAGTAAAGAAAAGAAAGGGCTCATCAACAGTTCTATCAAGCGGCACTTACTTAGCAATAAGCTGCACACTGACCCTCAGTTTGGGTTCCTCAAGGGCCACTCAGCTCCTGACTTCATTACAGCCTTGGTTCAAACATGGACAAAAGAGCTGAACTCCCGAGGTGAGGTGAGAATGACTGCCCTTGACATCAAGGCAGCATTTGACCAAGTGTGGCATCAAGAAGCCCTAGCAAAACTGGAGTCAATGGGAATCAGGGGGAAAACTCTCCGCTGGTTGGAGTCATGCCCAGCACAAAGGAAGATGGTTGTGGTTGTTGGAGGTCAGTCATCTCAGCTCCAGGACATCACTGCAGGAGTTCCTCAGGGTAGTGTCCTCGGCCCAACCATCTTCAGCTGCTTCATCAATGACCTTCCTTCCATCATAAGAAGTGGGGATGTTCACTGATGATTGCACAATGTTCAGCACCATTCGCAATTCCTCAGATACTGAAGCAGTCCATGTCCAAATACAGCAAGACCTGGACAATATCCAGGCTTGGGCTGACAAATGGCAAGTAACATTCACACCACACAAGTGCCAGGCAATGACCGTCTCCAACAAGAGAATCTAACCATTGCCTCCTGATGTTTAATAGCATTACCATCACTGAATCCCCACTATCAACATCCTGGGGGCTACCATTGACCAGGAACTGAACTGGACTAGCCATATAAATACTGTGGCTACAAGAGCAGGTCAGAGACTAAGAATCCTGCGATGAGTAACTCACCTCCTGACTCCCCAAAGCCTGTCCACCATCTACATGGTACAAGTCAGGAGTGTGATGGAATACTCCCCACTTGCCTGGATGAGTGCAGCTCCCACAACACTCAAGAAGCTTGACACCATCCAGGACAAAGCAGCTACTTGATTAGCACCACATCCACAAACATTCACTCCCTCCAGCACCGACGCACAGTAGCAGCAGTGTGTACCATCTACAAGACGCACTGAAGGAATTCACCAAGACTCCTTAGACAGCACCTTTCAAACCCACGACCACTACCATCTGGAAGGCCAAGGGCAGCAGATAGATGGGAACACCACCACCTGGAAGTTCCCCTCCAAGTCACTCACCATCCTGACTTGGAAATATATCACCATTCCTTCACTAACACTGGGTCAAAATCCTGGAACTCCCTCCCTAACAGTGCTGTGGATGTACCTACACCACATGGACTGCAGTGGTTCAAGAAGGCAGCTCCTCACCACCTTCTCAAGGGCAATCAGGGATGGGCAATAAATGCTGGGCCCAGCCAGCGATGCCCACATCCCATGAATGAATAAAAAAAATTGTTTTAGCTCTCAAATCTTTCACTTTTCAGATAAAAGAGAACTTTTAGTTGTAGTCTGCAATTCTGAGATACCATTTTGTGAATAAAGCGGCTCCCACAGTATGCCATGGTCTGGGTGGTACTTCAGTGGCTATCATCTCCTCTTACCGTTGGCTGTCTTTGTGCTTCTGGCCTACATTGCAGGTAGACACCATTCTTTTGATGTCTTTGTAGATGCTTATCCGTTACACAGCTGATGTGGCTTACACTTCTCCATTGCCATGTGGTCTTCATGTATCTTCTGGAGAAGTTCTCCCTGCATCATTTTGGGTGTGATTATTCTGGATCGGGTCGCAGAACACTATCTTCTAGCCAGATGTCATCTAGGATAGACCATCACTGCCGTATTGCTGGCTGGGTTTACTATATCTTATCAGAACATCTCTGGAAAACCTTCTGAGAGAGCATCTGTAACTCTCCATCTTTGCTGGTCTCATCTTTAATTGGAACTCTGTTTCAGTGATGTTACATTCATTCGGTGACTCTTAGATCTTTTATCTCATGGTTTATTGAGATAAGCTGCAACTCTTTGTAACTGCTCAACCCCAGGATAGCAGGACCGTCTGTTTCAGTGACATAGAGCAGGCAGTTAGTATCTTTTCCATTGTGAGTCCCTCTGATTTGGGTTGCTCCTAGCTGCTCACCCTCAATTCCCCTTGCGCCATTCGCAGATATTACTCAGATTATTACTCAGATATTACGCAGATATTACTCAGATTCAGAGCATTCCTTTTTGTATTTGTTTTAAATGTTCGGACTGGTACAGTCTGAGTGGGATGGTGTTACTCTGCACTGCAGTAACAAGTTGCAGCTTTATGGTTGTGAGCTTATTTCTCATCCTCTTCTTGATCTGGATGGCTGCATAAATATCTTTTCTCTGGCCTGGTGCACCCTAACGTTTCATGCAGTTATGTTTCCTCTGTCTATCATGTTCTCAAGCTCATTCTCATCTTCCAGGGTATGGGTGTATTGGTTTCTTTTACTGCTCATTCGTCTGTTGCCCTGTCTCTGATAACTCATTCACCATCTCCTTTCATTGTTCTGCGCATCTTTTCCCAGTGAGTAGGCTTTCCACAGGCTCTGTGGTTTGATCTACATGCAGGACATCCCACTCTGCCTGTGAACCCATGTGGTCGTCCACAGCTCTTGCACATCTTTCTCTCTGTCTAGTCCGCATTCTTTTGCTGCTCTTTCACAGCATCGACGCTGTCGCCTTTCTCTTGACTGAACTGAACTACATTTGGGTAGTCAGCACCTTCATCTGTCTACTCGTGGCTACATGTGCTCTGGCAGTCTCCACAGTCTGCGGTATTGTGAGCTTGTCCTTCCCCCAGTTAAATATTTTTGTGGTTCAAGATGAGCTGATCTTGCAGCCTTTCATCTGTGTCCTTGAATCTACATTTTCTGGCTGTATTTTTTCAGCCTTGTTATTAAATTGTCCACAGGCTCACCTGACTCCTGCCTCAGGTCGATCTGATGATTTGATTTTGGCTAGAGATGGGTGCTGAATTTCTAAAAAAAAAATTGTCCGAGTTAGTGCTGTCATCTTCAGTCGGATCCCAGCTATTAAACACATTTAACCCTTTCTCTCTTGCCTGCAGAAGGATGTAGCTGACCCTTTCCCCTTCACTAGTGCTTTTTAGAAAGCTATTGACTGTCAATCTGTACTTGTGGTCAAAGTTCTCAAATGCTTCTTTGATGTCACCAGCCTCCCTCTTCCTCCAGGGGCTGGAGCTGTCTATTTGTTGCTGTGGTGGCCATTATGTTTACACATGATTCTCTCCGTTTCTCTCTCTCTCTCTCTCTCTCTCTCGCTCTCTCTCTCTCTGGCACAATGTTGGGTTGATCTTTCAATCTAATTCAGCATTAAATTTGTTTAAAAGGTTTGTGTTTTTTTTTTAACTCACAGGCGACCTGCTGCTGCCATTCTATATCTTATGGTTCCCAGAGTTCGAAATAATCACACTCTAGACTCAAAATGCTGGATTTTCATTGAGTGGATTTCTTTCTGCTCTCTCCATGTGCCTGGTAAACTGATACTTGGCACATGACTGCAGTGCAGCAGTGAACGTGGCCCCTCAGGATATATATTCACAGGACAATTAGTTCCTAGCTCTTTATGAAAAATATAACAATACATCAGTTGCTAACATCCTGAGATGGAACATGATTCCACATTTAGTAGCTTACTGAAATAATTAAGCACCTAAAGAGAGCTCAAAGAAGGAAGGAGATATAAAATCGCATCAGGAACAGAAGTGATAAAAAAACTAGCTGAGCTGATGGATCACCAGGTTTAATCAGCGAGTAGCTGGGCTATGGAGTGTCACAATGGTCTGGCTTGTTGCACTCTCTCCCCTAAGTCATGAGTTTGAGCCTCACTCCAGGACCTGACAGTGAGTCTAGGCTGATACTTAAGTGCAGTGCTGAGGAATGCTGTACTGTCAGAGATATCACGAGATATTAAACTGAGGATCTGCCTGCCCATTCAGGCAGGTGTAAAAAAAAATCCCCTGGTAGCATTACTGGAGGATGGGCGGGGGGGAATAATCCAAACCAACATACACCGACAACGAGGAACAAATATGCTGAGTATTTCCTCAAGTGTTCAGCCATCAGTTGGTGTTGGCTTTGGCAGAAGATCAGTAAAATTCCATTTATATTTTCATTGAAGGTACGGTGACGGAGTGGGAGAACCTGCTAAAGAAACAGTGGTCATTCATCTCTTTTGTCCCTGATGTCAGCATGTTTGGCTGCTGAGAGTGACTACCCCTTGCAGTAATTCCAGCACAGCTATGAATGAGGTCCCATGGATATTATGGGGACACATCAGGTGCTTTATTAAGTATAAATTTCCACAGAGACGTTAATGAGTTGGGGGTGGTGGGGGGGGGGAAAGAAAATTGATGGAGAGAAATGTGGTTCAACTGTGACTTGTCAAATTCAGGCTAGACTAGAAAAGTGTGTGGGGGTATTGAACAGGTGTCAGCTGTGTAATTGTTGGTAGGTGCAGAGGAGGGGGAGGAAGGAGAGACATTTCAGAAGCAATGTTTCCAACACTCAGCCCTCAAGTGCTTTTTGCAGTAGCTGAGAGCGATGTCGTGGATTTCTTTTCCTTGATGGAATTTCCTTGACATACGACATGCACTGAGGCTGTTTGTTTTTAATAATTCACTGGAAGGATGCACAGAGGGAGCTGTCACATTTAGTTAACAGGGACAGACCTTTAAGCAGCTACGAAACCTTCGAATTACGATGCAAACTATGAAACCAGGGTGTTCTGTGTGCTCAGGAAAACAGTATTTAGTCAGCAAGTAGCAGGAGTGATGTAGCAGAAGAAATAGTGATAGAAATAGGTTCAATTAATGCAGCAACAGTGGCTTTTCTTCAGCACAAACCACATTGTCTGACAGGAAACATTTCCAAATTTAATTAATTGAATTTTTGTGAGGTGTGTCATTATAAAACTGCCAAAATCAATCTCCTAGAGTTGGAATAATGAAGCAAAGGGCATGATATGAAGTGTCTGAGTTTGTGTTTTATTTTTCTAAATGTATCTGGAATGAATGACTTTACAGTGGAAGTAACAATGGTGACTCAACTAAGAGTTCCAATTAATTCAGCCTTCAGATTCATGGTTTATGTCCACAAGTTTCCAATCTTTTTCAGTGACCGTGACTTCTAGGAGTGCATTGGAGATTTGGGTGCCCAACTCCTATGGTTTTCTATCCATTCAGATCAGGGGAGGGAAGTGCTTAAACTCGCAGTATGTACTCCTGGAGGGAATGATCCTTTCTAGGAACTTAACCTCATTAAAGAGCCTTTTTTAGACTCCAATCTTCCGTAGAAACATTATCTCCTTGCTGAAAAAGGAAACAAGCTGTCAAAGCTTTCTGTTTCGGACAAATGCAGAAATACCAAATCTCAAAGGGAACAACAATTTATACTGTATGAGAGGAGGGTGCTGATTGGTTGACAATCTGATTGATAGAGGCGTTGCCATAGAGAATGCATGCATAGTCCTCGACGCCTCTATTAATCAGAGTCCACTTGTCTCCCAAAGAATGCTGCTCGACTCTATAGTTTCCCAAAACCATTACTCTTTATTTACACATTTGGGCCTCTACACGAGGTTGGAGTTTCTCCTCATTCCAGATCTCTCTTACTTCTCAGTCATGTGATCTCACATCATTATAACATCAGTGCCATGTATGCTTCTGATGTTAATCCTATACTCCACACCTCTGCCCCACCTCCCACATCTTTATTCCTATCATAATTACATCCTCCTACATCTCCTCCCAAAGTCTCAGACTTCACGGGGTTAGTCTCCGAGGTGCCTTGACCAATCTCCCTGATCTCCTATTGAGGTCGATGATATTTCGTCCTCTCCCTTCTGTTGGTGTGAGTGATCTTCTCCTGGGCGGCTGTAGAGCTCGTGGTCAATCTTTCTTCTTCTGCATCAGGATCTGAGTAGTAAGCCCATGTTTCGATTGGCTTCTTCTCCAAACACATTAGGGTGCTGCAGTTTCTGCTTATGATACCCTGGTCTGTCTCAATCCTGTGGTTTTGGTTGTGGACTTATTCAATGATTGTACCTTCCTTCTGTTGGTCTCTGACCCGTACTCTCTCCCCAGGCTTCAGTACTGGGAACTCACGTGCTCCATTCCTCTGGTTTAAAGGTCCCA
Organism: Carcharodon carcharias; assembly: GCF_017639515.1. Lineage (NCBI taxonomy): Eukaryota > Metazoa > Chordata > Chondrichthyes > Lamniformes > Lamnidae > Carcharodon > Carcharodon carcharias. The sequence continues at coordinate 1,203,403 of NC_054480.1, forward strand.
TCAGACTGGAAGGTAGTGAATATAACCCCTCTATTCAAGAATGGAGCGAGGCAGAAAGCAGGAAACTATAGGCCAGTTAACGTGCCATCTATCGTGGGAAAGTTGTTAGAATCAATCATTAAGGAGATTATAGCTGGGCATTTAGAAAAACTCAAGGTAATTGGAAGGAGTCAGCATGGTTTTGTGAAAGGGAAATCATGTTTAATCAATTTTATTCATTCATGGGGTGTGGGTGTCTCTGGCTAGGTCAACATTTATTATCCATCTCTAATTACTCTGTTCAGAGTGTATTTGAGAACCAACCACATTGCTGTGGGCCTGGAGTCACATGTAGGCCAGACCAGGTAAGGGTGGCAGATTTCCTTCCCTAAAGGACATTAGTGAACCAGATGGGTTTTTATGACAATCAGCAATGGTTTCATGGTCACCATTAGACTTTTAATTTCAGATTTTCACTGAAGTCAAATACCACCATCTGCTGTGGTGGGATTCGAACCCGGGTCCCCAGAGCATTAGGGTCTCTGGATTAGTAGTCCGATGATGACCATGAAACCATTGTCAATTGTTGTGAAAACCCATTGGCACCCCATCCACAAACCATCGCCCCATGACATTCAATGGCATTACCATCACTGAATCCCCCACTATCAACATCCTGGGGTTTACCATTGACCAGAAACTGAGCTGGACGAGCCATATAAACACTGTAACTACAAGAGCAGGTCAGAGGCTAAGAATCCTGTGGCGAGTAACTCACCTCCTGACTCCCCAAAGCCTGTCCACCACTACAAGGCACAATTCAGGAGTGTGATGGAATACTCTCCACTTGCCTGGATGAGTGCAGCTCCCACAACACTCAAGAAGCTTGACACTGTCCAGGACAAAGCAGCCGGCTTGATTGGCACCACATCCACAAACATTCACTCCCTCCACCACCAATGCACTGTAGCAGCAGTGTGTACCATCTACAAGATGCACTGCAGGAATTCACCAAGGCTCCTTAGGCAGCACCTTCCAAATCCACAATGACTACCATCTAGGACAAGGGCAGCAGATAGATGGGAATACCACCACCTGGAAGTTCCCCTCCAAGTTACTCACCATCCTGACTTGGAAATATATCGCCGTTCCTTCATTGTCGCTGGGTCAAACTCCTGGAACTCCCTCCCTAACAGCACTGTGGATGTACCTACACCACATGGACTGCAGCAGTTCAAGAAGGCAGCTCACCACCACCTTCTCAAGGGAAACTAGTGATGGGCAATAACGCCCACATCCTGTGAAATAATTTTTTAAACGCCAAAATCCACTGTTCAGATCCAATTTGGTAAATAAAGCACTCTTGGCTAGTTTGGCAAGACTCTCACCCACTGAAGTCATCGTGTCCATCCCTGAACTTCATTTCATGGGTAGGGTGACTGGTGAGATAAGTCCTTGCTGCTGTATCTTTCAAATTTCACCCTTAACTTTGTCCAAGAGTGGGTGAGGGACCTCCCTCAGTGTTATAGTGTTGAGTTTCCAGGCAACCTTCCTTGGTGGGCATACTTAACTTTATTTACAAGACAGCAGCAGCAACTACACCTCTCTTAGAGGTTCCCCGCGCTGCTAACAGATTGGTTTACACAGATCATGTGATCTTACAACACAGGATTATTCTTAAAGCTATATTCCTACGTTTCTCAGAACTATAATTACTACATTACTCATGACGAATCCAGGAAATTCATCAACACAAGTTCTTGGGGAACTGAGACATAATCATTTTTCTCTTTGCAAAGGAAGGCGACTTACGCCATTGGCATTGGCTATGTGAATCCCTGATCTATGTACAAAGGTGTATTCATATGCTGCCAAAATTAGGGCCCATCTTATATGCGTGTAGAGGCTATGGGAGGGCTAGCCTTTTCCTTGCTGAACAGACCCAAAAGTGGTTTGTGGCCTGATACTATTGTGAAGTGTCACCGATGAATATATTGGTGGAATTTTTTTATACCAAAAATAATCGACAGACCTGCCTTTTTGATCTGAGAATATCCTTTTTCATCTGTGGTAAGTGTCCTGGATACATAGCCTATCAGCCTCTCTGTTCCGTGAGGTAGTACCGCTCCCACTCCATAGGGGGACGCATCGCAGGTTAGTACCAATTCCTTTGACTGGTCGTAATGCACTAACAAATTGGAAGAATGTAAGAGCTGTTTTACTTTCATGAAGGCTTTTTTTTGGGGTGCCTCCCAAAACCAACGCTGGGTTTTCCTTAGCTGTGAATGCATTGGGGGCTAGAACTGTGGATACATTTGGTAGAAATCGGCCATCATAATTTATTATCCCTAAAAATGCTTTAAGTTCAGAGGTGTTCTTAGGTGCAGGTGCCTCTCTTATTGCTTCAACCTTCTCTTCAATCGGGTGTAACCCTTGAGCATCAACCCGAGGACCCAAATAAATGACTTCATTGAGATAAAAACAAAAAAACTGCGGATGCTGGAAATCCAAAACAAAAACAGAATTACCTGGAAAAACTCAGCAGGTTTGGCAGCATCGGCGGAGAAGAAAAGAGTTGACGTTTCGAGTCCTCATGATCCTTCAACAGAACTTGAGTTCGAGTCCAAGAAAGAGTTGAAATATAAGCTGGTTTAAGGTGTGTGTGTGGGGGTCGGAGAGATAGAGAGAGAGAGAGGTGGGCAGGGGGGGGGTGTGGTTGTAGGGACAAACAAGCAGTGATAGAAGCAGATCATCAAAAGATGTCAACGACAATAGTACAATAGAACACATAGGTGTTAAAGTTAAAGTTGGTGATATTATCTAAACGAATGTGCTAATTAAGAATGGATGGTAGGGCACTCAAGGTATAGCCCTAGTGGGGTTTTTTTTTATTTCCCCCTTCCTTTTTTTTCCAATAAATTATAAAGATTTTCCTTTTCCCACCTATTTCCATTATATAAAAAAAAACCCCACTAGAGCTATACCTTGAGTGCCCTACCATCCATTCTTAATTAGCACATTCGTTTAGATAATATCACCAACTTTAATTTTAACACCTATGTGTTCTATTGTACTATTGTCGTTGACATCTTTTGATGAGCTGCTTCTATCACTGCTTGTTTGTCCCTACAACCACACCAACCCCCTCCACCTCTCTCTCTCTCTATCTCTCCGCCCCCCACACACACACCTTAAACCAGCTTATATTTCAACTCTTTCTTGGACTCGAACTCAAGTTCTGTCAAAGGGTCATGAGGACTCGAAACGTCAACTCTTTTCTTCTCCGCCGATGCTGCCAGACCTGCTGAGTTTTTCCAGGTAATTCTGTTTTTGTGTTGTAACTGACTTCATTTGCCTGAAAAGTGCACTTTTCCTTCTTTAGGTACTAAAAATTGTTTTAGAGCTTCCTTTGGATTAGCCAAGTGTTGCTTTTCTGTGAATCCAGTTATCAGCACATCGTCCAAGTAGATGACAACTTGAGCTAACCCCTGCGGCCAGCTCTCCACTGTCCTGTGAAAAATGGCACAGGCTGACGAAACCCCAAAGGGCAGGCGTGTGTATTGATCTAACCCTTTGTGGGTGTTTACCAGGAGACATCATCCAGCTTCAGTTGCTGATATACGTGACTCATGTCAAGCTTTGTATACCTTGTCCCTCCTACTAGTTTGGCACAGAGGTCTTCACTCTTGGGAATAGTATACTTGTCCAGTTTGGCTGCTTTGTTGACCATTCGTTTATAGTCCCCACAGATCCGGATGGTTTGGTCTGGCTAAGGACAGGGACTATGGGTGCTGTCCACTCTGAGAACTGAACCGCTTTTATGACACCCAGCCTCTCTAACCGGTTCAACTCAGCGTCACCCTTCTCTCTCAGAGTGTCTGGCACCGGTCTTGCTTTCATGAAGTGAGGGGTTGCTTTTGGAACAATGTAAATCTTGGCCTGTAGGCCTCGGAGTTTTCTCAGTTCATCCTTGAAGATGGTGTCATTTTTGTTTTAGCAGCTCCGGCAGACCCCCGGTTGCAACTGGAAGATTTCGGAACAGTTTAGTTTAATCTCTTTCAACCAATCATGACCTAGAAGATAAAAACAAAAAAACTGCGGATGCTGGAAATCCAAAACAAAAACAGAATTACCTGGAAAAACTCAGCAGGTCTGGCAGCAACGGTGGAGAAGAAAAGAGTTGACCTAGAAATGACCTAGAAGGGTTAGCCCTTCACCTTCTACCACCATCACTGGTAGCTGTGCCGACTGGTGTCTATAATGAACCGTTACTCTGGTGATGCCTTTTACCTGGATTTTTTCGCCTGTGTACGTTTTCAACTTGGCAGACATTTGTTTCAAATGTAATTGTTGATCACCTTTATTTAAATATCTGAAAGTGTGTTCTCCTGTGACAGTGGTAGAAGCACCAGTGTCTATGTCCGTTTTTAAAGGTTTACCATTCACTTGCACTGTGACAGTAATTGGCTCTGTCTCCCCGACTTTCATATTGAATAATGGATAAATGTCAGAATTGGTTGTTTCTGGCTCTTCCACACTGTATCCTTCACTGGACTTTGATTAATGTCTGGGAGGCTGCTTAAATCTCACTTTGCAATGTTTCATTATGTGTCCACTCCTCTGACAAAAATAATACTCTACTTTTTTAAACTGACAATCGTTAGGAGTATGATTGTTTCCACGCCAGTAAAAATTAGTTTTCGACTTTGTTGCTGAGCTGTTTCCCCTAAGTTTTTGTTTGCAGGGGGGTGTTTTCCACCTCAGGTTGAAGTCCCGGCTTTTCACGCCACTTTCGGCTGACTGTTCCCACCCAACTAGGAGAACGGCACCATTTTGCACCCCTTGAATCGCTTACGAATCCCTTACAGCATTTTCCAACGCGAGCACTATTTCTAACGCCAGCAATCTTTGCTGAATAGCATCCTCCTGCAAGCCACATACCAAACAATCCCTGAGTATGTTATGCAGGGTTTCACCGAAATCACAATATTCCATTAGTTGCTTTAAATTCTCCATGTAGGTGGAAATGGTCTCCCCGGGGCTCTATTCCGTGAATTGAACCTGAACTTCTGCAAAGTGACTGAGAGCTGGCGTTGGAAATGTCCCCTAACAAGGTCTGTTAATTCACTGAATGCCTTCAAATCAGGGGCACTGGGGTCCGTCAAGTTTCGAATTAAACTGGACGCTATGCTCCCACAAGTACTCAGGAGAATCGCTCTCCTCTTTTCCTCCCCTGTGATTTGTTGGCTTGAAAGAAGAGCACATGATGTTCTATATATTGAGACCCGTCATCTGTAGCTGGTTCAGAGGGATCGATTTTGCCAAACTGTGGCATATCAGATGAGTATATCTTCCTTTCTTGTTAATGAACTTAGGTACTCACAATCAATTGGCGAGGGACAGTACCAGATCTGATTTATCCTTGTCGCCAGTTTGTTATAGAGTTGATTTTCCAGGCAACTTTTCTGAGTGGACACATTTAACTTTATTTACAAGACAGCAGCAGCATCAAACTCTACAACTAAAGAAGCGCTCTCCTAGAGGTTCCCCACACTGTTAACAGATTGGTTTGCACAGATCATTTGATCTTACAACACAGGATTATTCTTAAAGCTACAGTCCTACGTTTCTCAAAACTATAATTACTACACTCAGCATAAAGAGAAAAATTGATTTGGCATCAGCTCGTAGAGTGATATGTTCTCGGTATTTAAATTCCAAGGCTTGTCAACAATTTTGGAAATTCATTTCGAAATGTACTGCTGTAATTCTCATCGGCAACTTCACCCACGTTATAGATTAATATTGGTTTCAGGCAGGCCTTTCTACGAAATTGAGAGCCCTCTTGATTTTGAGTGAGATGGAGAGGTTCGAGGATTTCTTGATGTTTATATTTCAGCTTCGCCGTGAGTTGGACTTTCAATTTTAAACTTGCCATACCTGAACTCTGTAATTTGATAGATGAGGGTAACAATGTAATCTGTCTGAGCCATTTAACTGTATCTGATAAAACAGAAACCCCTGCTCCTGTGTCTAGTTTAAACTCTGTGGGCTGTCCATCCACCTCGGGTTTAACGCTCCAATACTTGTTTTCGGAATCACTTAACTCCCCCTGGAAGGGTAGTTCCTTTGCTTGTGGCTCTTTCACTTAGACCATAAGACCATAAGACATAGGAGCAGAAATTAGGTCATTCGGCCCATCGAGTCTGCTCCACCATTCAATCATGGCTGATAAGTTTCTCAACCCCATTCTCCCGCCTTCTCCCCATAACCTTTGTTCCCCTTACCAATCAAGAACCTATCTATCTCGGTCTTAAATTCACTCAATGACCTGGCCTCCACAGCCTTCTGTGGCAATGAATTCCATAGATTCACCACTCTCTGGCTAAAGAAGTTTCTCCTCATCTCTGTTCTAAAAGGTCTTCCCTTTACTCTGAGGCTGTGCCCTCGGGTCCTAGTCTCTCCTACTAATGGAAACATCTTCCCCATGTCCACTCTATCCAGGCCTTTCAGTATTCTGTAAGTTTCAATCAGATCCCCCCTCATCCTTCTAAACTCCATTGAGTATAGACCCAGAGTCCTCAAACGTTCCTCATATGTTAAGCCTTTCATTCCTGGGATCATTCTCGTGAACCTCCTCTGGACCCTCTCCAGGGCCAGAACATCCTTCCTGAGATACGGGGCCCAAAATTGCTCACAATATTCGAAATGTGGTCTGACCAGAGCCTTATAAAGCCTCAGCAGCACATCCCTGCTTTTATATTCTAGTCCTCTCGAAATAGATGCCAACATTGCATTTGCCTTCCTAACTATCGACTCAACCTGTAAGTGAACCTTAAGAGGATTCTGGACTAGGACTCCCAAGTCCCTTTGCACTCCAGACTTCTGAATTCTCTCCCCATTTAGAAAATAGTCTATGCCTCTATTCTTCCTACCAAAGTGCATGACCTCACACTTCCCTACATTGTATTCCATCTGCCACTTCTTTGCTCATTCTCCTAACCTGTCCAAATCCTTCTGCAGCCTCCCCGCCTCCTCAATACTACCTGTCCCTCCACCTATCTTTGTATCATCTGCAAACTTAGCCAGGATGCCCTCAGTTCCTTCATCTAGATCATTAATGTATAAAGTGAAAAGTTGTGGTCCCAACACTGACCCCTGCGGAACTCCACTAGTCACCGGCTGCCGTCCTGAGAAGGACCCCCTTATCCCAATTCTCTGCCTCCTGCCAGACAGCCAATCTTCTATCCATGCTAGTACCTTGCCTCTAACACCATGGGCTCTTATCTTACTGAGCAGCCTCCTGTGCGGCACCTTGTCAAAGGCCTTCTGGAAGTCCAAGTAGATAACATCCATTGGCTCTCCTTTGTCTAACCTACTCGTTACCTCCTCAAAGAATTCTAACAGATTTGTCAGGCATGACCTCCCCTTGATGAAACCATGCTGACTTTGCCCGATTTTACCATGCACTTCCAAGTATTCTGAAATCTCATCCTTAATAATGGACTCTAAAATCTTACCAACGACTGAGGTCAGGCTAATCGGCCTGTAATTTCCCATCTCTTGCCTCACTCCCTTCTTAAACAGGGGGGTTACATTAGTGATTTTCCAGTCCTCTGGGAACCTCCCTGACTCCAGTGATTTCTGAAAGATCACCACTAACGCCTCTACTATCTCTTCAACTATCTCCTTCAGAACTCTGGCGTGTAATCGATCTGGTCCAGGTGATTTATCCACCCTGCTAACCCTGACCACTGACCAAATTTGATGTACTTAATCTACCGGGTGTGACCGCCTCCTGATACAAAGCATCCAGGTAACTCTCCCCCTCCTGGATATGCCACAGCGTCCAGAGCTCAGACTCCAGCTCATCAATTCTGAGCCGGAGTTCGTCCAGCAACCAACACTTGCACTGCAGCTCGCAGTGGGATCTACCAGCTCTCACATCATACATCTATAGCACATCACCTGCCCAGCCATCTTGACTTAGATAATTCATTGATTAGCTTTGCAGTGTTTTTTTTTTGGTGCAGATTTGCCACCAACCAATCAGGTCACAACTTTCCTGTGACATCATTTTTTCAGTTTTGGCTTCAGTTACTCTGTGCCCCGAGGTCACCACTCCAGTGCTCCTCCCTCCGGGTCTGCTCCCTAGAAACAAGGCCGCAAATCCCTGAAGTAAGCTAGATTTATACTCACCACTCCGGTGCTCCTCCCTCCGAATCTGCTCCCTGGAGACAAGGCCGCGAATCCCCAAGGTAAGCTAGATTTATAGTCACCGCTCCGGTGAATAAATATTGTATGTGGCTCTGTTTTAAAATTGTCTTCCTCTTTTTACACATTGCCAGCATTTTTGAGCGATAAACAGTTTTGAAAAGACCTTTTTTTTAATATCATTCTTTCATGAGGTATGAGCATCGCTGGCAAGGCCTACATTTGTTGACAATCCCTAATTTCCCTTGAACTGAGTGGTTTACTAGGCCATTTCAGAGGGTAATTAAGAGTCAACCACATTGCTGTGGGTCTGGAGTCACATGTATGCCAGACCAGGTAAGGACAGCAGATTTCCTTCCCTGAAAGGCATTAGTGAACCAGATGGGATTTTACATCAATGATAGATTCAGTCACCATCACTGAGACCAGCTTTATCTTTCAGATTTTAATAATTGAATTTATTTGAATTGATACTAATTACATTGAACTTGTGACCCCAGAGCATTGGATTACTCACCCAGTGACATCACCATAGTGAGAGAGCTTTAAATGGAGGGTGTTCTAGCATTATTACTACTGTTTCCTGGTCTGATCCTATCAGCGAGATTGAATCTATTTGTTATTTACTCATTCCCACCTCAAGCTGCAGCTTCCTCCATTGGTGCTGACTCTCCTCTATTACCAATCTAACTTTGTGGGGTTTTCTGATCCTGTGTACTCCTGGCATTATCGTTTCCTCACTTTGATTAAACGTTTAACAACCTGGTTGGTTTTTAATTGATTATTTTTAAGTGATCGTCATTTTGTTGCCACCAACTGTGAGAGTTCCAGACTGATTAGCACCAATTTCTCATTCAATACTTTGACAACAGTTTGCATTAGCCGGTCACATTTCTTAGGATGTGAAATATGCTTTCAGCTCTACATGGGCTTGAGGATTAACAATTAATTCAGTAACAGGAGCATAATCAGGTTGTGTTAATCCACTGACTGTAGAATTAGGATTGAATTGTAAAGTTCATTGCCGACAGTGTCTAAATTATTCACCTAAATGTTAAAACATGTTTTCCAAAATGGCTTTTGTTCTTTGGGTGTTACCAAAGAATGACTCAAATAAGTGTAGATAAAATCAGGTTTAAATGCCTTTCTGGCTCTTGGTTGATACCTTGACAAATGCGCAATGTATTATTTCATCTTCCCTCCAACACCTTGCTTTTAGGGACCACAGTGGAAAGTAGAGATTTTGTGCAATTTTTTAATGTCATACCGTAGACTCTAATCTTTGCCTTTCTGAATAAAGACATTACATAAGAATGACCAACTAGTACTTTAACCCCACATTGTTGTTTAAAGATGTGAATAGTGCAACAAATACTAAAAATTCAGTTTTAACCTTTATTCTGCAAATTAAATTAGCATGATAAACAGCACCATCAATGTTGCTCTTGGAACCATACATTCTTTTTCAAAACAATCAGCCACAAGAAGTATTTAATAAACAAATAAAACCAGTGAAATTTACTTCCAACCAGCTGTGGATGCAAAAAACTAAATGGGTTAATGGGTTTGATTCATTTATCCCTTCTCCTCTACAAAGACTTGTATTTTTATCACCACAAAAACAAAAATTGCTGGAAAAACTCAGCAGGTCTGACAGCATCTGTGGAAGGGGAAAACAGAGTTAATGTTTCGAGTCCATATGACTCTTCATCAGGGCTAAGGGGGGTGGTGGGGGGGGAACAGATGGAGCTGGATAGAGGGCCAGTGATAGGTGGAGGCAAAGGAGAGATTGTCAAAGATGTCATAGACAAAAGGACAAAGGGGTGTTGACGGTGGTGATATTAGCTAAAGGAGGTGCTAATGGGGACATTAAGGGTAGAAAGCAGGATGAGCAATGTACAGGTATCCCTAGTGGGGGTGGAGTGGGGGAAAGGGATCGAAAAAGGCTAAAAGGTGGAGATAAAACAATAGATGGAAATAAATTTTTAAAATAATAATAGGAATAGGGGGGAAAAGAAAAACATATATAAAAAAAACATCTCCCGTGCATCCGTCCTCACACCTTCTCCTCCCTCCCAGAAACATGATAGGGACCCCCTTTGTCCTCACTTATCACCCCACCAGCCTCCGCATTCAAAGGATCATCCTCTGCCATTTCCGCCAACTCCAGCATGATGCCACCACCAAACACATCTTCCCTTCACCGCCCCCCCTCCCCCGGCGGCATTCCACAGGGATAGTTCCCTCCGGGACACCCTGGTCCACTCCTCCATCACCCCCTACTCCTCAACCCCCTCCCACAGCACCTTCCCATGCAACCACAGAAGGTGCAACACCTGCCCCTTTACTTCCCCCCTCCTCACCATCCAAGGGCCCAAACACTCCTTTCAAGTGAAGCAGCATTTCACTTGCACTTCCCTCAATTTAGTCTACTGCATTCGCTGCTCCCAATGTGGTTTCCTCTACATTGGAGAGACCAAACACAGACTGGGTGACCGCTTTGTGGAACACCTTCGATCTGTCTGCAAACATGACCCAGACCTCCCTGTCGCTTGCCATTTTAACACTCCACCCTGTTCTCATGCCCACATGTCCGTCCTTGGCCTGCTGCATTGTTCCAGTGAAGCCCAATGCAAACTGGAGGAACAGCACCTCATCTTCCGACTAGGCACTTTACAGCCTTCCGGACTGAATATTGAGTTCAACAATTTCAGATCATGAACTCTCTTCTCCATCCTCAACCCCTTTTTGATCTACTTTTTTCTAATAATTATTATATATTTCTTAATATATATATTTTTCTTTTCCCACCTATTTCTGTTATTATTTTAAAAATTTATTTCCATCCATTGTTTTATCTCTACCTTTCAGCCTATTTCGATCCCTTCCCCCCACCCCACCCCCACTAGGGATACCTGTACCTTGCTCGTCCTGCTTTCCACCCTTAATGTCACCATTAGCACCTCCTTTAGCTGATATCACCACCATCAACACCCCTTTGTCCTTTTGTCTATGACATCTTTGGCAATCTCTCCTTTGTCTCCACCTATCACTGGCCCTCTATCCAGCTCTACCTGTCCCACCCACCTTAAACAGTTTATATTTCACCACATTACTATTTCTCTTTAGTTCTGACGAAGAGTCATACGGACTCGAAACGTTAACCCTGTCTGCCTCTCCCCAGATGCTGTCAGACCTGCTGAGTTTCTCCAACAATTTTTGTTTTTGTTTCAGATTTCCAGCATCCGCAGTATTTTGCTTTTAACTTGTATTTTAATGATGCTTTTAACAGACCACAATGTCCCAAAGCCCTTCACAGGAGCATCAGCAAACAACATTTGACAATGAGCCACATAAGGAGTCATTAGAACATGGGGCTGGGAGCTTGGTTATCATGTAGGTTTTCTAGAGCAGGTTTAAAGGATGAAAGAGGGGGCAGGAAGATTCAAGGAGGGAATTCCAGGATTCAGAGCAGAAAACTGAAGATAAAGCCAGCAGTCATGGAGCAATTAAACTGGTGGCCAAAAGTTTGATTAAATATGTAGATCTTAGTGAGGGTCTTAAAAGATGGAGAGAGAGAGGTAGAGAGGTTTATGGAGGGAATTCCAGAGTCCAATTCCCCAATTTGCCTGAAGACGACTTCTATCTTAACCTCACGGTGCATCAGCACAGGAGATTGCCTATTCCATTTAAAGGATGCTCTACTCCCAATGTTAACAATGATGCAGTAAAGAATGTTCTATTTTAATGCGTAGACTAATGAAAACTGCATTGCATGTAACAGAATTTGCTGCTGGAAGTAATTTGCACAGCTCCACACACCCCAGGGTGTATTGTGGTGTGGTCCCTCTATTTGGGGCAACATCTAGTGGTGTGATCTTAGAAAGTACCCAGCCAATTTTTTGGAATTGATCTGTAATTATGGGTTCAGCACGCTTAACATTTTGCGAGCAGGTTTCATGTCTCAGTAACACTTCTGACTGGGAGCTTGCCAATTAGTGGGTGGGAAATTGTAGCTGCTGCTGATCTTACAGAATGATAATGTTTTCTCAACAAAGGGGAAGAGAAGATCATAGTGAAACTTCAGTCATGTCAATGGTCAATTGTGAAAGCAGCAGAGTGCATTGATTTTCTGAAAGACTAGTGGAAATATAACTTGGTCTGATGAAGTCGCTGAAGATGGTTGGGCCTAGGGCACCTGGAAGAACTCCTGTGGCGATGTTCTGGGACTGTATCTATTTCATGCTTGGATCCCAACCCTGCAAGTATCTGTTTTGACACTTCCTGGCAAATCTAAACCATAGTAATCATCATTCAGCCCCAGAATTACAGGCTAAAAATCCAGATGTTCAAACAACTGTTTCTTCTTTGCACAGCAAGCACCTGTATTCACCATTCCACCAAAATTAATTCCTGCTGATCTACAGATATATTGAGACCACTTCTGCTCTCTCAGATGAACCTAAAAGGCCCCGTGATACTATACGAAGAGAAACATATGGATTTTCCTGGTCCCTTAAAAATATTTATCCCTCAGTCAGCTTCACTCAATTAGATTATCTGGTCATTTATCTAATTGGGTTTTTGGGAGCTTGCTGTGTGCAATTTGGCTGCTATGTTGCCGACACTACATTAGTAACTTCATAAAGGGCTTTATTGGCTATAAAGCTATTGGCTGCAAAGCTTGAGATGGCATGAGGTTGTGAAAGGCACCATATAACTGGTAGCTCGTTCTTACCAATGAAAGGAACCGTTTAACTCTTTCATGACCCAATTTCAAAGTAATGAGCTATTTGAGTTGAGTTGATTTCGACAGCTGTCTACATCTTGCTATCATTGCCTATGAATAAACCTCCTTAGTAATTCAGTCTGATACTGAAGTGTCCGGTGTAACTGATATTAATCATTCTCAGAAGAATTGAGGAGATAGTGGAATCCTACATTCAGAAACAGTAAACAGGTCTGTTGTTCATCCTTATTCATGCCCGATTACTTTTTACAGCGTTATGTCTCAGATCATTGAGAACAAGAGTTCTTCCTTAGAACTGACTTTTACGTTAAGTATGAAAAGGCACCTGGTAAGAATTTGAAACGTAATAGTGGGTCACTTAAAGGTTATTGACAAGATATGGGCACACATATTGTTTCAGCTTTTATAAAATTTCAGTTGGCATTTAATACCTGTCAACTTTTGACTGCATGGCTGGGAATGAGATGGGATAGAAGGAAATCGCCTGGCAAAAAATAAGTGAAAGGATATGCAGTCTTCAAAAATAACCCCCCCCCCCACCCCACCCCACCACCACCGTCCCCCCCAACTCTGCAATAGCAGAACCCTTGGGAAATGCAGAAATGACCAAAAACAGACATTATGCCTTATCTCTGGTTGGGGGCAGGGTGAGGGGGGGAGGTCATCAATGTCCTCCTGGGATGACAGTGGAACTCTGGCAAAGCATCACGGAATTTCAATCCACGGGTAAGTAACAGGAAACTTGAATTCTCTGACCAATCGCAGACTGTGGGCAATCTGCAGTCTGAGCTAATGCAAGGGAAGCTGTCCAGTTCGTCACTTCAGACCCTTCTCCAAAGGAAGGTGGAACTCTTGGCCGGTCGAGAGCTGGTGGCCAGGCTGAATGGTCTATAGTGTGTGTAAGTATTGCCCATGGGCCACGTGCAGTGTCCTGTTGAATTCGTACCTCAGGGAATGTGATGTACCTGATGCAAAAATCACTTGCTTGATGCATCGGAGCACAGCTGGCTGCCAGTTTGGTTTTGAATCACTTGGTGACAGTTTGGAAGGACTGAGTGGTGTAAAGGTTTAGTGCAGCAGTAATCAGCAACACCCACATGAATAGTTCTTACACTTTACCTGCAGGTTGCCCTCCAGAGATGCCGTAGCTGTGAGGAAGGTGACAAAGACAAATCTCCCCTGACATGGAAGATTGGCTGAGCAGGTGCTGGAACAGGGATACTTTATATAGAGCAGGTGAGGTACAGCCACAAGAATTCCTATTCCGCCCACTTTGACTGCAGCAAGTAAACTTGAAACCCTATGAACAGGAATCAAAACGTTATCCTATGTGCCCAGTGCCGTGACCCACAGTCACCCTCAACAAGACTGTTTGCTGCTAGCAGAACTTTACAAGGCTGGTGTTTCAGAACCTTAGTGTTCATGATAGGAAGGAGTTCATAATGGAAATATCACACATGGACTATGCCAGACTATGACAGATGGGCTGAATGGCCTTTTCTTTCTGTGGACCTTCTTGTACTGTTATGCAAAGTGTGGTGTGGGTCTCCAACCCACATGAACTTTCCAGCAACAATTGTCAAAATGCAAGAAATTCAAACCCAAGTAGTGAAGAGTAAAGGGTTAACTCTAAGACGACTCTAACAATAGCTACAGAGCATGTGCATAAGGAGCTATATAATAGTGATGTCACACAGAAAGAGAATGAGAAGATTCTGAGAGAGGAGCAGTGACTCTGTCCTAACGTTCTATAATCCTGCACATTGATGAGTATGTAAATAAAGGTCACTTTGAAAAAGCATCTTTGCCTCTAGTCAAATCTCTTGCTACGAGTAAGACACCCGACATTTTCCAAGACCACCCAACGACAACTATAGGCTGTGATCAACAGTGGCTCCAATGACAGAAATAGGGTTAGGGTTAGGATTAGGGTTAGGATTAGGGTTAGGGGTTAGGGTTAGGGTTAGGGTTAGGATTAGGGCTAGGGGTTAGGGTTAGGGTTAGATTTAGGATTAGGGTTAGGATTAGGGTTAGGGTTAGGATTAGGGTTAGGGTTTGGATTAGGGTTAGGGTTAGGGTTAGGGTTATTGGTTAGGGTTAGGGTTAGGGTTGGGGTTAGGATTAGGGTTAGGGTTGGGGTTATTGGTTAGGGTTAGGATTAGGGTTAGGATTATTGGTTAGGGTTAGGGTTAGGGTTAGGATTATTGGTTAGGGTTAGGATTAGGATTAGGGTTAGGACTGGGGTTAGGGTTAGGATTAGGGTTAGGGTTATTGGTTAGGGTTAGGGTTAGGGTTAGGATTATTGGTTAGGGTTAGGATTAGTATTAGGGTTAGGACTGGGGTTAGGGTTAGGATTAGGGTTAGGGTTTAGGGTTAGGGTTAGGGTTTGGTTTAGGATTAGGGTTAGGGTTATTGGTTAGGGTTCGGGTTAGGGTTAGGATTAGGGTTAGGATTAGGGTTAGGGTTATCGGTTAGGGTTAGGGTTAGGGTTAGGAGTAGGATTAGGGTTAGGGTTAGGGTTAGGTGTTGGATTAGGTTTATGAGTAGAATTAGGGTTAGCGTTAGGATTAGGGTTAGGGTTTGGGTTGGGAGTAGAATTATTGGTTAGGGTTTGGATTAGGGTTAGGCTTAGGAGTAGGATTAGGGTTTTGAGTAGGATTAGGTTTAGGGTTAGAAGTAGGATTAGGGTTATGAGTAGGATTAGGTTTAGGGTTAGAAGTAGGATTAGGGTTATGAGTAGGATTAGGTTTAGGGTTAGAAGTAGAATTAGGGTTATGGTCGTATTAGGTTTAGGGTTAGAAGTAGGATTAGGGTTATGAGTAGGATTAGGTTTAGGGTTAGAAGTAGGATTAGGGTTATGAGTAGGATTAGGGTTAGGATTAGGGTTAGCCTTAGGGTTAGGGTTAGGAGTAGAATTATTGTTTAGGGTTAGGGTTAGGATTAGGGTTAGGGTTAGGGTTAGGTTTAGGGTTATGAGTAGGATTAGGGTTAGGGTTAGGAATAGGATTCGGGTTAGGGTTAGGAGTAGGATTATTGGTTATGGTTAGGGTTAGGGTTAGGGTTAGGGTTAGGAGTAGGATTATTGGTTATGGTTAGGTTTAGGATTAGGGTTAGGATTAGGGTTAGGGTTAGGATTAGGGTTAGGGTTAGGAGTAGGATTAGGGTTAGGGTTAGGGTTAGGAGTAGGATTATTGGTTAGGGTTAGTATTAGGGTTAGGGTAGGATTAGGGTTATGAGTACGATTATTTTTTAGGGTTAGGATTAGGGTTAGGGTTAGGATTAGGATTAGGAGTAGGATTATTGGTTAGGGTTTGTATTAGGGTTAGGGTTAGGATTAGGGTTATGAGTAGGATTATTGGTTAGTGTTAGGATTAGGGTTAGGGTTAGGACTATGGTTAGGATTAGGATTATTAGTTAGGGTTAGGATTAGGGTTAGCTTTAGGATTAGGGTTATGAGTCGGATTATTGGTTAGGGTTAGGGTTAGGATTAGGGTTATGAGTAGGATTAGGGTTAGGATTAGGGTTAGCTTTAGGATTAGGGTTATGAGTAGGATTAGGGTTATGAGTAGGATTAGGGTTAGGATTAGGGTTAGGGTTATGGCTGCATTTCGAGTTATTGAACATGTCCTTTATTTTGAAAAGGGAACAGGACATCCCCTGTCGTTTTGCACAGAGCTAACTCTTCCCCTGCAGCTGATTATACTCATGTCATGTACAGTGATGTGGGGACATTCCAGAATCAGCCCCCAGCACAAACACAAGGTAATACAGATGTAAGCATATTATTTAAAGTTAAATCATATCCAGAAAACGAGAGGATATGAGTACATGATGAGCACCTCTCACCCATAACCAGAGATTAAAAGAAACTATTCGAATAGCAGAATCCCCCAATATCAGTTTGTAACTTCTCAATGAAATCCTCAAGGAGGGAGGGAATTAAAAATAAAGAAATTGTGACAAAGATTGAACCTTACACAGGATATTGTCTCCGCTCAGTTCTCCTAGTGGGCACCAGCAGGGAACATTTGAAAAGAGCACACCCCAGCCCATGGTTTATGGTCTTTGTATCAGGATCACAGCAGAGGAAAATCTCCCCTTATATATTCTGCTATAATCATGGAAGTGCATCTGTGAAATACAGCTGGTTCATTTTGAGTTTTGAGTTTTGAGTTAGTTTTGCAAACTAGCTGGTTAACATCAAGCAGAAAGCAAGATCCTATATTCTGCACATGGAATTAACAGAGTGATTGTGTCCTGCTCTGTTGAGTCTTGCTGATATCAGATGCTATAAGACGATGCTATAGGTAATTCAACGTTTGAGCTTAGCTAGTCTTAGCAAACGATAAAGAGCCTCTTGCAGGGGACAGGCTTGTGGTCGCACTGGAAAGTCCTAACCGCATCTTACATACTGCAGCAATCAGCTTCGACAGGGGTTAACCTCAGCAGCTGAAATTTGATCCTTTCTTAACATCTTGAAATAAACCTATAAGATTACAGCACTCACACGTTTACCCAGGATTGCAAGATCTACAAGAAATGATTACTTGCTCTGGTGTTCCACTGACAGTAGGGGATCTGCATTCTTATCAATAATCCAGGGTGGAATTTTTCACAAGGTGAGCGGGTGTGTGCCTGACCTGCTGGAGTGTGAAGTAGGCACCGTGTGAGGATGTTGGGCGAGTTTCCCAACGTCATCCCGCGCCCACACCATGTTTCAGTCAGAAGGGCGCGCACAAGAATCAGCAGCGCATCGGCCAACAATCCACAGGCCTATTAAGGCCATTAACATAGTGACAAGAGGTGACCAGTGGTGATCAGTGGTGATCAGTGGTGACCAGTGGTGACCAGCAGTGACCAGCAGTGATCAGTGGTGACCAGCAGTGATCAGTGGTGATCAGTGGTGACCAGCGGTGATCAGTGGTGATCAGTGGTGATCAGTGGTGATCAGCGGTGATCAGTGGTGATCAGTGGTGACCAGCCATGACCAGCGGTGATCAGCGGTGATCAGTGGTGATCAGTGGTGACCAGCGGTGATCAGCAGTGATCAGTGGTGATCAGTGGTGACCAGCGGTGATCAGTGGTGATCAGTGGTGATCAGTGGTGACCAGCGGTGATCAGCGGTGATCAGTGGTGATCAGTGGTGATCAGTGGTGACCAGCCGTGACCAGCAGTGATCAGCGGTGATCAGTGGTGATCAGTGGTGACTAGTGGTGACCAGCGGTGATCAGCAGTGATCAGTGGTGATCAGTGGTGACCAGCGGTGATCAGTGGTGATCAGTGGTGATCAGTGGTGACCAGCGGTGATCAGCGGTGATCAGTGGTGATCAGTGGTGATCAGTGGTGACCAGCCGTGACCAGCAGTGATCAGCGGTGATCAGTGGTGATCAGTGGTGACTAGTGGTGACCAGCGGTGATCAGTGGTGATCAGTGGTGACCAGCGGTGATCAGCGGTGATCAGCGGTGACCAGCGGCGATCAGCGGTGACCAGCGGTGATCTATCGCTGCCCGTCCAACGTTACGGTTGGCGGCTGAATGAATCGGCCTGGTGGCCTTTGCCTTTTTGAGGAAACTTCATCCGAGGGTGGGACGAGTTTTCCAATATTAAATAAAGAAAATAAAAATGTTTGGACAGAGCTTTCATCGGCCAGATGTTCAGGTGGCTCATTCTGACACCTGGACATTTTTTTCCTGCATTTCAAAATCTTCTTTCGTTGCTTTGAAATTCTTCAGCTCCCTGGGGCAGCTCTCCGCCTTCCGGGAGCTTTCATTCCGCTCCCCCCCCACCCACCCCCCCACCCACCTCCCACCCCCAGCGCCCACGCTGACTTCAGCACCCGCCCTCCTCCTGCCCCCACCGCAGCAGGGCTGAGCATCTCAATGCCGCCTTTCACACCGGCTGGTCGTTAATGGGGCAGCCAGCCTGAAGTTGCAGCCGGGGGCCGATTGCTGTAAGAGGCCTGTTTCCCGGCCACTCCTGGGTCCGCTGACCACACCCGAACGCTGACCACACCCGAACGCTGACCACACCCGTCCGCTGACCACACCCAAACGCTGACCACACCCGTACGCTGACCACACCCGAAAACTGACCACACCCGTACGCTGACCACACCCGAAAACTGACCACACCCGAACGCTGACCACACCCGTACGTTGACCACACCCATATGCTGACCACACCTGCATGCTGACCACACCTGCATGCTGACCACACCTGTATGTTGACCACACCTGTATGTTGACCACACCTGTATGCTGACCACACCTGTATGCTGACCACACCTGTATGTTGACCACACCTGTATGCTGACCACACCTGTATGTTGACCACACCTGCATGCTGACCACACCTGCATGCTGACCACACCTGTATGTTGACCACACCTGTATGTTGACCACACCTGTATGCTGACCACACCTGTATGTTGACCACACCTGTATGCTGACCACACCTGTATGCTGACCACACCTGTATGTTGACCACACCTGTATGCTGACCACACCTGTATGCTGACCACACCTGTATGTTGACCACACCTGTATGCTGACCACACCTGTATGCTGACCACACCTGTATGTTGACCACACCTGTATGTTGACCACACCTGCATGCTGACCACACCTGTATGTTGACCACACCTGTATGCTGACCACACCTGTATGCTGACCACACCTGTATGTTGACCACACCTGTATGCTGAACCCAGAGTCCTGCCCCAGACGTTTATCAGACAATCAGCGCCTGCTGAATCTTGCCTGGTGACTAGGTTGCTCTGTGTTGTAATTTTAATTGATATTATTTACATATTCTTCTAACCAGTATTTATTTTCAGTTTATATGCCTTATTTCTATTATTTTAATATAACGTTTAGATTTTGTGCACCCTGTTGTTAATTTCCCATCACTGTCAGCCCTCTGTGCTATTGTACAGAACCTCATTCAGACTATCCTCTTTGAAGACTTTAGAGAAATCTGTGACCACCAGGACCTCATTTAGAAAAGAAATAAGGAGGAATTATAATTAAGTTTGTACATTCCATCCGTTGCTATTATAATAATTTTTTTGTTGTTGTTTAAACAATGAGTGTTACTATAATCATCGAGGTACTGTCTCAGTAGATCTAGACTAATTATGTGAATGAGCGGAGACACAGTTATTAACCTAGATCTCCTCCTGGGTTGGTTGTGGATGTACTAACTGAGCTCTCTCTACCATCTCAGGCTCACAATCTCAGCATTTACTCTTTGGGAAACATTTCCAACTTCAGGGACGAAGGCTGGATTTCCCATTCCCGGCCTAAGTCCCATGGTGGGGTGGGAACCGGGAGTGCTTCCCGCTGTGGAGCCCGGTGGGAATTCATGCTGAATCCCGTGATGCAAGGCTCATTAATTATGCATTTGGTTACTATCAGATCAGACATCATCTTATCAAGTGGCGGAGTAGGCTGGAGGGGCTGAAAGGCTACTCCTGCTCCCTGTTCATAACTTTGTCGTGAACCGACTGTGGAAGGAGGAGATGGTCTGGTGATCCCAGGGAGCTCTGGCCCCAGGTTCAGTGACCACTGCCCTCGATGTGCTGCTCTATGCAGTGGAGGACAAGAGAGGCACCCTGCACCCCATGGAGGGGAGGAGGAGACTGAGCTGTGTGACTGACCCGGCTTGGGAGGAAGTCGCCCGGGTGGTCAGTGCCCACGGCCTCCACCGGAGGACTGCCCTGCAGTGCCGGGAGTGGGCGAATGACCTCATCTGCAGCGCCAGGGTGAGTGAGCCCTCAGCTGCTCACACTCACCTCACTAAGGCACAGGGGACACGGGTCTCAGGGGCAGGGACACTATCTGTGCGCCCCATGCATAAAAGAGCTACTCATAGCCCCACTGCAGTCCATCTAGTCTGCAGGTGGAGAGGCCACTGTGGGTCCCTGACCCTCCCACACAGAGAGCTGACAGGGCTGCCTGAGAGAGTGGGGGGTTGAAGGGGTGGTGGTTGGGAAAGGAGGGCACCAGCGAGCACTGCTATTGACGTGCCCTCTGTGAGCCTTATCCCTCTACCTGCACGGGCTCAGCGCTCTGGAGGCTGCTGCCTCACCCTCGTGGACAACCTGCAATGGCATCAATCACATGGCACCCAACCCAGCGGGCTATTTGTAAAACTAGAAACACAAGATCAATACATGAAACCCAATCGCTCTCGACCCCATCTTCTCCCTCTGCCCAGGAGAAGTTGAGACACAACCGGAGGGAGAGAGAGGGAGAGAGAGAAGATAGGAGGGGGTCACCTGAACTGAGGAACCTTACAGAGTTGGAGGAGCGGGTACCTGAGCTGGCACGGTTGTAACCGGACCGCACTGGATAAAGAGGGCAGCAGGCAGTCTCTATCCTGTCAGGATCCATTCATATCATAGCCACACAGAGACCTAAGGGTCATGCGTTCCTCCCTGTTGGAGGCAGCTCATATAGTCACTCACTCTGTCCTTTCCCGGCAGGAAGATGGGAAGGCCAGAAGTCCTGTCCAGCTATACCTCCAGCTCACAAGAGGACAGAGGACATTAGGGAGGAGGACGAGTGTGCACCTGTAGAGGAGTCACAGCAGTCCCCTGCACCCTCCACCAGCACTGAGACACACACCTTGGTGGGTACGAGATCACACAAGGTCTCACATTGTGGTGGTCACCCAGCGGGCGTGTGTCCGCAGTAGGAGGAGGCAGGGTCAGCCAAGCTGACCGGCACTCAGGGGACTGCTGGGGAAGCAGGTGTCTGCAAAAACCCGAGTCAGATGTGGAGCCTCGGGGTTGGGCCCTGCATGAGATGCTGGGGAATCTGCGAGAGGCAGGCTGAACATCACACAGAAGGTGGCAGAGGCCCACGTGAGGCCCAGGAGCCTGTCCGCCTGCTGACTGATGAAGTGATTCTGACATGTGCGCACATCAAGGTCTCCGTGGGGAGGGTGGTGAACGGCGTGTGGAACCGGGTCCAGCAGAACGCCCAGTTTCTGCACAGACCCGCACTCCAGTACTATAACCATGGTGGGATCTTGCTGTGGCTATAGGAGAGGAGGACAGGGCACCTCGAACTCTCTTAATGTGCCCCTTCTCCCCGAAGAGTCAGGCGGGGGCCATTGGGCACCCAAAGGGAGGAGGAGCAGCTCTGGGATCCCCACTCAAGACTCTCTCTGAGGGTGTCCGGCCGTTTGGAATCCTCCTGGCCTGGGACCCCTTCAGCTGCACCATCTGTGACTGCAGAGGGAGCAGACGCCCCACAGCAGGACAGCCAAAGCGAGCCAGGCCCCTGTAGGCCTGGAGTCTCCAGAGGACGCCCCACCAAGGCCATCGCAGACAACAGGACAGTCTGGTCAGCAGACTGCCCCCACCCCTACTGTGGATATCGGGGGGAGCACCTGGGAGAAGTGGCAGGGACACAAGATTAAGAAGTTACGATTTCACCTGATTGCACAGGCGCATTACAATTGTTGGTGTTATGACACTTCTGTACATAGAGTACACTTGCTCTAAATGAGGTCTGCTGTGGTTTAATTGCAATGCGTAGTCATTAAGCCTATGCACCGCATCCCCTCCCCCATCATCTTCAGGGGGACACCCCAGACTGGGTCCACGTTCCCCTGAATCATGTGCAGGGAGGCACAGATTTTTTTTGAACCCTTGCAAGCCGTGTGCAAATAGCATCCCCTGCATGTTGAGCCCTTCCTGCGCTCATCTGTTCCAGTGCCCCAGCATTGTCTGTACTGTTTGCTGGGCTTCCCCTTCAGTTGTCCAGCTGAGCTGGACCTGCTGTTCCTCCTACCCCCGCTGACCAAACTCCCATGCAGCATCTCGGGATCTCCACCTCGAGGGTCTGGGGCCAGGGGGTGTGTGACTTTTCAGGGAGTGTCCAACACCATCCAACCTCCCCCTGTGACCCACACCCTCCCCCTCCCCAAAACCATTCACCCTCCTGATGTGACCTTTCACTGTCCCACAGTCACCCTATAACCCTCCCCTATCACACTCCATCCCGTGCAGGTGAATGTCTATGTCCCTCCCTTCCCAAGGAGCCCACCCCCATGACAGTAGATATGCCCCACCCAATCCTGCCTACCTCCAGAGGCTGGTTTTGCTTCCACGTCCCCTCCAACAACCCTCAGTGTCCCTTCACCCATCATCGCAGGACCCTCACCCTCCTAACCTACCGCCTCCCACTGCCATCTCTAACCCTCAACATCCTTTCCTATCTCCAATTCCCTCAGTTTACCACCCCCCAGGGCTCATCAGTTGACACCACAGATTCCTCCCTCTGAATCTCCTTTCTCTCTTTCCTGCTCCCCCCACCATGCCTGTTCACCCCTTCACACCCTTTCCCCCCACCCCCACACCACTGTCGCCCTTCCCATCCCCCCATTCCATTAGCCACCTCACAACCCCTGCAGCATCTCTCTCTTTCCCCTACCACCCCCCCTCGACCTCACTCCCCTCTCTAGTCCTCCACACCCGCCGCACCTCTTCATTTCTCTGCTCCCCATCTCATCCCGAACCCCTCCAGAACAGACCATCACGGGCCCAACAGTACCTCGTGCAGCCGACCACCAGCAGTGTGAAGATCCACATGGTCGAAGCTCCACCTCCGACTGCCGCATGCGCTGTTCCAGGGTCCACGGTCGCTGGAGGCTTCCATCTTCCGATCTCCAGAAGCTTCCCCGGGCCTTCTCCCAGGGGAGTCTGGACATGCCTGGATGTATCCCGAACGGGTGTGATATCCCGCTGTCGGAGCGGATTGTCGGACAGGGTGGGACAATTCTGGTTGGGCCATCAGCTGCATCCCATTAAAGGGATGGAAACCAGCTTCACGCCAGCCCCTGGCAGGGAATAGTGACCCCGCCTTGATGGGTAGGAGCAGGCGTTCGTGCCATCGCTTCACCCCAACGGAAATCTGATTTTCCACCTCCTGCCACAATGTTCCCCCCACCGCCCCCCCACCCGCACCCCCCCACACCCCAACCCACCGTTGCCACTGGGACTGGAAAATCCTGACCCACCTGAGGTGGCGGCCATGTTTCTCGCTGGCCAACGTGACGGGTTTCCGCACCAGATCAGCCGCTTTTCAGCTCGATGTTTATTTATTGATTGTGAAGCCCGTCATCCCTTGGGAGGTGGGATGGGGGTGGGGTGGGGGGCGGTGGTGGGGGGGGTGGGGGGGGTCGGGGGGGGATGGGGGTGTCTGGGTTTTGCCGTTTTGCCCGCCCCCCGCAGGACCTCATTGGATCATCTTTCCTGAGACCCACACACGTCACTCACTCTCTGCTCCCCAGGTCTGGTCGTGGTGAGTGAGCGATGGAACCAAACAATTTTTGAGACAACCACTGCTTATTACAGCTGTTTGGTTTTTAAAACCTTCTAAACGGTGAGGCTATAAGTTGGACAAGGTTTTAATTCACTCAAAACCCATTCGCTTCTTCATCAGCCTCTGTCCAAAGGCAGGTCCAACCCACATCACCACCACCTCCATCAAGGAGGCAGGTCCCAAACCCACTCCAGCCACAACAGGGACCGAACCCCCAACTGTCGGCACCAACCTGATCCGTACCAGCTATCCGGCCAACTGAGTCAACCAGCCCCACAATAAGTTCAAGTTGCTATGGCAACATCCACTTTTACACGCATATTGTAGCCTGGAGCTATGGAGAATGATTGGGTCAAGGCGTTCGCTAACACAGAGTTAAAATCAGGCCCACATCCAAGTGATGTGGTTTTTTAATTGTAAAATTTGAACAAGACAACATTTTTGCTGACTAGCTGGATTAGGAAGCTGCTGATGGGCGTCTAGTCTGGGCTTGGCACTCACTAATGTTGGTCAGGATTTCAATATAACACTTGAAAGTATGGTTTCAACTTTGGAATATTACTGAGAAATTGGGGGCAATACTAATCCTCGAATATAGATGTGTTGGGGGTTGGGTGAGTTGGGAAAGACCTGGTAAACATTCAGGCTTCGGATGATAAGTGGCAGTTTCCAACAAGGGAGAATCTAACCATCTCCCAGTGGCATTACTATTGCTGAATCTCCCACCATCTATATTGTGTGTTAGCACTGGTCCCCAGGCGAGGTCCCTCAGTTTGTTATGATCCCCAATGAGGAGGAATGAGCTGGTTCCCCTTCTTCGTTCAACCCCCTCGGTTTGTTGCAACAAGGTTAATTTAAAAGGGATCCCTTCCCCCGTGGATACCTTTACCCAGTCGAAATGCTTTAGAAGGATTTTAACAATTTAACCAGGATTTCTTGAGTCAAAGAAATAGTAAGTTTATTAGTTATTAAAACCTGAGAAAATAAATAATAAAAATACTACACACAGATCAGAAATGAGAAGTTAAGTCCAAAATAACATTTTTAAAAAGATATACAAATCAGTCTTTGGCTTGTTCATGAGGAGTAGCTGGCAAAACACTGCAGCTGTTAAACTGAGTGATTCCGGTACAGCTTAGCAGTTTAGCAGTTGGTTTGGAGACACTTGGTTTTGCAGATTAGCTGAAGTTCCTGTCCTATTTCCTGTTTGATTGTGGCTTTGCCCACTTGCCTCCAGCAACAGAGAAAGAGAGAGACAGAGAGAGAGAGAGAGAGAGAGAGAGAGAGAGAGCCTATTCCTGCAAGTTGATCTTCTTCTGTTGTAACTCTCACAGCACACACTAGGACACCAGAACTAAAACACAAAGATCAGGTCAGCAGCGAGCTTCTTAACCCATTTCCTGTGTATTCCTGGAAGGGGAAAACAAGCCCATCTTTCACCCAGAGACTGTTTTCTTTCAACTCAGATCATTTCCACATTCTGAGATATAACTCAACAGGGGATGGATTTTGCCAGCTGTGGTAATCAGTCTCCATTATCTCCACAACCACAGGAGATTATAGTTCAGTCTTTTGCTTTTCATCTCTTCCTTTCAACTGTCTCTGTCTGAAGTAGGCCTTGAAACTTTTTAGGTGCGACATTCCACGTTCTCTCTGAACTAGTCGGTCAAGTATAATCCACATAAGAAATTGCCAGAAAGTGGTTACTTTACATTACCAGCCAGCTTTTGCTCAATGTCTTTACTTGTATGTCTTCTATAAAAAACACATATCTTCCTTAAAATTTCAATATGCCCATAAGTAATTTGGGGCTGTAATCCACTGTCTTGACACCTGAGATTGACCCAGAAACTGAACTGGCCCAGACATATAAACACTGTGGCTACAAGAGCAGATCAGAGGCTGAGAATTCTGTGGCGACTAGCTCACCTCCTGACTCCCCAAAGCCTATCCACCATCTATAAGGCACAAGTCAGGAGTGTGATGGAATACTCCCCACTTAGCTGGATGAGTGCAGCTCCCACAACACTCGAGAAGCTCGACCCCCTCCAGGACAAAGCAGCCCGCTTGATTGGCACCGCATCCATGAACATTTACTCCCTCCACCACTGTCTGTAGTGTGTAACATCTGCAAGGTCCCATCTCTGGCATCATTTCAGTCAACCCATAATTTGATTTGTTTTTCTTTATTTGTTCATAGCATCTTGAGCAAGGCCAGCTTGTATTATCCATCACTAATTGCCCTTGAGAAGGTGGTGGTGAACTGCCTTCTTGAACCGCTGCAGTCCATGTGGTGTAGGTACATCCACAGTGCTGTTAGGGAGGGAGTTCCAGGATTTGGACCCAGTGTTAGTGAAGGAATGGCCAATATATTTCCAAGTCAGGATGGTGAGTGACTTGGAGGGGAACTTCCAGGTGGTGGTGTTCCCATCTATCTGCTGTTCCTGTCCTTCTAGATGGTAGTGGTCGTGGGTTTGGAAGGTGCTGTTGAAGGGAGCTGGTGAGTTGCTGCAGTGCATCTTGTAGGTGGTACACACTTCTGCTACTGTGCGTTGATGGTGAGGGGGTGAATGTTCAATTTGGATGGAGTTCTGACAAAGTGGGCAGCTGTGTCTCAGATGGCGGTGAGCTTCTTGAGCGTTGTTGATAGATCTAGAACACCAAGTTGTCAGTCTGGCTCAGAGAAGTCACAGGCAGATGGTGTGTGTACAGGAATGTTACACAGCACAATAGGAGCTTCCCTTTCGGGACTGATGCTCACACGTATTCGGAGTGAAAGGTCGTATGACAGAAACAGGAAAATGCATCACCTTTTCTCCATTTATTGTGTTGCTTTTGAAATTTTGCTCTGAGAAATTGCACTTCTGAAAATAACAGGTTACTGTGAATTCTTTCATAACTACAAAGAAAATGAAAAATTCTGACATTTTTCATTAAAAGAGGAATTTTGGATACATAGTTAAGCAGTGTGGACTAATGTTCTTTGCATTGGGTTCTGTGGTGGACAAGGCTTGCATCAATAAGCCCAACAATTCTACACTGGAGTGCTGTGTTTGGCGGCAGGAGAGTGCTTCGGTTGGAGATTGGTGCCTGAGGGGGTTTAAGGGTTAAATTCTATCTGAAGTCTAATCTTTCTTTAATTTAGCCATTAACGAAAAGTTGCTGTTAGGTTTGGAAGAAGGTGAGTTTTAGACCAGAGAGGAGAGGCCAGTGAGAGCGGTATACAAGGGTGCGAAAAACAGAGGCTGAGACCAGAGAGGAGAGGTGCACCCTCAGGACCTTCAGACGGTGGAGTTGGAAGTGATGTCACGATTCAAAACATGACACGACGCAGGGGAGGCAGCTGATTGGTAAGTAGGGTCAGGTGAGTACTTCCACTTCTACTTTTTCTACTAATTAAACTGCTGCAGTCCATTAGCTTAAACAAAAGAAGGTGAAGACGTTGGGCAATAGTGGGAGTGTCTGGAGTGGAATAAGGCACCTAGCATAGTTTGTATTCTTTAAGGGGAGTAACTAACGAGTTTAATCTAAAGGGAAGTCATGGCAGCAGAGCTCGCACCCATGATATGCTCCCCCTGCGCCATGTGGGAAGTCATGGACACTTCCAGTGTTCCTGGCAACCATGTATGCAGGAAGTGTGTCCAGCTGCAGCTACTGGCTAACTGCATTTCGGAGCTAGGGTTGCGGGTAGGTTCATTGTGGAGCCTCCACAATGCTGAGATTGTTGTGGACAGCACATTCAGTGAGATGGTCACACCGCAGGTAAAGACTGAACAGGCAGAAAGGGGATAGGTGGCCACCAGGCAGAGTAGATGAAGGCAGGTAGTGCAGGAGTCCCATGTGGCCATCCCCCTCTCTAACAGATTTACCGTTTTGGATACTGTTGGGGGAGACGACTTCTCAGGGGAAAGCATCAGGAGCCGAGTCCACGGCACCACGGGTGGCTCTGCTATACAAGAGGGGAGGAAGAAGAGAGGCAGGGCTAGAGTGATAAGGAATTCAATAGTAAGGGGAACAGACAGGTGTTTCTGCGGCCGCAAAAGAGGTCCAGGATGGTATGTTGCCTCCCTGGTGCCAGAGTCAGGGATGTCTCAGAGAGGCTGCAGGGCATTCTGAAGGGGGAGGGTGAACAGCCAGTGGCCGTGGTGCATATTGGTACCAACGACATAGGTAAAAAAATGGAAGAGGTCCTATAAGCTGAATGTAAGGAGTTAGGACATAAATTAAAAAGTAGGACCTCTATCAGTGCCACGTGCTAGCGAGAGAAGAAATACCAGGGTATATCGGATGAATACATGGCTGATGAAATGGTGTAGGGGGGAGGGATTCAGATTCCTGGGACATTGGAACTGGTTCTGGGGAAGGTAGGATCAATACAAACAGGACAGGTTGTATCTGGGCAAGACTGGGACCAACGTCCTTGGCGGGGGTGTTTGTTAGTGCTGTCGGGGAGGGTTTAAATTAGAATGGCAGGGCTTTGGGAACCTGAGCAGGGAGACAGGGGAGGGGAAAACAAGGATAGAAACAAAAGAAAGAGAAGTAAGAAGCAAAAGTGTAAGGCAGAAAAAATAAGGGCGAGAAACAAATGGGTCAGAGCGCAAAATAAAGCTAAGCTGATTAACAAGGTTATAAAAACAAGTCTAAGGGCATTGTATCTTAATGCATGGAGCATTCGCAATAAGGTAGATGAATTAACAGCACAAAAATGGTGATGATATAGTTGCAATTACAGAGACATGGCTGTAGGGTGATTAAGGATGGGAACTGAACATCCAGGGGTTTCAATATTTAGGAAGGACAGACAAATAGGGAAAGGAGGTGAGGTAGCTCTGTTAGTAAAGGAGGAAATCAATGCAATAGTGAGGAAGGATATTGGCTCAGAAAATCATGATGTGGAATCTGTTTGGGTGTAGTTAAGAAACACTAAGGGGCAGAAAACATTGATGGGAGTTGTCTATAGGTCCCCAAACAGTAATGGAGATGTAAGGGAAGGCATTACACAGGCAATTAAATACTCATGCAATAAGGATACGACTTTAATCATGGGTGACTTTAATCTACATATAGATTGGACAAACCAAACTGGCAATAATACTGTGGAGGAGGATTTCCTGGAGTGTGTACGTGATGGTTTTTTAGACTAATACATTGAGGAACCAACTAGAGAGCAGGCTGTCCTAGACTGGGTATTGTACAATGAGAAAGGATTAATTTACAATCTTGCTGTGTGGGGTCCCTTGGGGAAGAACAACCATAAAATGACAGAATTGTCTATTAAGATGGAAAGTGAAGATGTTGAATCTGAAACTAGGGTCCTGAATCTAAATAAAGGGAACTACAAGGGTATGAGGCACAGGTTGGCAATGCTGGATTGGGGAACCTTACTAAAAGGGTTGACAGTGGATAGGCAATGGCTAATATTTAAGGAACATATGCATGAATTACAATAATTATAACGTTCTGTCTGAAATAAAACAGGAAAGGTGACTCAACCATGGATTACAAAAGAAATTAGGGATAGTATTAGATCCAAAGAGGAGACATATAAAGTTGCCAGAAAAAGCAGTGAGCCTGAGGATTGGGAGCAGTTTAGAATTCAGCAAAAGTGGACAAAAGGATTGATCAAGAAGGGGAAAATGGAGTATGAGAGTAAACTTGCAGGGAACGTAAAAACTGACTGTAAAAGCTTTTATAAATATGTGAAGAGGAAAAGATTAGCAAAGACAAATGTAGGTCCCTTACAGTCAAACAGAAAATTATAATGGGGAACAAAACAAAGATAAGGGAGAACCAGTGGATGTGGTGTAATTAGATTTCAAGAAGGCTTTTGATAAGGTCCTACATAAGAGGCTAGTGGGCAAAATTAAAGCACATGGGATAGGGGGTAATATACTGGCATGGATTGAGAATTGGGTGACAGACCAGAAACAGAGAATGGGAATAAATGGGTCTTTTTCAGAGTGGCAGGTGGTGACTAGTGGGGTACCACAGGGATCAGTGCTTGGGCCCCAGCTCTTCACAATATATTTCAATGACTTGGATGAGGGAACCAAATGCAATATTTCCAAGTTTGCTGATGACACAAAACTGGGCGGGGCTGTGAGTTGTGAGGAGGATGAAAGGAGGCTTCAGGGTGATTTAGACAAGTTGTGTGTGTGGGCAAACACATGGCAGGTGCAGTATAACGTGGATAAATGTGAAGTTATACACTTCGGTGTGAAGAACAGAAAGGCAGAGTATTATTTAAATGGTGATATATTGGGAGATGTGGGTGTACAGAGGGATCTGGGTGTCCTTGTTCACCAGTCAATGAAAGTAAACAGGTAGGTGCAGCAAGCAATTAGGAAGGCAAATGGGATGTTGGCCTTCATTGCAAAAGGATTTGAGTTCAGAAGTAGGGATGTCTTACTGCAGTTATACAGGGCCTTGGGGTGAGACCACACCTGGAGTATTGTGTGCAGTTTTGGTCTCCCTGCCCAAGAAAGGATATACTTTCCATGGAGTCTAGAACCAGGGGCCACAGTCTCAGGATACGGGGCAGACCTTTTAGGACTGAGAAGAGGAAAGATTTCTTATCAGAGGGTGGTCAACCTGTGGAATTCTCTCCCACAGAGGCTGTGGAGGCCGGGTCACTGAGTATATTCAAGAAAGAAATTGATAAATTTTTGGATATTAGGGGCATCAAGGGGTATGGAGCGAAAGCGGGAATATGGTGTTGAGATAGGGGATCAGCCATGATCATATTGAAGGGCGGAGCCATTCTACCCATCTGGGTCACTAATGTCCTTTAGGGAAGGAAATCTGCTGTCCTTACCTGGTCTGGCCTACATGTGACTCCAGGCCCACAGAAAACTGGTTGACTCTTAAATACCCTCTGAAAAAGGGCAATCAGGGATGGGAAATAAATGCTGGCCCAGCCAGGGACGCCCACACCCCATGAATGAATAATTAAAAAAGGCAGGCTCAAAGGGCCGATTGGCCTACTCCTGCTCCTGGTTTCCATGTTTCTTTGTTTCTATGTAATTCTCCAAAAAAATACTGGAGAAAGATGGCAGTACCAGATGATGCACTGTTGGCCATTAGACAACTGTAGAATCCTCTTGTTAAATAAATCCCGTAATGAAAAAGCATGTAATTAGACTAAAAGCTTTAATATCTAATATATACTGTCATTCAATGCATGCCAATATTTAATTGAAATTCTCTCATTCTCTATTCCCTGTACTTCATTAAAGAAATCCTTTTTAAAAACAGATCAAATTGCTTCAGCTCACAGACCATCTGATAGTTAATCAACTAATTGACACAACAAAGACCCTGGTTTAATTTGTATGTGTTATTAGGGCCTTTATGAAATTTAATCATGTTGAAGCTTCTCACATTAATGATAAATTATTAAAAGTTCTTTCAAATATTAAATGTTTTGCTGCGGCAAGAATGTGGATTTCTGTGCTGGTGAAATGTGCTTGTTTATCTAAAAGCTGATATATTTGCAGGCTGAAGCAGCAGGGACACTACATGACTACAAATGAAGAGTACTAGCATTAGTAATTGAAAGGTTAAAGTTACATCTTAAAGCCTATTCACAATATTGTAAATGGGATTCGCTGCACATTGTATTTAGTATCTCACACAAATCTCGTACACTTCCTTACAAAGATTCAAATAGGTCTAAAGACACAGGAGCAATAGTTAAACCAATTTGTTATGATGCAGAGTGTCCTGCAGTATATCACCACGCACATACAGCACTTCAATTAGTCAGAACCCTTCTATCATTCAACCATTTACATCCATTTCAAGACTAAAGTGCTTTGTTTATCTCCATCTACATGCACGCCATGCCAGCCAGTCACATTACTCGCTCGTGGTTCTGTCCAGCTGCTTTGGCCTCAAATCTCATTGATGTGACTGATGAGGATGCCGAGTCTGCAGCTTGAGCCTTTTTATCACGTGATAGGCACATCCTGATTGTGCTGCCCCGAACCTTCCTTGTGCTTTAAATTCAACTCTGTGAAGTTACAACCTGGGGCCTGAGAGGCCATAGAGTCATAGGAACAAGCCCTTCGGCCCATCACATCCATGCTGGCCATCAAGCCTCTATCTATTCTAATCCCACTCGCCTCTTCAGTCTGCTGCATCCTCACATATTCTACTCAGGTCTTCTTTGTATTTCAGTCACCGTCACGAACAGGAAAAGCTTCTTTGGGGCTTCTCAGCAAACAGCCTTATTTTCAAATATTCACGCCAGGGTTTGTGCCGGAGGTGTGCTCCCAACGTAAATCCGACTTTAAACACTGTTCCAGGATTTTCATTAAACGCTAGGTTCTACCAGTAAACTTCCTCAGTTCAAACCTTGACAAAATGCCACGGTTTAAATCTTCACCTGAATAAATTCTGGCATTTGCTACTTTCTTTAATTCACAGCATCCTCCAGCCTTGTGACAGCTTCTGACAGACCCTCCACGCTCCTGACTGAGCAATGCCTTGGCTATCCTCT
The DNA here is from genome assembly GCF_017639515.1 of Carcharodon carcharias. Classification (NCBI taxonomy): domain Eukaryota; kingdom Metazoa; phylum Chordata; class Chondrichthyes; order Lamniformes; family Lamnidae; genus Carcharodon; species Carcharodon carcharias. The sequence goes on from NC_054480.1 coordinate 1,236,180, forward strand.
GAAAAGTCACCACACTTCTGTTCTCCAGAGCTCCCACCCTAGCCCACTCTCTACTATCTCTCTACCGGCTTTCAAAAAAAAAAAGCTCCTCAAAACCCTCTTTGCTTCTGACCCTTACCCTAACCTGCACAATTTTGTTTCCTGCTTGTCACCATTTCCTCTTCAAAATGTGAAGTGTTTTGAGAATGATAAAATTATAGAATGGTTACGGTGCAGGAAGAGGTCATTCAGCTTGTTATGTCTGTGCTGGCCCTCTCCAGAAGAAATTCACCTAGTGCCACTCCCCCACCTTCTCCCCATTGCCCTGCACATTTTCCTTTTCAAATAATGATCCAATTCCCTTTTGAAAGCCTTGATTAAACCAGCCTCTGCCACACTCTCAGGAAGTGCATTCCAGATCCTACTACTGCTTGTGTCAAAAAGATTTTCCTCATGTCGCCACTGCTTTTGCCAATTATCTTAAATCTGTGTCCTCTGCTTCTTGATCCTTCCATCAATGGGAACAGTTTCTCCCTATCCACTCTGCCCAGACCCTCAAGACTTTGAACATCTCTATCAAATCTCCTCTCAACCTTCTCTTCTCCCAGCTTCTCCAATCTATCTATGTAACTGAAGTTGGTTCCCTGGAACCATTCTTGTGAATCTTTTCTGTGATATTTTAAATGTTTTCACATCTTTCCTAAAGTGTGGTGCCCAGAGCTGGCTGAGGCCAAACCAGTGTTTTATACAAATTTAACATAACCTCCCTGCTCTTGTACTCTATGCCCCTATGAATAAAGCCTAGGATACTGTATCCTTTATTACCTGCTCTCTCAACCTGTCCTGCCACCTTCAATGACTAATGCACCCAGGTCCCTCTGCTCCTGCACCACCTTTAGAATTGTATCCTTCATTTTGTATTGTCTCCTGAACTTGAGTGCTACAGAAATTTAAGAGTTTGTTGTTGTTATTGAACATTGACCAAAATATTCTATATTCTGTGGAGTCACCTGTTTCTGTGGAAACCATCCCTCATGTTTCAACTTGCTATGCTGCTGCGTTAACATCTCTACATGGCAGCCAGTGTGGAAACACGTTCAGTGACATCCAGGATGAAGTGCTCACTACTACCTGATGATCGATGTAATAAGGGGCAGTGCCAGCTGCTCTGTAAAGACTTCCTCCTTGATCACCACCTGTGGCCCCCAATGGGGACCCTGGTTCTCAACGGCGGTGACCTGTTGATGAAAACATTACAATTCATTTGTAGCCAGCAAACTGGTCAATGCTGAATAGTCAAAGGGAGTGTGTACCAGATTCACCTATTGGATGATCCAGTGGGCCTTTTTCTGATCAGTCAGTTTGCATTAATACAAAAAGTTAGGAAAGAAAACACAGTTTAAAATTTAATTTTAAAATCTCATTTTGTTATGTACTAATTATGTCACTATTATGAAAATTCCATTCCAAAAAGATATTTGTCTTTTAGGTTTAATTTCAAGTTTGTTTTATTTACAGATAATCTAACAGAAGTGTTCTTAGTCCCATGAATTTGAATTGTACTCTCCTGATGGCTCACTCTCAAGTGTGATCAGATCCCAATCCATGTAGATCAGGAAGCTTCAAGCCTGAGTGTGGAGTTGAGCTGAATTCCCAGATCTACAGTTGTCTTTCATGTTTCCAGGTTACAGCAGAATAAATCACCCAGAGCACACACTCATTATCACCATTGGGTGACCTCCAACTGAAAACAGATCCATGTGCAGCAAACATTATACATAATGTCACAATAATCAATGTCACTAAAATTTCAACTGGCAATCCAACTTTCAGATAATTAAGATGATCAAAGTGGTTGTGATGGTTAGAGGCAAGTCATCATTGCTCCAGAAACCTCTCAGGAAATTAGGCTTATTTCAATCATTATAAAGTCAGGGGTGGAGCTGATCACTTATCTCGGTGGTGTTCAGCTCCATTCACAACTCCGAAAATGAAACAGCCCACACTACCCCAGGACCCGCAAACCATCCTGGTTTAGGCAGCGTTTACACTGCATTACCACTGGGTAATTATCACTGCAAATTCAAGTCCAGCCATTTTCCCTTGTCTTTCAAAAGTACCATCATCACCAACTCTCTCACCATCCAAATCTTGGGAGTCATTAATAACCCGAAGCTTAATTGGACCAGTCATACCAACATATCAACATCAAGGAGAGCACAGCAGAGGCTGGGTATTCTGTGACCAATAGCTCATCCCTGGACCCTTTAAAGACTCTCCACCATTTACAAAGCTCAAGTCAAGTATATGATGGAATATTCACCATTCAATAGGATGAGTGCAGCACAACAACACTCAAAAAACTCATCAACATTCAGAGCAGTTTTACTTGTTTGTGTCTGTAGTATAAGGGTCTGGCACATATAGGGTTATTGTGGGACTGAGCACAGTACCACCCACACTGTGATGTAATAGAACACAAAACCTGCACCCAGGGTCAGTTGAGTGTTGAACAGAGAAATGTGTACCAGCAAGCATGGAGACAGCCCCTAGCTTGTACCCCTTACTCTATATTTGTAAATAGTTCTAAGAGTCAATAAAGACTCACAGTTAACCTACGTATGACCACAAAAACTTCTTCAGACCTACCAAACTGTATCCAACACCCTACAACAGCGCCCTTTCAACAAGCTGTATATTCTCTTCAGACATCACCAGCCCACTGTGGCTGAAGTATAATCTACAAGATGCAGCAACTCACTGCTTTGACAGCATCTGCCATTCCTGTGACCTCTACCATTGAGAAGGACAAGAGGAACCGTGTCACAGTTAGGAAAACCAGCACCTGCAAGTTTCTTTCCAAGTCACATCCATCTGGCTGGGATGTATAACACCTTTCCTTCATTGTCACTGGGCCAATACGCTGGGATTCCTTATCTAATCCCAACACGGGAACCCCATCTGCAGTTACTCAAGGACAAGGCCCAACCCCACTTTCTCAGGGCTATGATTAATGGGCAATGAATGACAGAGTTGTCCGAACCCCAAATACAGGGAATCACGGACAGGCTGGGAGGGAGGGCCAGTGTGGCATGGAGCTGTTTTGGCATTTACTGCAAAATTCATTTTAAAGATTCTATAAGCCATCCTCCATGATCCCCGGGAATCATATTAAAAGGTCAGATTCATAAAGGTTTGACAGACTGTGCTGCGAGTGTCGGGTTGGTTTCTTGAAACATTAACTTCTGCCTGAAAGGTCATTATAAAGGTCTCTCAATGTGTCCTTAATCCTTTAACCAGCTCATTCAGATCCGAAACCTCTAAATATGTCATTAATTTATGACCGTTTTACAGTTATTATGTGGCAGATAATGCTTTTCAGTAAATATGGAGGAAAGACGTAAGCTCCACAATGACGTGCACCTCCCATGAGTATTCACAGGAACTTGATTTTAAAGTGATACATCAATTTTACACAGCAATGAACTTGGCTGGTGGGGTGTTTAAATAAGTTGATGCTAAACGTCAGTCAGATCATTGATATGGTAATGCCACAGTCAAAAGAGTTAAGGCAGTGAAAGTGCTGCTCTAAATACCTCAACCAATCCAAAATGTTCAAATATTCAATGTCGGCTGTAATGTTGAGAATTCCCCAGAATGTTCCCCTTAAAGTTATAAAATGGGCTGCACGTCAATCTTACAAAGTAATGTGACTCCGGGTTTAAAACTGGACGGGTATTGGTTCTGTTACCGAACTAGTGATCCAGAGACATGAGGCAGGATTTTTAGGTAGGTGGGTGGGTGAGTGGGTGGGTGGGTTTAGGTGGGTGGGTGGGTGGGTAGGTGGGTGGGTGGGTGGGTGGGTGGGTACGTGGGTGGGTGGGTGGGCAGGTAGGTAGGTGGGTGGGTGGGTAGGTAGGTGGGTGAGTGGGTGGGTGGGTAGGTGGGTAGGTGGGTGGGTGGGTAGGTGGGTGGGTAGGTAGGTGGGCAGGTGGGTAGGTAGGTGGATGAGTGGGTAGGTAGGTGGGTGGGTAGGTGGGTAGGTGGGTGGGTAGGTGGGTAGGTAGGTGGGTAGGTGGGTGGGTAGGTGGGTGGGTGGGTAGGTGGGTAGGTGGGTGGGTGGATGAGTGGGTAGGTAGGTGGGTAGGTGGGTGGGTAGGTGGGTGGGTGGATAGGTGGGTAGGTGGGTGGGTAGGTGGGTAGGTGGGTGGGTGGGTAGGTGGGTAGGTGGGTGGGTGGATGAGTGGGTAGGTAGGTGGGTAGGTGGGTGGGTAGGTGGGTGGGTAGGTGGGTAGGTGGGTGGGTAGGTGGGTGGGTAGGTAGGTGGGTAGGTGGGTAGGTGGGTGGGTGGGTGGGTGGGTAGGTGGGTAGGTGGGTGGGACCGATCGGTGGGTCCAGGATTGGCGGGGGAATGGACCGCTGACCGCGATCGGGCCCCCGACCGTGAATTCAGGCCGGCTGGCCAATTATCGGTCAGCCAGAGTGGAGCGCGCGGTGATGGGTTCAGCGCTGGCGGGGTGAGAGCAGGAGGAGGGCGAGTGCTGAAGCCAGCGCCGGCATGGACAGGCGCTCCCAGAGAGCTCCCTGAGGGCAGGGAGATGAAAACCTCAACAAGCCTGAAGTAAGGTGACAGAAACTGGAAAAAAAAAGCGTCCAAGCTTCCAAATCAGTCACCGGAAAATGTAGGTCGTAAAAATGGCGGCGCACAGAAAATTATTTTTATTTTAAGTTGTCACGTGGATGGGGATTCCTGAAAAATGCAAAGTCCGCCTGGTCAATTCGCCCATCCACCAATCGGAATGTTGGATGGGCAATGAAAAATCTCCCGCTAATCGTGCTGTTAATGGGTTTAATAATCCCCCTAATTGTTGGTGGCTATGCTTCTGCGTTTAGGGTGCGCCCACTGACCGATATACGGCCTGAGAGCACGATGGCGTTGGGAGACTCGCCCAGCACCATCACGCGCTACTTAACGTTCAAGCGGGTCAGTCACGCACCCCCCCAACCCCGCCCCCACCCCACTCAGCGAAACATTCTGCCCCACGGGTTTCAAATCCCATCACAGCACCGAGGGGAATTTTAATTCAGTTAATTACAAACATCTAGAATAAAAAGCTAGTCTCAGTTAATGGTAACTATGCAGATACCAGACTGTTGTAAAACCCCAAAACAAAAACAGAAACAGAAATACCTGGGAAAACTCAGCAGGTCTGGCAGCATCGGCGGAGGAGAGCACAGTTAACGTTTCCAGTCCTCGTGACCCTTCCACAGAACTAAGTAAAAATAGAAATCTGCTTCCCTAATGTCATTTGGGGAAGGAAATCTGCTGTCCTTACCCGGTCTGGCCTACACGTGACTCCAGACCCACAGACAATGAAACAGACCAGCAAATCACACAGTTGTGTTTAAGAAGGTCGCTCGGTGACCACCACCTTCTCAAGGAGGGTTCGGACACGACAATAAATGCTGACCTTGCCAGTGACATTCACATCCTGTGAATGAATGACAGAAATGGCATTCTGAGCACAGAGCAGCCTAACTAACCTCCACAGGAAAACACAACTCCTGGAAAAGCAGGCTTATTTACAGATTGATGCAGGGCCGCCTATCATAAAGAGAAAATTACTCTAGGACCCTTACAAAACAGATTGGCCTGAATTTCACCCTCTCCCACTGGTGGGTTTTGGGGTGGGAGGGAGGGTGGGGGGGGTTGTGTGAAATTGTAGGGACAGGATTCCCTCCGGGTTCCCACCTGCTCCGACCACACAGCGATTTTACACCTGGGTGGGCAAGGCCTTGGATGAGAAGCCCGCCCTTGTCCTAACTGAGGCCCTTAGGTGGCCAATTATTGGCCACCTAAGGGCCGTTTCCCACCCAGACTCAATTTTTAGGCTGGCGAGAGGATTGAACCTTCCCGGCAAGGCCCGACATTCATCAAAGTCACATCCTGGGCGGGAAGGGGGCTTGGTGACCCTTTAAAAGCCCAGTGGCCCCCCCCCCAACCAGCCTCTCCCCCGAGACCCCCATTACCCACCCCCCCCCACACCCCACCCACCACCCCCACCCTCCCCCGTGGCCTCCCAGACCTTCCCTATCCATCCCACCTGTGGACCGCCTGAACCTACCTGGGGCTCCAGTTCCCGCACATAGTCTGCAACATCTCTTTGAACTTCCTCTCCTGTCCACTGCAGGGGCCGGAGAGCCGCCGACCAATCAGATTGAGTGTCAGCTCTCTAAGGCGGGACTTCCTCCCACTCTGAATCAATCTTGGGCCGATGACCATCCTAGGATGTGCTTCGATATGTTTCTACGACATCAAAATTCGTGACAAATGCAAGTTGTTGTTGGCTTCAACAGAAAAAAACTAAAACAAAAATAGCTGAGAGAGAAACTAAAGAGTCATCACACGCTTCGCTGGTTAATAAGCGGGAATCTCGGATGTTTCTACTACAATCAGACAACTTCCCTTATCATAACTCAGAATCATAATCAGAAAGAAAAACACCAACTTCACCACTTTTTCATGTCCCAAAGAGTTTTACAGCCAATGAAGTGCTTTTGAAGTGTAGTCACTGTTTGTCAGTCAGTGGGTAGCACTCTTACCTCCGAGTCAGAAGGTAGTGGCTCAAGTCCCACTCCAGAGACTTCAGCCCAAAAATCTAGACAAACACTCCAGGGCAGTTCGGAGTGAGTGCTGCACTGTCAGAAATGCCATCTTTTGGTTGAAATCTTAAACTGAGGCCCTGCCTGCCCTCTCAGGCAGACTTACATAACAGGTACCAACTCAAAGACGAGTAGGGTGGGCTCTCCCCAGTGTCTGGACCAACATCACAAACAACAGATTGTCTGGTCATCATCATGTTGCTCTTTGTGGGAGCTTGCTGTGCGCAAAGTGGCCACCAAGTTTCCTACATTACAACAGTGACTACACTTCAAAAGTACTTCATTGGCTGTAAAGCCCTTTGGGACATCCTGACATTGTGAAGTGACGTCTTTCTTTCTTATAGTTATGACAAGGATACACTGGCCATAGAGGGGGTGCAGCGAAGGTTCACCAGACTGATTCCTGGGATGGCAGGATTGTCGTATGAGGAGAGATTGGGCTGACTGGGCCTGTATTCACTGGAGTTTAGAAGAATGAGAGGGGATCTCATTGAAACGTATAAAACTCTGACAGGGCTGGACAGACTGGATGCAGGGATGATGTTTCCTCTGGCTGGGGGTGCGGTCTAGAACAAGGGGTCACAGCCTCAGGATATGGGATAGACCAATTAGGACTGAGATGCGGAGAAACTTCTTCACTCAGAGGGTGGTGAACCTGTGGAATTCTCTATTACAGAGGCTGTGGAGGCCTTTACTTTAAGAAGTAAATGGATAGATTTCTAGACTCTGAAGGCATCACGGGGTATGGGGAGAGAGCGGGAGTACGACATTGAGATAGAAGATCAGCCATGATCAAACTGAATGACGGAGCAGGCTCGAAGGGCTGAATGGCCTACTCCTGCTCCTATTTTTTATGCTCCTATGAAAGTGTCTGATTGAGGAAGAAACATCAAGGAAGAAAACCCAAGATCCCTACTTGATCTGAGTATGTGTAACTCCCAGCTCACACTCAGTGGTTTAATGGAAATGCCCTCTGGAGTGTTCTAGAAAGCCACCAATTTTAACCTAGCATACCAATTGCTACTTAAAGATCTATCAGCACCAATATCTTTCAGGTCACCTGTAAATGGGCGATGCCGTGCTGCCAGTGCTGCCAGTGCTGCCAGTGCTGCCCAGTGCTGTCATGTGCTGCCCGTGCTGCCCAGTGCTGCCCGTGCTGCCCAGTGTTGCCAGTGCTGCCCAGTGCTGTCATATGCTATGTGCTGCTCAGTGCTGCCCGTGCTGCCCAGTGCTGCCCAGTGCTGCCCGTGCTGCCCAGTGCTGCCCGTGCTGCCCAGTGCTGCCCGTGCTGCCCAGTGCTGTCATGTGCTGCCCGTGCTGCCCAGTGCTGTCATGTGCTGCCAGTGCTGCCCAGTGCTGTCATGTGCTGCCAGTGCTGCCCAGTGCTGTCATGTGCTGCCCAGTGCTGCCAGTGCTGCCCAGTGCTGTCATGTGCTGCCAGTGCTGCCCAGTGCTGTCATGTGCTGCCAGTGCTGCCCAGTGCTGCCCAGTGCTGTCATGTGCTGCCACTGTTGCCCAGTGCTGCCTGTGCTGCCAGTGCTGCCCGTGGTCCAGTGCTGTCATGTGCTGCCCGTGCTGCCCATGCTGCCCATGCTGCCCAGTGTTGCCAGTGCTGCCCAGTGCTGTCATGTGCTGCCCAGTGCTGTCATGTGCTGCCAGTGCTGCCCAGTGCTGTCATGTGCTGCCAGTGCTGCCCAGTGCTGTCATGTGCTGCCACTGTTGCCCAGTGCTGCCTGTGCTGCCAGTGCTGCCCGTGGTCCAGTGCTGTCATGTGCTGCCAGTGCTGCCCATGCTGCCCATGCTGCCCAGTGTTGCCAGTGCTGCCCAGTGCTGTCATGTGCTGCCCAGTGCTGTCATGTGCTGCCAGTGCTGCCCAGTGTTGCCAGTGCTGCCCAGTGCTGTCATGTGCTGCCCAGTGCTGCCCAGTGCTGCCCGTGCTGCACAGTGCTACCCGTGCTGCCCAGTGCTGTCATGTGCTGCCAGTGCTGCCCGTGCTGCCCAGTGCTGCCCAGTGCTGTCATGTGCTGCCCAGTGCTGCCAGTGCTGCCCAGTGCTGTCATGTGCTGCCAGTGCTGCCCAGTGCCGCCAGTGCTGCCCAGTGCTGCCCGTGCTGCCCAGTGCTGTCATGTGCTGCCCAGTGCTGCCAGTGCTGCCCAGTGCTGTCATGTGCTGCCAGTGCTGTCATGTGCTTCCAGTGCTGCCCAGTGCTGCCCAGTGCTGTCATGTGCTGCCACTGTTGCCCAGTGCTGCCCGTGCTGCCAGTGCTGCCCGTGGTGCCAGTGCTGTCATGTGCTGCCAGTGCTGCCCATGCTGCCCGTGCTGCCCAGTGTTGCCAGTGCTGCCCAGTGCTGTCATGTGCTGCCAGTGCTGCCCAGTGCTGTCATGTGCTGCCAGTGCTGCCCAGTGCTGTCATGTGCTGCCACTGTTGCCCAGTGCTGCCCGTGCTGCCCAGTGTTGCCAGTGCTGCGCAGTGCTGTCATGTGCTGCCCAGTGCTACCCAGTGCTGCCCATGCTGCACAGTGCTACCCGTGCTGCCCAGTGCTGTCATGTGCTGCCAGTGTTGCCCGTGCTGCCCAGTGCTGCCCAGTGCTGTCTGTGCTGCCCAGTGCTGTCTGTGCTGCCCAATGCTGCCTGTGCTGCCCAGTGCTGCCAGTGCTGCCTGTGCTGTCCAGTGTTGCCCAGTGCTGCCTGTGCTGTCCAGTGTTGCCCAGTGCTGCCCAGCGCTACCTGTGCTACCTGTGCTGCCAGTGCTATCCAGTGTTGCCCAGTGCTGCCCAGTGCTGCCAGTGTTTCTCCAATTTCAAAATGAAACAGGAAGAAAGGAAGCCTGAGTGACGTTGATGAACCCAAAGTAATGTCACAACTAACTTCCTGAACAGTGGAAACCAGTAAATAGAGGTTGTACAAATAGGATCATTATTTCCCTAAATAATCCTCCTATGTTCAGGGTGGAAGGAGAAGGAAACAGTTTGTTGGACTCAGGTTTATTTAAAAGACCAAAGGGAGACTATTGACTGTTAGCAGCTGAGCGAGGAGCAGTTTTCTTGGCCATTGTAGAGTCTGGAGTGAAATCAATACATCTAAAAATTGGGCATGTTCTACAGCAGGTGGGAGATCCACACGGCCAGTTTATCAGCTGGCTGGTAGAGGGAAAAATCTACCCAGAGACTGTGTTATATTGAGCCAGCTGCCAATCGAGCCTCACATTAGAGAAGCCTCTGCAGAAATATTCAGCAGGAAGGTGACATTCCCACAGTTGACAATTCTCTATATTAGAAACAAGGTGATCCCTGCACATCTAATGGCACAAGGTCCCCATTAGAAAGTTGAAGAATAACTACTACAATACCAGAAACCATCGTAAACTGGGCCCAGCGTTAACAGGGCCCAGCGCTAACAGAGCCCAGTGTAAACAGAGCCCAGTGTAAACAGGGCCCAGCGTTAACAGGGCCCAGCGCTAACAGAGCCCAGTGTAAACAGAGCCCAGTGTAAACAGGGCCCAGTGTTAACAGGGCCCAGTGTAAACAGGGCCCAGCGTTAACAGGGCCCAGCGTTAACAGGGCCCAGCGCTAACAGAGCCCAGTGTAAACAGGGCCCAGTGTTAACAGGGCCCAGCCTTAACAGCGACCAGCGTTAACAGGCCTCAGCATTAACAGAGCCCAGTGTAAACAGAGCCCAGTGTAAACAGGGCCCAGTGTTAACAGGGCCCAGCGTTAACAGCGACCAGCGTTAACAGGCCTCAGCATTAACAGAGCCCAGTGTAAACAGGGCCCAGTGTAAACAGAGCCCAGTTTAAACAGGGCCCAGTGTAAACAGAGCTCAGTGCTATAGGGCAGTCCTTAAAAATGGAGCAAACTTTTCAAAGCCTAACAACCTGAAAACATGGGAGGTAGGAGGGTGAGTGGACACGAGAGGGAGGAGGGTGAGTGGACACAGGAGGCAGGAGGGTGAGTGGACACAGGAGGCAGGAGGGTGAGTGGACACAGGAGGCAGGAGGGTGGGTGGACACAGGAGGCAGGAGGGTGAGTGGACACAGGAGGTAGGAGGGTGGGTGGACACAGGAGGCAGGAGGGTGAGTGGACACAGGAGGCAGGAGGGTGAGTGGACACGGGAGGCAGGAGGGTGAGTGGACACGGGAGGCAGGAGGGTGAGTGGACACGGGAGGCAGGAGGGTGAGTGGACACGGGAGGCAGGAGGGTGAGTGGACACGAGAGGGAGGAGGGTGAGTGGACACAGGAGGTAGGAGGGTGAGTGGACACAGGAGGCAGGAGGGTGCGTGGACACAGGAGGTAGGAGGGTGGGTGGACACAGGAGGCAGGAGGGTGAGTGGACACAGGAGGTAGGAGGGTGAGTGGACACAGGAGGTAGGAGGGTGGGTGGACACCGGAGGCAGGAGGGTGAGTGGACACAGGAGGCAGGAGGGTGAGTGGACACGGGAGGCAGGAGGGTGAGTGGACACGGGAGGCAGGAGGGTGAGTGGACACGAGAGGGAGGAGGGTGAGTGGACACAGGAGGTAGGAGGGTGAGTGGACACAGGAGGCAGGAGGGTGGGTGGACACGGGAGGTAGGAGGGTGGGTGGACACGGGGGGTAGGAGGGTGAGTGGACACAGGAGGTAGGAGGGTGGGTTGGTGGGACATTCGGTCCAATGTTTCTTGGATGAGTTGGCAGCGAGGAGGGAAACACTTGGCGGTGAGCCCTGGCTGCTTGCGGCTCCAGGGTCACGAATCGTCTGTGCGCTGCGAGGTGTTCCTCAGGCAGTGTTGGCCAGGCTGTGGTGGGGCTGCGGGTAGAGAGCGGACTCATCAATGCTCCTCTGTCCTTTCAGGAGAAAACATCCCATAACAACGCTGAGAGGTCACAGGCTGGCGCGGGACCCCCTCACCTCCTCATCTCTCACCCTGGAGCTGGAGAAGTGCCATGCACCTCGGTCAGCGGCTGCAGTGGGGTAGGGGTGCCAGAAGAAGGTGAGAGTGCGGTGCACAGAGGTAAGAATGTCGGTTATTGTAACCATTCCAGTGCAGTCTCGATATTGATGCGAGCCTGGAGCCTGGAATCCCCATTGATAATGGAAAGACGAGGGCACCACGATGCATACCTCTGTCTCCTCAGGGTGCCAGACATGCGCAGTGACTGTGTCATGACTTAAACTGACATGTGCTTCTTCTCCCTTTTAGGCTCACCAGCAGTTTGTATTGAGGAACGTGAAGGGCCACCCCTGACCCCAGAGGACCACCATGCTCACCGTGCACCTACCTCACGCCCTCTCTGTCAAGCAGGCACCAGCGCAGATACCAGCACCTTGGCATAACGTCACTGTGTAGTCTCTCGGTGCACATTGGTGAGGGCACTTTACACTCGTTTGAGGTGCAGGCAGAGGCAGAGAGTGCCCAGGGCACCAGCAGTCGGAGGGCAGCTGGGGACCAGGAACATGCTCAGTCGGTGGCTGTTGATGAGCCTCTGGAGTCGTCCCTGAGGCAGCAGATGCTGGATGTCCAGCAGGGTGTGCGGGAGGATCTGGCGGAGATACACGAGGGAATGCATGCCATGGTCTCCGTTGTGGAGGAGTCCATGTGGAACATAAGCACTGTGTTGACCTTCATGGCCGAGCACACTGCCTCCTCCATGGAGAGAGTGGTGACTCATGGAGAGGCTCCTCCTGGCACTCGATCCGGGGATCCTGGGGCTGTGCTCGGACCTGCAGCCCTCACACAGGCAATGACCTCAGCTGGTCAGTGTCAGAGTGGGAGATGGATTGGGCATCCACTACGCCAACTAGGTGCCCGTCCATCAATGGTGAGCAGGGAGGTCTAGAGCGACCTCACGTTGGCACACGAGCTGCCTGTTGTATCTGCGGGCACCTCTCAGGGCGCTCCGGATGATGGCAGCAGCTCCTCCGCCCCTCTGCCAGTGACCATGGCATCTGATGAGGCTGCAAAGTCTGGGGAGATGCCAGTCATGGCACTGGCCGCTCCCTCCCAGGCAGGGTCAGCACAGGCTCCACGGGCCAGAGGACGCCCGTCAAGATCACCAAGGCCAACAGGACAGCAGAGTCAGCAGGCTGTCTCCAATGCTGATGCCAGCGAGGAGGGGGCACCAAGATGTAGCACCCACAAACCAAACCTTAAAGCACCTTGAGCACAAAAAGGCCTTATCATGGGTGATACTTGGTTCCCCCACTTTTCCTCATTTTTTAATAGTCTGATGGAAAACACTGGTTCATGTTAATTTCTGCTACTTTTAACATTCTCCAGTAAATGAGATGTTACTTTGTGCAACAGGTCTCTGGATGCTTCATTTGTTCTGTAGGTGCAGGGTAAGCCATGATGTTATGATGGAAGTGTGTCTCCTGAAACTTTATTGCAATGGCACAGAGTGTATGTTGTTGACCAAGGAACTGGCCCTGTCAGGGATGGAGTATGGAGCCTGCAGCCCTGACATGTGGTGGTGGTTCTTATTTGGTGGGCTGGCTGAAGAAGCGTTGGATCAAAGAGCCCAGGTGTCCCTGCACCCCTGGAGGTTACCCAGGTCTGCGTGTATTCCCTCAGCATTCTCCTCACCGTGCTCGTCCTTGGACTCACTACTGGACTTGTTGCCTGTGCAGCTATGTCAAGATCTTCTTTCTCCACAGCGTCCCCCCCCCTTTCCAGCACCAGACTGTGGAGAGCGCAGCATGTAACCACTATCAGTGACACATGATCTGGGGGGTACTGGAGTGCACCCCCTCAGTGGTCCAGGCTTCGGAAGTGCATCATGAGAAGACTGATGGCTCTCTCCACCACAGCCCTTGTGGAGCTGTGGCTCCTATTGTACCGCTGCTCAGCTTCTGTTCTTGTATGGGGGAGAGGGGTCATGAGTCACCTTCTGAGGGGATAGCCCTTGTCACCCAGCAGCCATCCATCCAGCCGGGCTGGAGCACTGAAGAGCCCCGGCACCTGGGAGTGTCTGAGAATGTAGGTGTCGTAGGAGCTGCCTGGGTACCTTGCACAGACTTGTAGAATCAGCATCCTGTGGTCACACACTATCTGCACGTTCATGGAGTGGAAGCCCTTCCTGTTGACGAAGGCACCAGGCTCACCTGCTGGTGCCTTGATACCCACATGTGTACAGTCTATAGCACCCTGGACACGGGGGAAGCCAGCAATGGCCGTGAAGCCTCTGGCTCGCTGTGTCTGACAGGCCTCGTCCATATGGAAATGAATAACAGTCAGTACCTGCCTGGACAGAGCTTCTGTCACCAGCTTGACTCAACTGGGGACAGCTGATTGGGAGACTCCACACAGATTCTCACTGAGCCCTGGAAAGAGCCGGAGGTATAGAAGTTGAGGTCATTGTGACCTTCAGAGTCATTGGCAGGGGGTGTCCACCCACACAGTCGGAGCTGATCTCAGGCCCAATCACCTGACAGTTAGAGGTCACTGTCTCCCTGGACAGATGGAGCCTCCTTCGGCACTGCACCTCAGACATATTGAGGTAGCTGTATCACCGCCTGTAAACCCTGGCAGCAGGATAGTGGCGTCTTCTGCAGCCCCTTCTGCCCTTGTGCCTGCACCTCTCCTCCCACAGGTCCCTCCCCTGGAGGCTGCCTAGGGACACCTGGCCTCCTCTCCCTTCTGCCCCTCTCTTCCTCCTCAGAGGAGGTGCCTTCAGTGGAGACCACAATCCCCATTCCCAGGGTAAGGGAAGGCTGTCTGATACCTGGAAGGCTCCATGCATTGTGAATCCTCCGGGGTCCTGGAAAACAACACAGGGTCCTGAACTGAAGCCTCTAAAATATCTGAATGCAGCTCTGAAGTGAGATGAAGCTGTTCTGTTCACAGAAGCCGCCAGCAGCAACTGATATCCAATCCTCACTAATCACTTTGACAAGGCCACTGACCCCTCTTATCCCACCTGTGGATAAGGTTTAGATAATTGGGTCCTGCCCGCCTGCCTGTTTTGCCCATGCAATGGCCTAAATCGCCCGGGCTTCGTAAACTCGGGGACAATCGGTGTCTCAAGGGCCTTAACTGGCCACTTGATTAATGGCGGGGGCACCTCTGTCTGCATCACGTGACATATTGTGAGAGTGCACGTTGACATCGGCACGCTCGGACAACACCAACGCCCTTTATTTAACGCTCAAGTGGGTCAGCGTGCACCCACCACCAAGCTAAACATTCTGCCCGGTGTAATGTCTGTGACTCGGCTGACATTCACAGCCACTGTTCACACCTCGACGGTCGCTTTGATAATAATTCAAATTCTTAGGGTTATTGGAAGTGTTAAGGAGAGTGCTGACTTGCGAAAATATGTTCCTTGTTTGTTAAAAACACAGAAAATGACATAAATGGAATCGGCATCATGGCATCAGTTGTGTGTGGCATTATACAGTGCAAAGAGCTTTCATTCACAGACAGATGAAGGTTCATGAAACAAATGATTTCATTGTTGTTGAAGAGAATTGTGAGGCCCATGCACCATGGCTGGTGGATTAGCAATGTTTTGAATGGTTCTCAGGATTCTCAGGTCACAGCCAAGGGCCATCACCAATTACCCTCCCTCAGTCAACCCGGCATTTGATACAACTGAGTGGCATGTTGCACTGGGGTCAACCACACTGATGCAGAAGTGGAGTCACATATAGGCCCAGGCAGGGTAGGTATGGCAGTTATAAAAATAGGAAACGCTGGAAAAACTCAGCAGGTCTGGCAGCATCTGTGGAGAGAGAAACAGAGTTAAAGTTTCGAGTCCATATGACTCTTCTTAAGAGCTTCGGCGCTGAATAAGGACGTACAGTCTTGAAACGTTAGCTCTGTTTCTCTCTCCACAGATGCTGCCAGACCTGCTGAGCTTTTCCAGCATTTTCTGTTTTTATTTCAGATTTCCAGTATTTTGCTCTTAAGTATGGCAGTTTCCTTCTGTAAAGGATGTTAGCGAACATGGTGGGTTTTTACAATAATCACAAGTTACATGGTCACTTTTACGAGTATCAGTTTTTTAATTGAATTCAAATTCTGAAACCACAGGGGGAGGAATTTATAATCACAATTCTCCGGATTATTAGTCTAGGCATCTGAATTACTAATTCAGGAACACAGTCACTACAGTTCCAAACCCACACAGCTTTCGGTACGCCCAGTGTAGTAAAAACCAGGAGTGTCACAGCAGCTTACTGAACAATAATACAGTATTATGGTGGCATTTTTTCTCTCTCTGATCTTCCTCCAAAAATCTACAATGCAACCAGTCTGTCATGGATACTGGGAGCGGTGTCTGGCAGCGAGATCATAATGCATCGTTGGTCAGTTTATTCAATGACCTCAGTATGTAGGGTAATCCGATCCTTGATCCAGTCTATTGTGGCTTTTAGACTAAATAAACACGAGTACTACACTGCCACCCCTAGGAGCTGTGGTCCCTCCAGTGCAGCGATTATTACAGGTTAGGAGGGTGTATCTCTGCCTCCACTCCCTAAGGATAGACAGGGAAGCACTCAGGGGACAGAGCCCCCACTCACAGGATCCGAGCATTCTGTAAGCCAACTAATTCCAACCTGTTGATAAAAACAAAAAAACTGCGGATGCTGGAAATCCAAAACAAAAACAGAATTACCTGGAAAAACTCAGCAGGTCTGGCAGCATCGGCGGAGAAGAAAAGAGTTGACGTTTCGAGTCCTCATGACCCTTCGACACCCCCACCAGTGAAGGGGTGGGGGGGGTGCGTGGGGTGGGGGGGGTGGTGCAGGTCCCACACGGCCCTCATTAGACTGCCCCGCGGGGCCTTATAGCCGTGGGGCAACGTCGGCTCCACGGCAACATTGTTTTCATGGCGGGGGGGTGGTGGGGGGGGTATGCGCACAGACCCCATCCCCTGTATTATTCAGCCCCCTATACGTAGGAGCAGACTGAAAGTTGTTGTTGGTCTTAGGGGTGTAAATTTGTAATGTCCCAGCAAATGAAAGCTGACGAGTGTGTAAAGTTTAGGTTCCAATTCTATTCCTCCCTTCCTGGCTTTCTAGACTGGAACATCAATGAGATCTCTAACTTTTTAGCAATTTTAACAAGGGATTCGCAGTCTGACCATCTTCAGGTGAATAAAATTTCTGCTCTTCCTTACGATGGTTTCTCGCAGCCAAATGAAAAAGACACGATGTTGGCGATGATGTTTGTTCTGTGGTTAGATTTATAAGTTCATTTCTTTTAGGAATTAGGAATCAGAAGAATTGGGTTTTTAACGCAAATTGAGTCTTGAGGGTGGAATTTCCCTTTAAGCAATCGCACAGCCGATAAAAAAATGTTTCAAGCCCCACAAGTGATCAAATATCTCGCTGGTGGTACATGTTGCCGCGGAACTTGTAGTTGTGAGAAATTTCGTTGGATTTTAATGCCAAGAAAAGGTCTCCTTAATATGACTGACATCACCACTGAGTAAATCTCCTCTCAGATCCCGGCCTGGTAAAGCTCTGGGAAATGGAACTCTGTGTGGGTCCAGCAAGTTATTTTCCCTCTCCTTCATTGCAACTAATGCAAAACTGAAAGGCTGTATATTTAAAAAGGAAATAATCTGTACATGAAAATCAATAGCACACAGGATGCTGCTATTTATAGAGGTTGGTGAGTCATTTTACATACACCTTTTAAAGGTTACATGATGCTGTCCCAGCAGCAATTGCAGCAAAGCTTCATCGTTCTGTGGGCAAATGGATTCCTTCAGAAGTAACTTACCCTTTATGATGCTTTAATTTCTTCGGTATCCTTGGAGATAAATGAATGGCAAGTCACAAATGGTGCAAGTCCATGAAATGCAAAATGATCTTCATAATTTTATATTCTATCCAGAAAATGTCTTTGTAACCCAGTTACGGGCACGTAACTCGAAAAGACAAGCCTCCTCCTGCATAACCCCTGGGTCTTTATACCCTGGCTGACATATTTTTGTACTTTTTGAGGGGAGAGATCAGATGTGCTACATCTGTGTGGTATTCTCAGATGAAACCTGTGCAAAGTGGTAAAATTAGAAACATACATAGAAACAAACATAGAAACTAGGAGCAGTAGGAGGCCATTCAGCCCTTCGAGCCTGCTCCATCATTCATTATGATCATGGCTGATCATCCAAATCAATAGCCTGCTCCCGCTTTCTTCCCATATCCTTTGATCTCTCTCGCCCCAAGAGCTATATCTAACTCCTTCTTGAAAACAATTTTTTGGCCTCAACTACTTTGTGTAGCAGTGAATTCACTCTCCAGGTGAAGAAGTTTCTCCTCATCTCAGTCCTAAATGGTCTACCCCATATCCTCAGACTGTGACCCCTGGTTCTGGACTCCCCCACCATCGGGAACATCCTTCCTGCATCTACCCTGTCTGGTTCTGTTAGCATTTTATAGGTTTCTATGAGATCTCCCCTCATTCTTCTGAACTCCAGCGAATATAATCCTAATCGACTCATATGTCAGTCCCGCCATCCCAGGAATCAGTCGGGTAAACCTTCGCTGCACTCCCTCTAAAGCAAGAACAATCCTTCCTCAGATAAGGAGACCAAAACTGCACACAATATTCCAGGTGTGGTCTCACCAAGACCCTGTATAATTGCAGCAAGACATCCCTGCTCCTGTACTCAAATCCTCTCACTATGAAGGCCAATATACCATTTTTCTTCTCCGCCGATGCTGCCAGACCTGCTGAGTTTTTCCAGGTAATTCTGTTTTTGTATACCATTTGCCTTCTTTACCGCCTGCTGCACCTGCATGCTTACCTTCAGCAACTGGTGTACAAGGACACCCAGATCTCAACAGATATAAAAACAAAAAAACTGCGGATGCTGGAAATCCAAAACAAAAACAGAATTACCTGGAAAAACTCAGCAGGTCTGGCAGCATCGGCGGAGAAGAAAAGAGTTGACGTTTCGAGACCTCATGACCCTTCGACCCAGATCTCGTTGCACATTCCCCTCTCTCAATTTATAGCCATTCAGATAATAATCTGCCTTCCTGTTTTTGCTACCAAAATGAATAACCTCACATTTATCCACATTATACTGCATCTGCCATGCATTTGCCCACTCACTCAGCTTGTCCAAATCACACTGAAACATCTCTGCATCCTCCTCACAGCTCACCCTCGCACCCAGCTTTGTGTCATCTGCAAATTTGGAGATATTACATTTAGTTCCCTCATCTAAATCATTAATATATATTGTGAATAACTGGGGTCCCAGCACTGATCCCTGCGGTACCCCACTAGTCATTGCCTGCCATTCGGAAAAAGACCCGTTTATTCCTACTTTTTGTTTCCTGTCTGCCGACCAGTTTTCTATCCATCCCAATACACTACCCCCAATCCCATGCGCTTTAATTTTACATGCTAATCTCTTATGTGGGACTTTGTCGAAATCCTTCTGAAAGTCCAAATAAACCATATCCACTGGCTCCCCCTCATCAACTCTACTAGTTACATTCTCAAAAAATTCTAGTAGATTTGTCAAGCATGATCTCCCTTTCGTAAATCCATACTGACTCTATCCAATTCTGCCACTGTTTTCCAAGTGCTCAGCTATTAAATCTTTTATAATGGATTCTAGAATTTTCCCCACTACTGATGTCAGGCTGACTGGTCTATAATTCCCTGTTTTCTCTCTGCCTCCCTTTTTAAATAGTGGGGTTACATTAGCTACCCTTCAATGTGTAGGAACTGTCCCAGAGTCTGTAGAATCTCGGAAAATGACCACCAATGCATCCACTATTTCTAGGGCCACTTCCTTAAGTGCTCTGGGATGTAGATTATCAGGCCCTGGGGATTTACCGGCCTTCAATCCCATCAATTTCCCCAACACCATTACCCTACTAATACTGATTTCTTTCAGTTCCTCCCTCTCACTAAACCCTGTGTTCCCCAACATTTCTGGTATGTTATTAGTGTCCTCCTTTGTGAAGACAGAACCAAAGCATGTATTTAGTTGGTCAGCCATTTCTTTGTTCCCCATTATAAATTCCCCTGTTTCTGACTATAAGGGACCTACATTTGTCTTCACCAATCTTTTTCCCTTCACACATCTATGGAAACTTTTACAGTCAGTTTTTATGTTCCCTGCAAGCTTACTCTCGTACTCTATTTTCCCTTCTTAATCAGTCTCTTGGTCCTCATTTGCTGAATTCTAAAGTGCTCCTAATCCTCAGGTCTGTTGTTTTTCCTGGCCAATTTGTATGCCTCTTCCTTGGATCTAATACTATCTCTAATTTCCCTTGTAAGCAATGGTTTGGCCACCTTCCCTGCTTTACTTTTGCGCCAGACAGGAATAAACAATCGATGCAGTTCACTCATGCACTCTTTGAATGTTTGCCATTGCCTATCCACTGTCATCCCTTTAAGTAACATTTCCCAATAGCTAACTCGCACCTCATACCATCGTAGTTTCTTTTATTAAGATTCAGGACCCTAGTCTCAGAATCAACTACGTCACTCTCCATCTTGATGAAGAATTCTATCATATTATGGTCGCTCATCCCCAAGGGGCCTCGCACAACTAGACTGCCAATTATTCCTTTCTCATTACACAATACCCAGTCTAGGATGGCAGCTCTCTCATTGGTTCCTCAACGTATTGGTCCAGAAAAATTCAAAGTATAATTGCTGTAAATTGGAGAGAGAGAGTGATGTAGTGGTAATGTCACTCGGCTCATCTCCTAGCGACCCAGCCAACGCTCTGGCGATATGGGTTCAAATCCCACCACTGCATCTGGTGGAATTTAAATTCAATTGATAAAATCTGGAGTTCAAAACTAGTCTTGGTCATCATGACTATGGAGTTATTATTGATTGTTGTTAAAAACCCATCTGGTTCACTAATGTCCTTAGTGGAAGGAAATCTGCCATCCTTACCTGGTTTGGCCTACATGTGACTCTCGGCCCACAGCAACGTGGTTGACTCTTAACTGCCTGAAATGGTCTAGCAAGCCACTCGGTTTGAGGGCATTTAGGGATGGGCAACAAATGTTGGGCTTGTCAGCGACACCCACATCCCAAAAAAGGATTTTTTAAAATTCAATTAAGGCCAATGTATATATTGTTAGACCAATTTATTAGTTACAATTAATATCAACTCCTGGTCCCCGTCATTTTATACTGCTTTCCCATTTCAATGTAAATACTAACTCTGAGTAGGACTAATTATGTAAAATCTTAATGCAGGTTTTAACTGAATGGAATTTTTTCAACAAGTCAGCCAGGTTTTTACAGGATTTTCCTGCAAAGCAGTATGGGTCCTCACAGTGGACAAATCACTGTGTTTGCGGGAGAGATTAGGATCAAGGATATTAGATCCATCGAGGTTTGTTTGCGTCTCTTCTTTTTTCTGACAATCTGGAAATACTTATTCAGCTCAGGTATTTTAGGTTTGAATGTGCTGATTAACAGTTAAGAAAGTTAATTTATGCAACAGGAAGTTAGGGGAAGATCATGAACCAGAAATCCAGACTCAAAGAATTCAGAAGGTGCATTCCAGACTCAAATTCCGAATCCCCCTTGGTCGGTGGTAATACTTTCACACGTACAGGGCCGGACTTTCGCTTCCGGGATGAGTAGGGAATTTCGCAACTTGGGAGATCCACCTTGGTTTGAAGTGATCGGTCACACTCACAATTTTCCCTCGGGGTTCGGGGTGGTTTGGTGGGGGGGGGAAGGGGGCTGCGCAGGGGGTGGGTGCAGAATGGAGTTGGGCCCACCAACCCCAGAAGTAGATTCTAGGCAGCCACAAGGGCAGACAAGCGCCCAGGTGGAAGGTTAGAAGGCCCACCTTGCTTCTCTGTGACTTTGCCTCAGTTGTAATAAAAGTAGTTTGGCCCTCTGGCCCTCTCCCCCTCACACCACCTCAGCGCCCCCACACCCACTCCCCACGGTCCCTCACCATCTCCATGTGAATTCAATGCCAACTCATGCACCCAGCTACTCCCAGTGGTCCCTCATACCCTCCATGCCCACTTGTGCCCTTCCATCCACCCAGTATGCATTATGTACATAACCAATGAGCAACATATTAACAATGGCAAGTGTAGAACTGCTGAGAAAAAAACACCGATCCAGAGATGTTCTTTGAGAAAGAACTGCTGATCCTACAACCCTATCAAAGTGTCAATCAGACAGACCATTAAAGTATCAATAACAGATGCTTCATATTGAATACTTCAAACACACACAGTAAGCTGGCATTTAAGAGGACAGATATTTTGATGTTAGAAGAGTTTGCTCTTACTGTTTCAGTACATTAGATGTTCCCAGCAGTGGCAGCTTGTAATCCACTTTATATGACATCCATCAGCCTGACCATGCTTATGAAAGTGGATATCCATTCCCTCTGATCTTGCATGCACATTTTCCAGTAATTTAGATGCTGGTTCAGAATATGCAACAGAAAATTCAGAGAGGAAATGACTTTGGGATTGTGTAACTGATAATGGGGGAGGCGTGCTGTAGAGGTAATGTCACTAGACTAGTAATCCAGAGTGTCAGACCAATACTCTGGGGGACATGAGTTCAAATCGTACAACAGTGAGGTGAGAGTGACTGTCTTTGACACCAAGGCCGCATTTGACCGAGTGCGGCATCAAGGAGCCCTAGCAAAACTGGAGTCAATGGGAATCAGGGGGGAAACTCTTCACTGGTTGGAGTCATACCTAGCACAAAGGGGGATGGTTGTGGTTGTTGGAGGTCAGTCATCTCAGTTCCAGGACATCACTGCAGGAGTTCCTCAGGGTAGTCCCAATTTTCAGCTGCTTCCTCAATGACCTTCCTTCTGTCAGAAGCGGAGTGGGGATGTTCACTGGTGACAGCGCCATTTGTGACTCCTCAGACACTGAAGCAGTCCATGTCCAAATGCAGCAACAGGTGGACAATATCCAGGCAACTAACATTCACGGCACACAACTGCCAGGCAATAACCATCTCCAACAAAAGAGAATCTAACCATTGCCCTTTGACATTCAATGGCATTACCATTGCTGAATTCACCCACTGTCAACATCCTGGGGGTTACCATTGACCAGAAACTGAACTGGTCTAGCCATATAAATACTGTGGCTACAAGAGCAGGTCAGAGGCTGGGAATCCTGTGACGAGTAACTCACCTCCTGACTCCCCAAAACCTGTCCACCATCTACAAGGCACAAGTCAGGAGTGTGATGGAATACTCTCCACTTGCCTGGATGAGTGCAGCTCCCACAACACTCAAGAAGCTTGACACCATCCAGGACAAAGCAGTCTGCTTGATTGGCACAAACATTCACTTCCTCCACCTCTGACACACAGTAGTAGCAGTGTGCAGCATCTACAAGATGCAGAAACTCACCAAAGCTCCTTCGACAGCACCTTCCAAATCCATGACCACTACCATCTAGAAGGACAAGGGCAGCAGATAGATGGGAACACCACCACCTGGAAGTTCCCCTCCAAGTCACTCACCATCCTGACTTGGAAATATATCGCCGTTCCTTCACTGTCACTGGGTCAAAATCCTGGAACTCCCTCCCTAACAGCACTGTGGGTGTAGCTACACCATATGGACTGCAGCGGTTCAAGAAGGCAGCTCACCACCACCTTCTCAAAGTAACTATGGATGGGCAATAAATGCTGGTCCCAGCCAGTGAAGCCCACATCCTGTGAAAGAATTTTTAAAAATAATGCGGGAAAGCCAGAAGTCGGTTTTGCAACCTCACAAAACCAGTTTCTGACCGTCCACTGCCGATGGGGGGCCGCATTTCCCATCATTGGGTGTCAGGAACCTCATTGCAATACATCAGCATAACATTATAAGACCCGCCCGCTGGACTTATCCACACCCTCCCCCCAAGCGGCTGGATCCTTCACCCATGCTGACATGTTTCACAACAGCTTATAAAAGACATGCACTTGGCGGGCTGCACTTTGAGGGGAAATCGGAGGTGAGTGCACAGTAACGTTGCGCAGAGTCGCATGGTTGAGGCATGTTCAGGCAGGGGGAGGCAAGGGCTGCCCTGCGGTTGAAGGTAGCGCATGAGCCCGTGTGGGGTGAGGGGAGGGAAGTGGCCACGCATTGGGGAAACATGTAGCTCTGTAGCTCAGACAGTTCAGGTGCAGCCACACTGACATGCATGGAGTCGGGCCTCTAGCTTCTCTGCCCACTCAAGTAACACAGAGGCATCAAAGTGCCAGCAAGTGCTCCAGAGCTTTTCACCCCCTGGGGCACAGACTGCAAACTAATGAAAGTTTTAACTCTTTTAGAGCCAACTAAATAAACTAAATTAACAAAATCAGGGACAAAACAAACACAGCCCCTAAATTAGGGAACTGCAAATCCAAAGACAAAGTTTAAAGGAAACTTACAAACATTAAATCAAAATGTGACTAAGGGGGTTGATAAAACACCCCAGCCCCCGCCATGCCCACCGGGTGTGGAAGACCTCGACGGTGCCAGCAGACACCACCTGCTCCCTCTCCAGGGACACCCAGCCACGAACTTGTCTGTGGAAGAGGGGCAGACAGTTGGGTCAGACCACCCCCTCGATCGCCCGCTGCCTGGACCTGTTAATGGCCAACTTGGCCAACTTGGCCAGGCCCAGGAGCAAGTTCACGAGGAGGTCCTCCTCCCTCTCTGCCCCCGTCCTGAGAGTTTTAGTTGGATAGAGGAACAATTGGAGGACTGGGCACCTTGTACAATCTCCTCGCTAAATCTGGCCATGGAGCAGTCACTGGTGGAGACACTCACAGCCCCTTTGCAATGTCACCATCCCGGTTTGGACCAGTCTCCCCCATGGTTGAAGCTAACAGGGCAGCCTTGCAGTGGGGGTTAGGAGAATGTCTGTGCCTGAGCTGAGAGCACAGCCTGCAGTCCAATGGGCAAAGCTGCTGCCAATCGGTCAGTTGAGATGGGATGGAGGGGATGGGGTTTTGGGCAGCCATAGAACCACAGAACCAGAGAAAAGTTACAATGCAGAAAGAGGCCATTCAGCCCATCATATCTGTGCTGGCCAGAAGAAGATGAAAAAGAAACTAGCCGCTCAGTTTAATCCCACATCCCAGCTCCTGGTCCATAGCCTTGCGGGTTACAGTGCTTCAGATGCAGGTCCAGGTACCTTTTTAAATGAGTTGAATGTTTCAGCCTCAACTATCGATTTAGATAGTGAATTCCAGACACCCACCACCCTCTGGGTGAAAAAGATTTTCCTCATGTCCCCTCCAATCCTTCTACCAATCACCTTAAATCTATGCCCCCTGGTAATTGACCCCTCAGCTATGGGAAACATGTCTTTCCTATCTACCCTATCTAGGCCCCTCATTATCTTGTACACCTCAACTGGCTCACCCCTCAGCCTCCTCTGTTCTAAGGAAAACAACCCCAGCCTATCCAATCTCTCCTCATAGCTGCAATTTTCAAGCCCTGGCAACATTCTTGTAAATCTCCTCTGCCCTCTCTCCAGAGCAATTATGTCCTTCCTGTGATGTGGTGTCCAGAACTGTACACAAAATTCCAGTTGTGGCCTAACCAGCATTTTATACAGTTCCACCATTACATCCCTGCTTTGTATGCCTCATGGCGTACAGAGAGCAAAGACAATGGAGGAGAGAGCGACTGAGAAGCCTCCCTACACAAAGGGAAGAGCAGCACCCTCAGGAATAAGCTTCCCTGGGTGTCCCTGGGGCTCCTGCACACACCACTGAAGAGCTAGAGTGAGCCATTGCTGGTCAGTGCCTAGTTAGACCCAGGGTCAATAGATACCACCTTTCTTTCCTGCAGATGACCCAAGAACCAGTGTCACCAAAGACTGCACATGTCTAGGGAATTGGTCGCTCATATCTGCCAGCTACTGCAGGGTTTGGTGCCACAGGGACATGGAGGGCATCCACCACCAGTGACTGTGAAAGTGATCGAGGTGCTCAATTTTTACACCAGTGGCTTTTTTCAGGGCTCCTCAGGTGACCCCTGTGGGATAACACAAGCCTCCACCCACAAACGCAACCATGAGCTCACGGATGCCATCTTTGCGAGGGCCACACAACCTTGTGCATTTCGCCCGGTACCAGGAGAGCCAGGATGCTGGAACAATTCAATTTGCCCAGATCTTGGGTTTCCCACAGGTGCAGGGAGTCATTGACTGCACTCACGTGATGCTCAGATCTCTGTCACAACAAGTGGTCAACTATGTCAACCACAAGGGATTCCACTCACTGAACATGCAGCTGGTGTGTGACCTCCACAAACACATCCGGCAGGGTCTGCGCACGGATCCCAGGGAGTGTCCATGACTCCTACATTTTCAGTCAGTCACAGATCCCTGGAGTCTTCCAGGGTCCACAGAGGCTGCAGGGTTGGCTCCTCGGGGACAAGGGCCTCCCACAGAGGCCGTGACTGACGACACCCATGAGGCAGCCTCAGACTGCAGCAGAGCGACAGGATAATGAGGCTCATGCTGCAGCTCACAACTTGGTGGAGCAGATCATCGGGATGCTGGAGATGAAGTTCCAGTGCCTAGGCCAGTCTGGTGGAGCCTGCAATACAGTCCACAGAGGGTGTCACATGTCATCGTCATTACCTGCTGTGCCCTATACAACCTGGCGCTGCAACAAAGTGAGGAGCTGGCTGAGGAGGAGATGGAGGAGCTGGAGGTCTCCTCCGATGAGGAGGACATTGATGGCAATGAGGGAGAGGATGTCCTCAAAGGCGACGATGATGGGGAAGAGGCTCTCACACTGGTTAGATGAGGCAGGCACTCTCGGGAGGCCCTGATAGCTGCTAGATTTGTGGAGGATGATGACAACATGCAGTGAGGTGACACCATAGATCCTCACATTGCAGACGTGAATGTTTTTTAATCCAGTCTGGCTTATGGCAGCGCTAATACCCTCTGTGAGAATGCTCCTGTCATGGAGATGCAGTGGAGGCCCTAATAGTCGCTTGATCCCAGTAGGATGATGATGACATGCAGTGAGGACACTCCATAGATCTTCACACAGCCTCTGAGAATGTCTGACTCCTCTCTGACCGAGGGCAGCTCACTTGTGCTCTGTGATCAGGGTCATATCATAGAGACACAGCCATGAAGCATCTGATGCTGTGTCCACCTTCAGCACCTCAGCCCTTCAGGAGCTGGTGCACAGCATCTCTGGTCACAGATGCTGGTGAGATGGGGACCAGCCCCACCTAAAAGATGCTGACAGCACACAGAGAGAATGAGGGAACTCTGTGATGCCTGCCCATTACATTCTGGCAGCAATGACCAGCACCATCGAGGTGCAGGTATCAGTAATGTGTCCAGGGAGTGTGAGGCTGGACCATCACTGTGGTCTGAAGGCTGCACAGACACAGGGAAGAGGCCCTGGACTGAGACACCTGCCTTTATCTTGTGCAGAAAGGTTTCACATCTGAGTGACAAGAACACTGCTCATCAGAACCAGGAGCCTCAGGCAGGGAGAGATTCTTGGGAATTTATTGACCATAGTGAACGTTATGTACAAGTGATTAACACCCGTGCCCAGGCTGTGTAATTACATCTTCTTAACCTTCCTAACCCTGCCGCTCCATCTTGGTGCTCCCCGGACATCCACAGCAGAGGTGGGGGCAGCCTGCTGACTGTGACACCCTGTCTGTGATGACCTTGGCAGGCGTCCTCTGGAGGGGCGAGACTTGGAGAACCCCAGCCTGCTTTCGGGGTCCTGCTGTGTGGCAGTGGCTCCCTCCTCGGCCTGTGGAGCTGGAGCTGCTGGGGTCACAGGAAGAGGGGATTTGGCTGGGCCGGACAATCCCAGAGTCACCTGGGTGGATGGCCCCGGAGTGTGCACCTGCTGATCCTGCTCCCTGTGGGTGTCCGAGGGCCCCAGGCTGACCCTGTGAGGAGAAGGGGGAGCTGGAGTGAGATCGAGCTGCCCTGTACCCCTCTCACATACACACTGTTGGAGGCCGACTATGGCCTCAGTGATGGAGTTCAGCCTGAGCAGCAGGGCAGGAGCAACGTCCTGGACCAAGGTCTCCATGGTGGCCGCCATCCTGCCAGTGTTAACCTCAGTGTGTTGGCAATGCCGGCGCTATCACCTCCGAGTGAAGGTGGACGGACTCCTCCATCGTGCCTTACAATCTGAGGAGTGCAGCGGACATCCCTTCCTGATGTTCCCGAGCTGTCTTTGCAGCTCCAGCAACTGTGACATGACCCAGTCCAGAGGCTCATCATCTGACTCGGACTCAGCAACGTTCTGGCCTCCAGCAGCTCCTCCGAGTGCCGGGGACCTGGGAAGTCCCTGCCTCTGCCTGCTGTGGATCAGAGAGTGCGATGCGCTCACCAGATTGTGATCCCGAGGCTACTCTAAAGCTACGTCCCACCGAGGTGTGTGTCTCTGCGCTGGTGGAGGGTGTGGGTGAGGCTGTGATGGGATTTCAGGGAGGGGGCCTTCAGATTCCTCTTCAGAGGTTTGTTCGGGGCTTGATTGGAGGCCCTGGGTCATGGACTCTGTCGGTTGTGCCTGTGGAAGCAAGGAGAGATAATTAGTGCCTGGCAGTGGCCTGTGAAACAGGACACATCACTCACAGCATGGTGGTCTGATGGATGTTGCATTGCTGGACCCTCACTTGGTAGAGCAGCGCTGACCTCACCGTCAGCACAGGACAGGTCCTGGTCATCGCCGGCCAGCTGGATGGCTCTGTTTCAAAGTCTGGAGGTCCTTGATTTCCAGCATCCCTCCACCAACCTGCGACCTCTCCCTCTTGTTGTGAGCCAGCTTGCCCTGCATAGATAGAGATGGAGATAATAAGCAGGATGCCTGCCAGGCCAGATGATAAGTACGCCAGTCCTGTGTGGGTGGTGAGTGGTCCCATGGACAGGATGAGGACAATGACGGTGTGTGTGGGGGAGTGAATGGTGATGTCCCTCGGACTGGCAGTGAGTGAGGGCCCTGTGGGTGTGCGATGGGTTTGTGAGTGTGTGACCTGAGAGTGACGAGAAGAGTGACTTGCCCTGGCGGGATAGAGGAGATCACTCATCCTCTTGCGGCACTGGATGGCTGTCCTGTTTTGCAGGGCATTAGCACTGACCACCACTACCACTGCCTCCCAAGCCAGATTGGTGACGTTGCTGCCCATCCTGAGGCCAGAGCGGAGTAGAGGACATTGGGGCAGGGCTCCATGGTGTCCAATAGGTGCTTGAGGGACACGTCACTAATCCTGGGGGCTGTAGTCTTTTTGCCTTTCAGGGCCACGTCTACCACACTGCAGGCCCAGGCTGGAAGCAATGAGAGGTGTCCCTGCAACTGTACTTCAACCATGGTGCCTGGCGTGATGAAGCAGCAAATGAGAATCCACCTGCCGTCGAAACGGGTATTTTCCCCGGAATGAATAAGTAATGCAGCGGGTTTTTAGACGATACGACGTGTGAAGCTGTTCCTACGGCCGGTGGGTTCCCCACCCGCTATCACACTTAGTGCAAATCCGGGACGATTCTGCTCCGAGTCTCAGTGATGGTGACCATGAAACTATCATCGTAAAAACCCATCTGGTTCACTAATGTCCTTTAGGGAAGGAAATCTGCCGTCTTTACCTGGTCTGGCCTACACGTGACTCCAGACCCGCAGGCAATGTGGCTGCCTCTTAACTGTCCTGTCCTCTGCAAGGGCCCAGCAAGTGACACAGTTCAAGGGCAATTTATGGATGGGCAAGAAATGCTGGCCCTGCCGGTGACGCCCGCATCCCATAAAAGAATAAATACACAAATAAACCTGAGCGATGAGGAACTTCGAAATTATCTAACCCATGCAGATACTGACCCCATGAGCCCTGCCAGGGTGGGGGGGTGGGTATGGGCATTGAATCAGGCACAGGTGGAGATCCTGCCACCTCCCACCTCCATCCCAATTAAGTCCAACACAGGAATTCCCAGCGTCAGCTGCCAATTGAGGCCCTTAAGCGGGCAATTAATACACAATTCATCCACAGATACTGCCTGACCTGCTGAGTATTTCCAGAATGTTCTGCTTTTAGTTCTGATTCCCAGCATTCACGGTGTTCTGCTTCCCCTGGGTTAGAGTCTGGTTCGTATCGTTTCATTGTTTCTAACTTTGAGCATGGTTTAGTCAACTTTTAAGGAGCAAGACTGACGCACTATGTTCTACAGCAGTGGACTGTCGTTAAATTGGGCTGTGAGCAGGGCTAGATGCATGTTCTGGCCCAAAAAAGTGTTCACCTCATAGAAGTAAACAGCCATAAACATTCACTTCAACTGGAAAGTGTGAATTAATGTGTGAAAACAATGCAGGTTTCTTGGTTTTTAATTTAAATCTGCAACTGGTCTCCGGAATGGCTATTGGATCAAACCCATCAATTTCTATCTGTGCAATTAAATGAACCATTTTGTTGCAAACTTTACTTCCGGATATAACGCCTGCAGCTTTTTTGCTCTATTTTTCCAATATATCACCCTAGTCTCCAATGGCCCATTACCTTTGTTTCGTTCTCTCTCCTTTGTTGCCCGACTCTGCTATGTTTACCTAAATCACCACTCTACACCACAGATCAACATTTCTCTTACTGCTTTTAAATGTACCCTTTCCTGGAACTCACTCCCTCAGGGAGTGGTTGCTGCAAATAGTATAAATGGATTTAGGGGAGGCTGGATTAACACATGAGAGAGAAGGGAATAGAGGGTAAGAAAGACTCAATTGGAGCATTAACACTGGCAAGGACAGGTTGGGCTGAATGGCCTGTTTCCGTGCCGTATATCCTATGATGTTTGTCATTCGTTCATGGGATGTGGGCTTCACTGGCTGGGCCAGTATTTATTGCCCATCCCTAATTGCCCTTGAGAAGGTGGTGGTGAGCAGCCTTCTTGAACCGCTGCAGTCCATGTGGTGTAGGTACACCCACAGTGCTGTTAGGGAGGGAGTTCCAGGATTTTGACCCAGTGACAGTGAAGGAACGGCCGATATATTTCCAAATCAGGATGGTGAGTGACTTGGAGGGGACCTTCCAGGTGGTGGTGTTCCCATGTGTCTGCTGCCCTTGTCCTTCTAGATGGTAGTGGTTGTGGGTTTGGAAGGTGCTGTCGAAGGAGCCTTGGTGAGTTGCTGCAGTGCATCTTGTAGATGGTACACACTGCTGCTACTGTGCGTCGGTGGTGTAAGGAGTGAATGTTTGTGGATGTGGTGCCAATCAAGCAGCTGCTTTGTCCTGGATGGTGTCAAGCTTCTTGAGTGTTGTGGGAGCTGCACTCATCCAGGCAAGTGGGGAGTATTCCATCACACTCCTGACTTGAGTCTTGTAGATGGTGGACAGGCTTTGGGGAATCAGGAGATGAGTTATTTGCCACAGGATTCCTAGCCTCTGACCTGCTCTTGTAGACACAGTTTTTATATGCCTAGCCCAATTCAGTTTCTAGTCAATGGTAACCCCTAGGATGTTGATAGTGGGGGATTCAGTGATGGTAATGCCATTGAATGTCATGGGGACATGGTTGGATTCTCTCTTGCTGGAGATGGTCATTGCCTGACACTTGTGTGGCATGAATATTATTTGCCTCTTTTGAGCCCAAGCCTGGATATTGTCCAGGTCTTGCTGCATTTGGACATGGACTGCTTCAGTATCTGAGGAGTTGCGAATGGTGCTGAACATTGTGCAATCATCAGTGAACATCCCCACTTCTTATGATGGAAGGAAGGTCATTGATGAAGCAGCTGAAGGTGGTTGGGCCGAGGACACTACCCTGAGGAACTCCTGCAGTGATGTCCTGGAGCTGAGATGACTAACCTCCAACAACCACAACCATCTTCCTTTGTGCTAGGTATGACTCAGACAAGCAGAGTTTTCCCCCTGATTCCCATTGACTCCAGTTTTGCTAGGGCTCCTTGATGCCACACTCGGTCAAATGTGGCCTTGATGTCAAGGACAGTCACTCTCACCTCACCTCTGGACTCTTTTGTCCGCGATTGAACCAAGGCTGTAATGAGGTCAAGATCTGAGTGGCCCTGGCGGAACCCAAACTGAAGGTCAGTGAGCAGGTTATTGCTGAGTAAGTGCCACTTTATAGCACTGTTGACGATCCCGTCCATCACTTTACTGATGACCGAGAGTAGACTGATGGGATAGTAATTGGCCAGGTTGGATTTGTCCTGCTTTTTGTGTACAGGACATATCTGGGCAACTTGCCACATAGCTAGGTAGATGCCAGCATTGTAGGCGTACTGGAACAGCTTGGCTAGGGGCGCGGCAAGTTCTGGAGCTGGAGTACTATTGCTGGAATATTGTCAGGACCCATAGCCTTTGCCGTATCCAGTGCCTTCAGCCAGCTGGAGGCCATTTGGCCCATCTTGTCCATGCCAGCCCGAGGACACCTAGGTGCCCTTTCTAACCCCATCTTCCTGCACCCGGCCCATAGCCCTGCAGTTTACAGCACTTAAGGTGCAGATCCAGGTACTTTTTAAAAGAGTTTAGAGTTTCTGCCTCTACCACCAGCTTGGGCAGCGAATTCCAGACACCCACTACCCTCTGCGAGAAAAGTCCTTCCTCATGTCCCCCCTACACCTTCTGCCACTTATCTTGAATCTATGTCCCCTGATTCTAGAATTCTCCACCAAGGGAAACAATTTTATCCTGTCCACTCTATCTATTCCCCTCATCATTTTGTACACCTCAATCAAGTCACCTCTCAGCTTTCTTTGTTCTAAGGAAAATAACCCCACCCTATCCAATCTCTCCTCATAGCTACACTTTCCTAACCCTGGCAACATTCTTGTAAACCTCTTCTCAGTCTCTCCAGAGCTATTACCTCCTTCCTGTAATGTGGTGACCAGAACTGCACACAATACTCCAGTTGTGGCCTCACCGGTGTTTTATACAATTCCAACATTATATCCTTACTTTTATATTTTATACCTCTGCCAATGAAGGAAAGAATTCCATATGCCTTCTTTACAACATTGTCTGCTTGAACTGCTGCCTGAGTACTTGTACGGCAAGATCTCTCACTTCATCTACCCCTCTTAGTATATTCCCATTTATTGTGTAATCCCTGTAACTGTTTAACCTCCCTCAATGTATGACCTCACACTTCTCTATGTTAAAATCCATCTGCCACTTCACTGCCCACTCCACCAACCCATCTATATTGTTTTGGAGATTATGACTATCCTCTACACTATCCACTACTCGGCCAATCTTTGTGTCATCTGCAAATTTCCCAATCGTGCCCCCACGTTCACGTCCAAATTGTTAATATATAACACAAACAGCAAGGGTCCCAACTCCAAGCCCTGTGGAACACCACTTGAGACAACTTTCCATTTGCAAGGGCATCCATCAGCCATTACCCTTTGTTTCCTGTTACAAAGCCAATCTTTTATCCAGTTTGCCACATTACCCTGAATCCTACGGGCTTTTACTTTCCTGACTAATCTGCCATGTGGGACCTTGTCAAATGCCTTGCTAAAATCCATGTACACAACATCCACTGCACTACCTTCATCAACCCTTCTTGTCACTTCCTCAAAGAATTCAATCAAATTTGTGAGGCAAGACCTTCCTTTAACAAACCCATGCTGACCATCCCTGACTAGTCGATGCCTTTCCACATGACAGTTAATCCTATCTCTCAGGACTGATTCTACTAATTTGCTCACCACCGATGTAAGACTAACTGGCCTATAATTGTTTGGCATTTCCTTTGATCCCTTTTTAAACAATGGGACTATGTTTGCATTTCTCCAGTCCTCCGGTACCTCCCCTGTATCTAGTGAAGATTGGAAAATCATCCTCAGAGCATCTGCTATCTCCTCCCTAACTTCCTTCAGCCTCGGAAACAATCCATCTGCCCCTGGTGACTTATCAACTTTCAAGGATTTCAACCCTTCAAGGACTTCCTCTCTCTTTATGACTATCCTGTCCAATATCTCACGGTGTTCCTACTGGAGCCATTTCTTGATATCACGTGGAGTGAATCGAATTGGCTGAAGACTGGCATCTGTGATGCTGGGGACCTCCGGAGGAGGCTGAGATGGATCATCCACTCGGCACTTCTGGCTGAAGATTGTTGTAAATGCTTCAGCCTAATCTTTTGCACTGATGTGCTGGACTCCCCCATCATTGAGGATGGGGATATTTGTGGAGCCTCCTCCCCCAGTGAGTTGTTTAATTGTCCATCACCATTCTCAACTGGATGTGGCAGGACTGCAGAGCTTAGATCTGATCCGTTGGCTGTGGGATTGCTTAGCTCTGTCTATCACTTGCTGCTTATGCTGTTTGGCACGCAAGTAGTCCTGTGTTATAGCTTCACCAGGTTGACACCTCATTGGTGTCTGCTGCTGCTCCTGGCATGTCCTCCTGCACTCTTCATTGAACCAGGGTTGATCCCCTGGCTTGATGGTAATGGTAGAGTGGAGGATATGCCGGCCCATGAGGTTACAGATTGTGTTTGAGTACAATTCTGCTGCTGATGGCCCACAGCAACTCATGGATGCCCAGTCTTGAGTTGCTAGATCTGTTTGAAATCTATCCCATGGCGATAGTGCCACACAACATGATGAAGGGTATCCTCAATGTGAAGGTGGGACTTCGTTTCCACAATGACTGTGCAGTGGTCACTCCTACCGATACTCTCATGGACAGATACATCTGCAGCAGGCAGGTTGGTGAGGATGAGGTCAAGTATGTTTTTCCCTCTTGTTGGTTCCCTCACCACCTGCTGCAGACCCAGTCTAGCAGCTATGTCCTTTAGGACTCAGCCAGCTCGGTCAGTAGTGGTGCTACCGAGTCACTCTTGGTGATGGACCTTGAAGTCCCCCACCCAGAGTACATTCTGTGCCCTTGCCACCCTCAGTGCTTCCTCCAAGTGATGTTCAACATGGAGGAGCACTGATTCATCGGCTGAGGGAGGGTGGTACATGGTAATCAGCAGGAGGTTTCCTTGCACATGTTTGACCTGATTCCATGGGACTTCATGGGGTCCAGAGTCGGTGTTGAGGTCTCCCAGGGCAACTCCCTCCTGACTGTATACCACTGTGCCACCACCTCTGGGGCTGGTGGTGTCTGGGACATTATCTGTAAGATATGATTCCATGGGGATGACTATGTCAGGCTGTTGCTTGACTAGTCTGTGAGACAGCTCTCCCAATTTTGGCACAAGCCCCCACATGTTAATAAGGAGGACTTTGCAGGTTCAACAGGGCTGAGATTGCCGTTCCTGGTGCCTAGGTCAATGCCGGATGGTCAGTTCAGTTTCATTCCCCTAATACTTCGTAGCAGTTTTAAAGAACAGAGTGGCTTGCTGGGCCATTTCAGAGTCAACCACATTGCTGTGGGTTTGGAGGGACTTGTTCCAAGGATGGTAGATTTCCTTCCTAAAGAGCAACCAGATGGATTTTTACAACAATTGACAACAGTTTCATGGTCACCATTACTGACACTAGCTTTCAATTCCAGATTTGTTAATTGTATTTAAATTCCATCAGGTGGCATGGTGGGATTTGAACCTATGTCCCCAGAGCATTAGCCTAGCCACTGCATTACTAGTCCGGTGACATTGCCATTACATCACCATCTCCCCTTTAATATAATCCTATGTAATCATGTGAAGGCAGACCACTCCAACTGCAGGGACCAAAAGAATTCAGAAGCATTATGAGTCATTAAGATTTCACATTTGAATGACACATTAACATTTCTGCAACAAAAATCAATGTCATCATAATCCATATTCCTCAATATTAAAGTAAAGTTTCTATTTGAATGTGATGTGCTCCCATCAATCCCTAACCCTTGTTATGACCTGGCACATGATGTGTGCCCTGTGGACCAAATCCATGAGGGAAACTTGGTCGTGCTAACACAACGGTTTTGCAATTTTTATTTATTATGAGATGTGTGCACTGAATTCAGAAGTAATAAGTATACCAAGACCTTTAGAGATTTTAAAAAATTAAATTAAAATATTTATTAACAAAATATCAGATGTCAAGCACATATACAAGACTACAATTATTACTATAATAACTCCTAAAACCCTTCATTAACCTGATTCCCAGTTACTCTCCCTTTAAGGCAACAGTCAACGATAGATTTTAGGTTTAGAACAAACTCAGTAAGTTAACACAGTACCCTGGACAGTGGAATGTCAAATGGCTTTTCCCCAACTTCTGTTTCATTAGACAGCAGACTCATGCACAAATGGCTGGAGGCTTCATTAAGGTTATTTCGCACACTCCTGTTAGATCTTACATAGCCTTCTCACATATAACCTTTCATTCTCCTTTATATATGTTTCTCTCTCTTTAATATGTAAATTATATTCTTCCATATGTCTTTGAAACTGTATCTTCCTCATAACATAAAAACATTCATGGTGCCAATATTGCCAGTAAGCTATGGGAAAAATAACACATTCCTTAGCCTTGCTTATCTGGCTACTTGTAAACAGACTAAGTAAAATCCTTTTGAAATCCAAATATCCCTTCATTTATCTAAAAATGCAAATTTCCTTCACACCTTCCATGCTAAGCCAGTGTCTATGTTCACTCATGAGCATGTCAAACACCAAGCTTCTTTTGATGATTTAAACCTACAGTCTACTTGACTCCAAATCCTGCCATTGGGGATTCTCACTCCAGGGTAGTACTGGTGACAGCGTGAGATGAGGCACATCACTTCCAACTGAAGGGGCTTGTGCAAGAGGAGTGGCTTATATCCCCCAGGAAATGGGATTTTTCTAAATTATGTCAGCCCTGTTGACAACTAAGGCAGAACGAGGGGGGAAGCGAGGGGACTTGAGAAACCTTCTGCTCCCCCATGACCTGCAGACACTGGATTGCCCCAGAAAGGAACAGGAGGACAATGGAGCCTTTGGTTGCGTGGGCCTCCATGGGGACATATCCTCCTGCTGGTCCCACAAACACCAGCAGTCAGATCAGTGGGATCTTCCATCACACTCAGGAGCTGAGACTTTGTTACCCACATGAAGTTTCACATTGCCTGGGGCTTTATTGAATAAACTAGGAACAGGGCATATCTTCCGAAAGGTAAAAGGATCTGAGAGCAGCACAGGAAAAAACACCTCATGTGAGATGTTTTATTTGGTTTCAGTATTTAGTGATGAAATTGTAAACATTGCTGTTTTAACAGTTGTGGTCAGACCAATGATATCATAGTCAGGGGTAATTGCAGCCCTGTGAAAGCCAAATCTTTACAACAGCACAAAGCTCAATTTATCAGCCTCACTTCCCAGTAACACTTGCAGTGGGGAATTCCAGTATTATAAAGCTCACCTCTGCTCTGTTATTATTAAATACCAAGTAAATCACCCCAAATTGACAATGATTGTGTAGCATCAGTTGTAACAGTCCTTTTGTCAGTACCTCTGTTTGATTGCATGTCATAGTAGCTGAGACAGCATTTCCCCTGACTGCAGCATTTAGGATCTGGAGTTCTAGTTTCCAGGATAAGGGGTCGGCCATTTAGGGCTGAGTTGATGGGGAATTTCTTCACCCAGAGGGTTGTGAATCTTTGGAATTCTCTAACCCAGAGAGCTGTTTATGCTCAGCCGATGAGTACACTCAAGATGGTTTGATAGATTTTTGGGCAAAGATAATGAAGGATGTGGGGATAGTACAGGAAGATGGAGTTGAGATAGAAGGTCAGCCATGGCCTTATTAAATGGTCAAGTAGGCTCCAGGCCTACTCCAGCTCCTTTTTCATGTTTTTATTTTTAACTACAGTTGACAAGATACGAGATAGAGTAACGTCTGTTTAAAGAGGCAGCCTTATCAGAAAAAATAATCCAAGACAAAGAATTTAAAATCTCTTTTACAGTACTTTAAAGTGGGTGCTAATAATAAGACTCTCTCTTTCAAAGAGAGTACTGTTTGAAGGGCATAGTGACATTGAGTATTGAATCACCAAGCCATTTGCACACAAATTCACTGACTCAAGATTTGGTATCTCATTGAAGTGAAAGTTTCCATCTTGATTCTTCACCATACTTTATAATCAAAAGCCAGCTTCCACAGGTAAGTCAGGTTTTGCTAATGAACCAACATTTAATATTATCTGCAAAGGAACAGGAATATAATCCCACTGGATAAACAATACATCCTTTTAGCTTTGAGGTACATGCCGGAAATGGTGCAAGTTGCTAAAGGCTATAAATTTGAGTCATTAAGAAGTAAGATTATATAAAGAAAGAATAGGCCAACAGCTTAGATACAAATACCTCACTTAATTTTCACAAGCATATTAATCTGTTCTCTGAGTCCAATAAAAATATAATTTCAAGGTACTAAAAGCCATTTTTTCAGAATTCATTAAAATGAGCTGTGAGTACCAGGGAATTTTAGCTCATCATCCAACAGAGGGTGCTGGTGAGAAGTGACTGAAGCATTCTGGGAAAAGTTGCCGCAGACACCGTGACTCAGGAGGGAATGGAGGAGGACCCACTGTCAAAGAACGGAATAGCCCCAAACATTACATTGCTGTAGTGTTTCCATCCCTCCCTCCTCCTCAAACCTAAAAAAAAAGAGAAAGAGGAAGAGGCAGTGCCTTCAGGAGTGCACCAGACCTGAGAGGGACACTCTTCTGAAAGTGGATTTTAAAGAAAAAGCAGCTGATCGGTGAGTAAATCCTGGGAGCAGACTCGGAGGGAGGAGCACTGGAGCAGTGACCTCAGGGCACAGAATAACTGAAGCCAAAACTGAAAAAGTAATGTCACAGGAAAGCTGTGCCCTGAAACTGCACAAAATTTGAAAAAAAAATACTGCAAAGCTAATTAATAAATGAATTATCTAAGTTGAGATGGCTGGGCAGGTGATGTGCTGTAGCTGTATGATGTGGGAGCTGGCAGATCCCATTGCGAGCTGCAGTGCCCACATCTGCAGCAAGAGTTGGTTGCTGGAGGAACTGCGGCTCAGAATTGATGAGCTGGAGTCCGAGCTCCAGACGCTGTGGCACATCCAGGAGGGGGAGAGTTACCTGGACGCTTTGTTTCAGGAGGCGGTCACACCCAGTAGATTAAGTACCTCAAATTCGGTCAGTGGTCAGGGTCAACAGGATGTGACTGCAAGTGAGGCAGGTAGAGGGATCCTGTGTTCAGGAACAGAGGAGCCTCAGCTCTTGACCTTGTCCAACAGGTACGAGGTACTTGCTCCCTGTGTGGATGAGGAACAGGGCTGTAGGGAGGATGAGCCAGCTGACCACAGCACCGTGGCACAGGAGGCCATTCAAGAGGGGGGAGCAAAAAGACAAGTGGTAGTTGTAGGGGATTCTATAATTAGGGGAATTGATAGCTTCCTTTGTAAGCAGGATCGAGAGGCCCGCATGGAATGTTGCCTGCCTGGTGCCAGGGTGAGGGACATCTCTGAACGGCTTGAAAGGATATTGGAGAGGGAGGGGGAGAATCCAGTTGTTGTGGTCCACGTCGGGACAAATAACATAGGTAAGGCTAGGAAAGAGGACCTGTTTGGGGATTATCAAGAACTAGGAACTAAATTAAAGAACTGGTCCTCAAGGGTTATAATCTCTGGATTACTACCTGAGCCACGTGCAAATTGGCATAGGGATGCGAGAATAAGGGAAGTAAACACGTGGCAAAAGGAGTGTTGTGGGAAAGAGGGGTTCCATTTCATGGGACACTGGCATCAGTATTGAACAGGAGGGATCTGTACCGTTGGGACAGTCTCCACCTGAACCGAGCTGGGACCAATGTTCTAGCGAAAAGGGTAAATAGGGTGGTCAACAGGACTTTAAACTAGAAAGTCGGGGGGAAGGGAAGGGTAAAACTCCAAGAAGTATGACTAATGGGAAACAAAGCAGCAGGTGAGCATGTTGGGGGGTGGATTCAACTTCATGGAAAATTATGAAAAAACTGAAAAGAAAGGAGAGCCCAGGAGAGGCTATTAAAGTCTCCAGAACACAAAATAGGACAGAGTGTTTGGAAAGGGCTAGGAATCTAACTTCAAGCACATCTGATAAAGGGACAACAATGAGAAGGGGGAAGGGAAATACAGGACTGAAGTTGTTATACCTGAATGTACGCAGTATACGAAATAAGCTAAATGAGCTTGTGGCACAGATTGAAATTGGTAGGTATGATGTGGTGGGCATCACGGAGACAGGGCTGCAAGGGGATCAGGACTGGGAGCTAAATATCCAAGGAAATACATCCTATCGAAAAGATAGGCAGGTTGGCAGAGGGGGTGGGGTTGCTTTGTTAGTAAGAAACAAAATTAAATCGATAGCAAGAAATGACGTAGGGTCAGATGATGTAGAATCTGTGTGGGTAGAGTTGAGGAACCGCAAAGGTAAAAAAGCCATAATGGGAGTTATGTACAGGCCTCCGAACAGTAGTCAGGATGTGGGGCACAAGATACACCAGGAGATAGAAAAGGTGTGTAAGAAAGGCAAGGTTACAGTGATCATGGGGGATTTCAATATGCAGGTAGACTGGGAAAATCAGGTTGGTAGTGGATCCCAAGAAAAGGAATTTGTGGAATGTCTACGAGATGGCTTTTTGGACCAGCTTGTGGTGGAGCCCACTAGGGAACAGGTAATTCTAGATTTAGTGATGTGTAATGAGGCAGAGTTGATAAGGGAGCTGAAGGTGAAGGAACCCTTAGGAGGCAGTGACCATAATATGATAGAATTTACCCTGCAATTTGAGAGGAAAAAGCTGGAATCAGATGTAACGGTATTACAGTTGAATAAAGGCAACTACAGAGGTATGAGGGAGGAGCTGGCCAGAATTGACTGGGAGATGAGCCTAGCAGGAAAGACAGTGGAACAGCAATGGCAGGAGTTTCTGGGAGTAATTTGGGAGACACAGCAAAAATTCATCCCTAGGAAGAAGAATCATACTAAAGGGAGGACGAGGCAACCATGGCTGACAACGGAAGTCAGGGACAGCATAAAAGCTAAAGACAAAGCATACAATGCGGCGAAGAGCAGTGGGAAACCAGGGGATTGGGAAGCCTACAAAGACCAACAGAGGACAACTAAAAAAGAAATAAGGAGGGAGAAGATTAAATATGAGGGTAAACTAGCCACTAATACAAAAGAAGATTGCAAGAGATTTTTTTAGATATATAAAGGGTAAGAGAGAGGCAAAAGTGGACATTGGGCCGCTGGAAAATGACGCTTGAAAAGTAGTAGTGGGGAACAAAGAAATGATGAAGGAACTGAATAGGTACTTTGCATCAGTCTTCACGGTGGAAGACACGAGTGACATCCCCAAAGTTGAAGAGAGTCGGGGAGGCAGAGGTGAGTATGGTGGCCATTACCAAGGAGAAGGTGCTAGGAAAACTAAAAGGTCTGAAGGTGGATAAATCACCTGGACCAGATGGATTACGCCCCAGAGTTCTGAAGGAGATAGCTGAAGAGATAGTGGAGGCGTTAGTGGTGATCTTTCAGGAATCATGGAATCAGGGAGGGTCCCAGAGGACTGGAAAATCGCTAATGTAACCCCCCTGTTTAAGAAGGGAGTGAGGCAAAAGAAGGGAAATTACAGGCCGATTAGCCTGATCTCGGTCATTGATAAGATTTTAGAGTCCATTGTTAAGGATGAGATTTCAGAATACTTGGAAGTGCATGGTAAAATAGGGCAAAGTCAGCATGGTTTCATCAAGGGGAGGTCATGCCTGACAAATCTGTTAGAATTCTTTGAGGAGCTAACGAGTAGGTTAGACAAAGGAGAGCCAATGGATGTTAGCTACTTGGACTTCCAGAAGGCCTTTGACAAGGTGCCGCACAGGAGGCTGCTCAGTAAGATAAGAGCCCATGGTGTTAGAGGCAAGGTACTAGCATGGATAGAAGATTGGCTGTCTGGCAGGAGGCAGAGAGTGGGGATAAGGGGGTCCTTCTCAGGATGGTGGCCGGTGACTAGTGGAGTTCCACAGGGGTCAGTGTTGGGACCACAACTTTTCACTTTATACATTAATGATCTAGATGAAGGAACAGAGGGCATCCTGGCTAAGTTTGCAGATGATACAAAGATAGGTGGAGGGACAGGTAGTATTGAGGAGGCGGGGAGGCTGCAGAAGGATTTGGACAGGTTAGGAGAATGGCCAAAGAAGTGGCAGATGGAATACAACGTGGGGAAGTCATGCACTTTGGTAGGAAGAATAGAGGCATGGATTATTTTCTAAATGGGGAGAGAATCCAGAAATCTGGAGTGCAAAGGGACTTGGGAGTCCTAGTCCAGGATTCTCTTAAGGTTAACTTGCAGGTTGAGTCGGTAGTTAGGAAGGCAAATGCAATGTTGGCATTTATTTTGAGAGGACTAGAATATAAAAGCAGGGATGTGCTGTTGAGGCTTTATAAGGCTCTGGTCAGACCACATTTCAAATATTGTGAGCAATTTTGGGCCCCGTATCTCAGGAAGGATGTGCTGGTCCTGGAGAGGGTCCAGAGGAGGTTCACGAGAACGATCCCAGGAATGAAAGGCTTAACATATGAGGAATGTTTGAGGACTCTGGGTCTATACTCGATGGAGATTAGAAGGATGGGGGGATCTGATTGAAACTTACAGAATACTGAAAGGCCTGGATAGAGTGGAAGTGGGGAAGATGTTTCCATTAGTAGGAGAGACTAGGACCCGAGGGCACAGCCTCAGAGTAAAGGGAAGATCTTTTAGAACAGAGATGAGGAGAAACTTCTTTGGCCAGAGAGTGGTGAATCTATGGAATTCATTGCCACAGAAGGCTGTGGAGGCCAGGTCATTGAGTGTATTTAAGACCGAGATCAATAGGTTCTTGATTGGCAAGGGGATCAAAGGTTACGGGGAGAAGGCGGGAGAATGGGGTTGAGAAACTTATCAGCCATGATTGAATGGCGGAGCAGACCCGATGGGCCGAATGGCCTAATTTCTGCTCCTATGTCTTATGGTCTTATTGTACCATGGGCAAAATAGTTCAAACAGATGTCCTAAAGTAATCACCAGCACGTCATAATCATCCCCAGCGACAAGTAACTTCAGAACTGCCCATAATCCAACTTCACAACTTCCAATCATCGACTGAATGATCCATTACTGGGAGGCTATACAAAATATTAATAAATATGAGTGAAGAGGTACTTGCTGACATCAGATCTGACCTCACCAAGCTTAAAGGTGGAAGCTGTGAAGGATCAGAGTTGGGTTCAAGCACCACTTCATAACCTGACTGTTAAGGTGGTTGAATTGTCAGAAAGGAATGAAAGTTACTATAGTCCACTCTCATTAGAGAGAGACAACTGGTAGTGAGTTTAACCACACCTCAGGTGAGGGGCAGGTTGAGAAAGATGACCACAGCCAGTATAGGAATTGAAGATGCGTTATTGGTGACACTCTACATCACAAACCAGCCATCCAGTAAACTGAGCTAACCAACCCCCATAGACCTAGGATGGTGAAGCCTGATCTGCCTATTCAGGTCTATATTAAAGACTCAAGCGGTGTGTCAAAGGAGAACAGTGAGTTCTCCAGTGTCCCAGCCAATATTATTCCTTCAATCAATACTCCCCCCAATATCTCTATTACGTGTGTGACTTTACAAGTGCTGCACTTGCTTAGGGCACTCAAAAATGACTTGTGTATTCTTGCATTATATGCATGCAAGTACCGCCACTGTATCACTGTGACACTCTTGCATCCCTCACGGCCCCAAGTGCTTCTGACACCAGAAGACCAGATCTCAGGGTAGCTCACTGCCTCATAACTACTATGGGTTGATGAATAATGGGGAGAAAAACAAGTCCTTCACTTGTCAACTGATCCCAGCCTTTAAACTTTCCAAAGTAACTATTATTGTAAAAGTACAGGAACCT
This sequence comes from Carcharodon carcharias, assembly GCF_017639515.1. Classification (NCBI taxonomy): domain Eukaryota; kingdom Metazoa; phylum Chordata; class Chondrichthyes; order Lamniformes; family Lamnidae; genus Carcharodon; species Carcharodon carcharias. The sequence continues at coordinate 1,279,583 of NC_054480.1, forward strand.
TGCATTCTATCTTTCCTTATTTAATCTTCATTTTCTTTCCATGACTGCCAAATTATATTTTTGATGACTGCATCTACTTTCATTGATCAGCTAGAAGGCACAATGTTTCTTCTCAGCTCAGTTCTGAAGAGTCATACGGACTCGAAACGTTAACTCTGTTTCTCTCCACAGAGGCTATCAGATCTGCTGTGTTTTTCCAGCATTTTCTGTTTTTATTTCAGATTCCAGCATCTGCAGTATTTTGCTTTTGTAATGCTTGTTTTATTTATAGGTCTATCAATCCCATATATTTTTCTGTCCCTTTCTGCTCCACCCCTAGCCAAGCTGTTCCAGTACAGCTAAAACACTGGCATCTACCCGGCTATGTGGAAAATTGCCCAGGTATGTCCTGTACACAAAAAGCAGGACAAATCCAACCCGGCCAATTACTGCCCCATCAGTCTACTCTCCATCATCAGTAAAGTAATGGAAGGGGTCATCAACAGTGCTATCAAGCAGCACTTGCTCAACGATAACCTGCTCACTGACCCTCAGTTTGGGTTCCACAAGGGCCACTCAGCTCCTGACCTCATTACAGCCTTGGTTCAAACATGGACAAAAGAGCTGAACTCCCGAGGTGAGGTGAGAGTGACTGTCCTTGACATCAAGGCAGCATTTGACCAAGTGTGGCATCAAGGAGCCCTAGTAAAACTGGAGTTAATGGGAAACAACAGGAAAACTCTCCGCTGGTTGGAGTCATACCTAGCACAAAGGAAGATGGTTGTGTTTGTTGGAGATCAATCATCTCAGCTCCAGGACATCACTGCAGGAGTTCCTCAGGGTAGTGTCCTTGGCCCAACCATCTTCAGCTGCTTCATCAATGACCTTCCTTCCATCATAAGGTCAGAAGTGGGGATGTTCACTGATGATTGCACAATGTTCAACACCATTCACAACTCCTCAGATACTGAAGCAGCCCATGTCCAAATGCAGCAAGACCTGGACAATATCCAGGCTTGGGCTGACAAGTGGCAAGTAACATTCATGCCACACAAGTGTCAGGCAATGACCATCTCCAACAAGAGAGAATCCAACCATTGCCCCTTGACACTCAATAGCATTAACATCACTGAATCCCTCACTATCAACATCCTGGGGGCTACCATTGACCTGTAACTGAACTGGACTAGCCACATAAATACTGTGGCTACAAGAGCAGGTCAGAGGCTAGGAATCTGTGATGAGTAACTCACCTCCTGACTCCCCAAAGCCTGTCCACCATCTACAAGGCACAAGTCAGGAGAGAGATGGAATACTCCCTGCTTGCCTGGATGAATGGAGTGCAGCTCCAACACTCAAGAAGCTTGACACCATCCAGGACAAAGCAGCCCCGCTTGATTGGCACCACATCCACATTCAAACATTCGCTCCCTCCACCACTGATGCACAGTAGCAGCAGTGTGTACCATCTACAAGATGCACTGCAGGAATTCTCCAAGGCTCCTTCAACAGCACCTTCCAAACCCACGACCACCACCATCTAGAAGGACAAGGGCAATAGATAGACGAGAACATCACCACCTGGAAGTTCCCCTCCAAGCCACTCACCATCCTGACTTGGAAATATATCGCCGTTCCTTCACTGTCACTGGGTCAAAATCCTGGAACTCCCTCCCTAACAGCACTGTGGGTGTACCTACACCACATGGACTGCAGCGGTTCAAGAAGGCAGCTCACCACCACCTTCTCAAGGGGCAACTAAGGATGGGCAATAAATGCTGGGCCCAGCCAGCGAAGCCCACATCCCGTGAATGAATGTTTTAAATTCTCAGAGGTGGACGGATGAACAGAGTAGCCCCACGCTATTCTTCTTCGCAAGTTTCCTTGGCTGTGAAAAAGCCAGTTTCCTTTTGAAGTTACTACACTCATTTAATGTTTCACATTTTACGTTCATTCAACCTCCAGTTTCAGTTTTATTTGCTCAATTTTGTTTGCGAAATTTACCTTTCCAATGTTGAATGTTTTTCAGTCCCACCTGGGTCCCAAGTAACAGTCCCTGCAGCATCCAACTCTCCATCTCTGATTTTTATCTCTTCTTTACAAGAAGACATTGCAGCTTGCACCCAAATCAACTCAAAAAGGGACAGGACAGGTGCAGGTTTAAAGATGAATCATCCCACCCTGTTACACTTCAGCACATCATCGCACCATCACCTCCAACTCAACTAACCGAAACCATAGTCATTTTAGTGTTTTTGATTTGTAAATTCAAATTATCATCCCCACTATTTTATGAGGAGCGATTGAATACTTTCAAATGTTAAAGAAAAATTTAGCCAATTACAATTTAACAGAATAAAGGAAAGAATTGAAATGCTAATAAATAATCATTATGTTTTATAATTTTGTAAATTACTTACTCTAAAAAGTATTTTAAGCATTTGATATAGGCAACAAACAAATGAAAGTTCATTAGTGAAAATGAAAGAAAGCACTATTAGTCTCCTCATTATAATTTTGCTGAAGTTTGAAGTGAGTTGGTTGTATTTTATTACCAGAGTGAGTCTCAAAGCCTCCACGATTATGGAAATTACTGAATAACAAGTTTCGTTTTTAAAAGACATCTGTAAGTGAGCATTGTCACTTCTCTGATGAGGCTGCTTAATGGCCTACATTGATTTCAGTTAGAAAGTGAAGCTTTTTGAAGTGTACATGTAACATGTAATGAAGTTGTCACAATCGATCATCTTCTGGTTGAAACAGAATAGGCTTTTCACATGAGCTGCTACTTCAGTAGTCACAAAATGTACAGTGTGGGTCCCATTAAAGATGAGCATGCTAATGAGACTTAACAGGGTAAGGGAGTTATCACAGGAGACTTCACGGCACCTAGGGCAGAACTTCCTGTCCCGTGCACAGCCCCACGCCTGAACCGAGCAGGAGTGATATTGTGCACGATGATGTCGGGGCGAGCGTCCTGATGTCATCGCACACTCTCGCAATCTGTCAGGCAGCGGGCATGCGCGAGAAGTGGCAGCGTGCCCGCCGACCATTAAGGGGCCCATTAACGCCTTTAAGTAATTAATTTAGTAGCATTATTCACCGCCTGATCTACTGCTTGGTTGGCAGGTGGGCGAGTAGGCCAGGCGGCCTTGGCATTTTTAACGAAACCTCATCCGTGACGGGGTGAGGTTTCCAACGCTTACCGTCCAAACGAACACGGGCAGAACTTTGCCCTCGGAGGGCGTGTGGGCCCCACCCGCTCGGCGGTGGGCGGGCAGCTGACCCCCGCCACCGAAACAGGGCCCGCCGCCGTTTTGAGTGGGTGGTGCCAATTAAGGCCCCACACCCCCCCCCCCCCCGCCCCCCCGGCGGCCTGCTCGACGGGAAGCACCATGGCGGGGGGGTGGGGGGGGATGGGGTGGGTGGGGTGGGGTCGGGGGGGAGCTGTCAAAGAGCGCACTGCTCCCTGAGACAAAGTCCTGTCTCAGGGAGATTCGTGAGAGGTAAGAAAGGTCTAAACATAGAGAAATATTAAAATTATTGACGTCCCCCTCATGTGACAATGTCACACGAGATGGGACATGTTAATGAGAAACACATAAACTTTATTAATTTTGTACAAAACGGACATGAAACTTCTTCCCGCCAGCGGATGAAGTTTGATGAATAATCTGGAGCTCGCCGGGGATCCTGACCCGCTCGCCAGCCTTAAGCTTGGCCGGGCAGGGCCTTTAACAAGGTCAATTAGCCTGTCAATGGCCATTGACAGGTCAGCAGGCAGACCGCTGATTTCGCTGTCTGCCCGCCTTCCTGAAGATTTAAAGGGACCAGGATAACATCGGGGGGTCCTCCCAACATCATCCCGCGTCATTTTCCCCTCGGCGAGCGGGCCCCGCCCCCAAATCGCCGAGGGGAAGATCCTGGCCAATAAAACTCTTCTAACATCCTATTTTAACATGTCCCTCTTCACGTGACCGAGTCACATGTGGAGACGTGTTTATCTCATATGTAAAAAAGTTGATCGATCGTTTTAAAATCCTTCAGCTCCCAGAGGCAGCTCTGTGCCCTCGAGGGGCTGTCAGCGCCGCGCTCCCCCCCCCCCACACACACACTTCAGCGCTCGCGCTTCTCCCACCCCCACCCCAGCAGCACTGAGGCCCTTGGCGCCTGTTTCACGTTAGCCGGCCAGAGCAAACTCGCAGTCGGAGCCCAAATCACGGGCAGCGCACAGTCTTGTGGCTGTTTCCGGACCCACTCTCGCTGGGCCCACCCTCCCCAGACCCCCCCTCCCCCGACCCTCCCCCCACCCTCCCCAGACCCCCCCCTCCCCCCACTCTCCCCAGACACCCCTCCCCCCACCCTCCCCCCACCCTCCCCCCACTCTCCCCAGACGCCCCCTCCCCCCACCCTCCCCCCACTCTCCCCAGACCCACCCTCCCCCCACCCTCCCCAGACCCCCCCTCCCCGGACCCCCCCTCCCCAGACCCCCCCTCCCCGGACCCCCCCTCCCCAGACCCCCCCTCCCCGGACCCCCCCTCCCCCCACTCTCCCCAGACCCCCCCTCCCCGGACCCCCCCTCCCCAGACCCCCCCTCCCCGGACCCCCCTCCCCCCACTCTCCCCAGACCCCCCCCTCCCCCCACTCTCCCCAGACACCCCTCCCCCCACCCTCCCCCCACTCTCCCCAGACCCACCCTCCCCCCACCCTCCCCAGACCCCCCCTCCCCGGACCCCCCCTCCCCAGACCCCCCCTCCCCGGACCCCCCCTCCCCAGACCCCCCCTCCCCGGACCCCCCCTCCCCCCACTCTCCCCAGACCCCCCCTCCCCGGACCCCCCCTCCCCAGACCCCCCCTCCCCCCACTCTCCCCAGACCCCCCCCTCCCCCCACTCTCCCCAGACACCCCTCCCCCCACCCTCCCCCCACTCTCCCCAGACCCACCCTCCCCCCACCCTCCCCCCACCCTCCCCAGACCCCCCCCTCCCCCCACTCTCCCCAGACCCACCCTCCCCCCACCCTGCCCCCACCCTCCCCGGACCCACCCTCCCCCCACCCTCCCCGGACCCACTCTCCCCGGACCCACCCTCCCCCCACTCTCCCCAGACCCACCCTCCCCCCACTCTCCCCAGACCCACCCTCCCCCCACCCTGCCCCCACCCTCCCCGGACCCACCCTCCCCGGACCCACTCTCCCCGGGCCCACTCTCCCCCCACCCTCCCCCCACCCTCCCCGGACCCACCCTCCCCCCACCCTCCCCGGGCCCACTCTCCCCGGACCCACCCTCCCCCCACCCTCCCCGGACCCACTCTCCCCGGACCCACCCTCCCCCCACTCTCCCCGGACCCACCCTCCCCCCACCCTCCCCGGGCCCACTCTCCCCGGACCCACCCTCCCCCCACCCTCCCCGGGCCCACTCTCCCCGGACCCACCCTCCCCCCACCCTCCCCGGGCCCACTCTCCCCGGACCCACCCTCCCCCCACCCTCCCCGGGCCCACCCTCCCCGGACCCTCCCCCCACCCTCCCCGGACCCACCCTCCCCCCACCCTCCCCGGACCCACTCTCCCCGGACCCACCCTCCCCCCACCCTCCCCGGACCCACTCTCCCCGGACCCACCCTCCCCCCACCCTCCCCGGACCCACTCTCCCCGGACCCACCCTCCCTACCCATTTTGTCCTTTTCCATTTGAGACCTGAGTCAGACCCAGCAGCTGGTGTGTGACCTCCACAATCACATCCGGCAGGGTCTGCGCACGGATCCCAGGGAGTGTCCATGACTCCTACATTCTCAGTTTGACTCCTGTGTGGCTGTTGGCAGTGCACAAAGCGCTCAGTCTCCTGTCATGGAGATGCAGTGGAGGCCCTAATAGTCGCCCAATTGCAGAAGGATGATGACAACCTGCAGTGAGGACACTCCATAGATCTTCACACAACCTCTGAGAATGTCTGACTCCTGTCTGGCTGAGGGCAGCTTGCTTGCGCTCCATGATGAGGGTGAAATCATAGAGATGGAGCCGTGAAACTTTAAATGATCCTGATCCTTTGTCCGCCTCCAGCACCTCAGCCCTTCAGGAGCTGGTGCCCAGCATCACTGGTCACAGATGCTGGTGTGATGGGGGCCAGTCCCACCTTAAAGGTGCTGAGAGCCACACAGAGAGAAAGAGTGAACTCTGTGACGCCTGCCCACTACATTCTGGCAGCAATGACCAGCACCATCGAGGTACAGGTATCAGTAATGTGTCCAGGGAGTGTGAGGTTGGACCATCACTGTGGTCTGATGGCTGCACAGACACAGGGAAGAGGCCCTGGACTGAGACACCTGCCTTTATCTTGTGCAGAAAGGTTTAACATCTGAGTGACTCGAACATCAGAACAAGGAGCCACAGGCAGGGAGAGATTCTTAGGTGTTTAGTTACAATAGTTAACATTAAGTATAAGTGATTAATACCCGTGCCCAGGTTGTGCAACTGCATCTCCTTAACCCCACGCTCCTGATCTATGGACACCCGGTGCGGAAGGGGGTCGGGAAGGAGGAGGACCTCCTCGTGAACCTGCTCCTGGGCCTGGCCAAGTTGGCCATTAACAGGTCCAGGCAGCGGGCGATCGACGGGGGAGTCCTGCCCGATTGTTTGTCCCTCTTCCGCGGCTACGTTCGCGGCCGGATGTCCTTCCAGAGGGAGCACGCGGTGTCTGCTGGCACCATCGAGACCTTCCGTGCCCGGTGGGCACCGCGGGGACCGGGGTGTTTTGTTGACCCCTTTAATCACATTTTGATTTAAAGTTTGTAAGTTTCCTGTAAACTTTGTTCTTGGTTTTACAGCTGACCTGAATTAGGGGCTGTGCCTGATTTATCCTAATTTTGTTAATTTAGTTTAATTGTTTTAACTCAACAAGAGTTACATCTCCTTAACCTTCCTAACCCTGCCGCTCCGTCTTGGTGCTCCCCGGACATCCACAGTGGAGGTGGGGGCAGCCTGCTGACTGTGACCCTCTGTCTGTGATGACCTTGGCAGACGTCCTCTGGAGGGGCGAGACTTGGAGAGCCCCAGCCTGCTTTCGGGGTCCTGCTGTGTGGCAGTGACACCCTCCTCGGCCTGTGGAGCTGGAGCTCCTGAGGTCACAGGTAGAGGGGATTTGGCTGGGCCGGACACTCCCAGAGTCACCTGGATAGATGGCCCCAGGGTGTGCACCTGCTGATCCTGCTCCCTGTGAGTGTCCGAGGGCCCCAGGCTGACCCTGTGAGGAGAAGGGGGAGCTGGAGTGAGATCGAGCTGCCCTGTACCCCTCTCACATACACACTGTTGGAGGCCGACTATGGCCTCAGTGATGGAGTTCATCCTGAGCAGCAGGGCAGGAGCAACGTCCTGGACCAAGGTCTCCATGGTGGCCGCCATCCTGCCAGTGTTAACCTCGGTGTGTTGGCAATGCCGGCGCTATCACCTCAGCCTGAAGGTGGACGAACTCCTCCATCCTGCCTTACAATTGGGGCACACACAACGGGCTGAATGACCTCCTTCTGCACCATAAAAATTCTGAGATCTGTGATTCTGTGATCTGAGGAGTGCAGCGGACATCCCTTCCTGATGTTCCCGAGCTGCCTTTGCAACTCCAGGAACTGCAGTACGACCGAGTCCTGAGGCTCCTCATCTGACTCGGAAACAGCAACGTTCTGTCCTCCAGCAGCTCCTCCGAGTGCCGGGGCCCTCGGAAGTCCCAGCCTCTGCCTGCTGTGGATCAGACAGTGCGATGCGCTCACCAGATTGTGATCCCGGGGCTACTCTAAAGCTACGTCCCACCGAGGTGTGTGTCTCTGCTCTGGTGGAGGGTGTGGGTGACACTGTGATGGGTCTGGTGGAGGGTGTGGGTAACACTGTGATGGGTCTGGTGCAGGGTGTGGGTGAGGCTGTGATGGGTCTGGTGGAGGGTGTGGGTGACACTGTGATGGGTCTGGTGGAGGGTGTGGGTGACACTGTGATGGGTCTGGTGGAGGGTGTGGGTGACACTGTGATAGGTCTGGTGGAGGATGTGGGTGACACTGTGATGGGTCTGGTGGAGGGTGTAGGTGAGGCTGTGATGGGTCTGGTGGAGGGTGTGGGTGAGGCTGTGATGGGTCTGGTGGAGGGTGTGGGTGAGGCTGTGATGGGTCTGGTGGAGGGTGTGGGTGACACTGTGTTGGGTCTGGTGGAGGGTGTGGGTGAGGCTGTGATGGGTCTGGTGGAGGGTGTGGGTGACACTGTGATTGGTCTGGTGGAGGGTGTGGGTGAGGCTGTGATGGGTCTGGTGGAGGGTGTGGGTGACACTGTGATGGGTCTGGTGGAGGGTGTGGGTGACACTGTGATGGGTCTGGTGGAGGGTGTGGGTGACACTGTGATGGGTCTGGTGGAGGGTGTGGGTGAGGATGTGATGGGTCTGGTGATGGGTGTGGGTGACACTGTGATGGGTCTGGTGGAGGGTGTGGGTGACACTGTGATGGGTCTGGTGGAGGGTGTGGGTGACACTGTGATGGGTCTGGTGGAGGGTGTGGGTGAGGCTGTGATGGGTCTGGTGGAGGGTGTGGGTGACACTGTGATGGGTCTGGTGGAGGGTGTGGGTAAGGCTGTGATGGGTCTGGTGGAGGGTGTGGGTGAGGCTGTGATGGGTCTGGTGGAGGGTGTGGGTGACACTGTGATGGGTCTGGTGGAGGGTGTGGGTGAGGCTGTGATGGGTCTGGTGGAGGGTGTGGGTTAGGCTGTGATGGGTCTGGTGGAGGGTGTGGGTGAGGCTGTGATGGGTCTGGTGGAGGGTATGGGTGACACTGTGATGGATCTGGTGGAGGGTGTGGGTGAGGATGTGATGGGTCTGGTGATGGGTGTGGGTGACACTGTGATGGGTCTGGTGGAGGGTGTGGGTGACACTGTGATGGGTCTGGTGGAGGGTGTGGGTGACACTGTGATGGGTCTGGTGGAGGGTGTGGGTGAGGCTGTGATGGGTCTGGTGGAGGGTGTGGGTGACACTGTGATGGGTCTGGTGGAGGGTGTGGGTGAGGCTGTGATGGGTCTGGTGGAGGGTGTGGGTGAGACTTTGATGGGTCTGGTGGAGGGTGTGGGTGACACTGTGATGGGTCTGGTGGAGGGTGTGGGTGACACTGTGATGGGTCTGGTGGAGGGTGTGGGTGACACTGTGATGGGTCTGGTGGAGGGTGTGGGTGACACTGTGATGGGTCTGGTGGAGGGTGTGGGTGACACTGTGATGGGTCTGGCGGAGGGTGTTGGTGAGGCTGTGATGGGTCTTGTGGAGGGTGTGTGTGAGGCTGAGATGGGTCTGGTGGAGGGTGTGTGTGAGGCTGAGATGTGTCTGGTGGAGGGTGTGGGTGACACTGTGATGGGTCTGGTGGAGGGTGTGGGTGACACTCTGATGGGTCTGGTGGAGGGTGTGGGTGACACTGTGATGGGTCTGGTTGAGGGTGTGGGTGAGGCTGTGATGGGTCTGGTGGAGGGTGTGGGTGACACTGTGATGGGTCTGGTGGAGGGTGTGGGTGACACTGTGATGGGTCTGGTGGAGGGTGTGGGTGAGGCTGTGATGGGTCTGGTGGAGGGTGTGGGTGAGGCTGTGATGGGTCTGGTGGAGGGTTTGGGTGACACTGTGATGGGTCTGGTGGAGGGTGTGGGTGAGGCTGTGATGGGTCTGGTGGAGGGTGTGGGTGAGGCTGTGATGGGTCTGGTGGAGGGTGTGGGTGACACTGTGATGGGTCTGGTGGAGGGTGTGGGTGAGGCTGTGATGGGTCTGGTGGAGGGTGTGGGTGACACTGTGATGGGTCTGGTGGAGGGTGTGGGTGACACTGTGATGGGTCTGGTGGAGGGTGTGGGTGACACTGTGATGGGTCTGGTGGAGGGTGTGGGTGACACTGTGACGGGTCTGGTGGAGGGTGTGGGTGAGGTTGTGATGGGTCTGGTGGAGGGTGTGGGTGAGGCTGTGATGGGTCTGGTGGAGGTTGTGGGTGAGGCTGTGATGGGTCTGGTGGAGGGTGTGGGTGATTCTGTGATGGGTCTGGTGGAGGGTGTGGGTGAGGCTGTGATGGGTCTGGTGGAGGGTGTGGGTGAGGCTGTGATGGGTCAGGTGGAGGGTGTGGGTGACACTGTGATGGGTCTGGTGGAGGGTGTGGGTGACACTGTGATGGGTCTGGTGGAGGGTGTGGGTGAGTCTGTGATGGGTCTGGTGGAGGGTGTGGGTGAGGCTGTGATGGGTCTTCAATTAGGATGTCCTCAGATTCTTCTTCCGAGGTGTCTTCAGGGCTTGAGATGAGGACCTATCTCGTGGACCCCCCTTGGTCACTTCCTGATGTGCCTGTGAAGTAAGGAGAGATAATTAGTGTCCGGCAGGGGACTGCGGAACAGGGAACTCACTCCCCACCTGGCTGGCTGATGGATTTTGCACTGCTGGATCCTCACTTTGCTGCGGACTGTCAACCTCCCCATCAGCACGGGATCAGTCCAGATCCTCGCTGCATGAACACAGACGGCCAGAGTGTGAGCCAGACGCCAGATGATAAGCGAGCCTGGCATGTGTGGGTGGTGAGTGGTGCCGTGGATGGGATGAGGACACAATCCGCAGGGCAGATGAAGGTGAGTGCGAGAGAGTGAATGGTGATGTCCCTTGAACCGGCAGTGAGTGAGGTCCCTGTGGGTGTGCGATGGGTTTGTGAGTGTGTGAGTTGAGAGTGATGAGAAGAGTGACTTACTCTGGTGGAACGGAGGAGATCACTCATCCTGTAGCGGCGCTGGGTGGCTGTCCTCTTTTGCAGGGCGTTGGCGTTGACCACCACTACCACCCCCTCCCATGTTGTGTTTGTCACCTTGCTTGCTTCGCCCAGAGAGGGGAGGTAGAGGACTTCACGGTGGAGCCTCCACTGTGTCCAGTAGGTGCCCGAGGGAGTCATCGGTACATTTGGGGGCAAGGCGTTTCCTCCCTTTGGCAGCCATGACTTTGCAGCAGCTTCTGATGTCTCAGAGAGAGCCAGCGCTCTGCAGGGGGGGTGGTGGGGGCCCTTTAAACCTGGCGACCGGATTATTGAGGGCCCGAGGTAATGGCGGGGCGGGCGAATCAGATATCGTCCCACAGGCGATCCAACATATACCCCGGGAATGCATTATCAATCAGCCGGATCCCGCTGGGAATGGGACGATGCAGATAAAATCTCCTCTTTCCCGCCCATTATCGCCCTTTGTGTAAATCTGGGACGATTCTGCCCATAGTCGGACATAACTGATTCTACACGTAGGGGCTGTGGATGGAAGAATGAAAGACCTTTCGACATAAGCTCCAGCTTCTCATGCAGAACTGAAATATTCCTCATCGAGAAATCTTAACCACTGCTCACACTTCCCTTGAAACTGTCAAACGCTTTGAGAGCTGAGATAGGTGAGATATTTGAAAAGCCTTTTCTCTAAGCAACGTCGTGGAATTAGGATCCAGCTATATAGCCACAAATTCCCCTGGGTTTATGACAAGCTGGTTTCAGTCATTTTTCCTGAGTGCCTTGTTCTGTTGATCTCCCAGGTACTTCACTTCCAGTGAATTAGCAGGACAGTTGGTTTACAGATATTAAAAGGCAACCTTAATGGAATGAGCAAATGAAAATTGTCCCCAAAAGTGCAGTAATATTGAGAAGTCTCCAACAAACAACCACCTGTTGCTACAAATAGTCTGTAAATATTGCTGCAAAAATGCAGAGTGTGTAAACCCCCACCCCAGCAGCTCAATCATACAGCTTCCCTGTGTCTGCTCCAAATGGCCTTTAAAGCCAAAAGGACCAGCATAAAAGTTAGGAAATTGTGTTTAGTACGCATCAAATATTTGTGCAAACACACTGGACCCTAAAGAAGTAACGGTAATGGCACAGAGTGGGCACTAGACCCCTTAGTACATAGAATGCAATTGGCCAGAGACTTCACAGGCAGGAGGAATTGGAAAAGAGAAAGAAAGACTTGCATTTCTGTAACATTTTCATGGCCACAGGACATCTCGAAGCACTTTATCGCCAATGAGGTACTTTTGAAGTCTAGTCGCTGTTATGGAAATGCAAAACCTGACAGCCAATTTGCATACAACAGGCTCCCACAATCATCAATGTGATCATGACTAAATAATCCGATTTAATGATGTTGGCTGAGGGATAAATGTTGTCCAGGACAGGACACCAGGGATGACTCCCCAGCTCTTCTTCAAAGTATAGATACAACTGTGGGATAACCAGGGAGATAACCAGGGAGATAACTAGGGAGATAACCATTAATACAACTGTGGGATAATTAGGGAGATAACTAGAGAGATAACCAGGGAGATAATTGGGGAAATAACTATTAATACAACTGTGGGATAACTAGGGAGATAACCAGGGAGATAATTAGGGAGATAACTATTAATACAACTGTGGGATAATTAGGGAGATAACTAGAGAGATAACCAGGGAGATAATTGGGGAAATAGCTATTAATACAACTGTGGGATAACTAGAGAGATAACCAGGGAAATAATTGGGGAAATAACTATTAATACAACTGTGGGATAACTAGAGAGATAACCAGGGAGATAATTAGGGAGATAACTATTAATACAACTGTGGGATAATTAGGGAGATAACCAGGGAGATAATTGGGGAATTAACTATTAATACAACTGTGGGATAACTAGAGAGATAACCAGGGAGATAATTGGGGAAAAAACTATTAATACAACTGTGGGATAACTAGAGAGATAACCAGGGAGATAATTGGGGAAATAACTATTAATACAACTGTGGGATAATTAGGGAGATAACTAGAGAGATAACCAGGGAGATAATTGGGGAAAAACTATTAATACAACTGTGGGATTACTAGGAAGATAACCAGGGAGATAACCAGGGAGAGGACCAATGAGATAACTAGGGTGATAACCAGGGGGATAATTAGGGAGGTAACTATTAACACAACTGTGGGATAACTAGGGGGACAACCAGGGAAATCGCCAGGGAGATAACTAGAGAACCAAGAAGATAACCAGGGAGCTGAGCATGGAGATAATTAGGAAGATACATATTAATACAACTGTGGGATAACCAGGGAGATAACTATTAATACAACTGTGGGATAACCAGGGAGATAACTGTTAATACTACTGTGGGATAACAGACAATTGCACACGAGCAGGGGAAAGACCTCATCCTGAGTGAGACACAGCCAGAGTGACTGTGGGTATTCGGAATTTGGTGCACAGTGGGAATTGAACCGGTAAGTCTCTCTCTTTAAATTCTCTTTAATTTTTGTAAGTTCAGTAGTCTAGTTAAAAGGTTGGTAAGGTAGCTGACTCAGCTGACTGTGCGACAGTTAACTGTCAATCACCTGAAGCCTGATTAGGGCCTGAATAGGTGTTGATTACTATCTTAGCTTAACTAGTGAGAGTCACCCCAGCTCACCTCAGCTCTGTTTAAGAAAGGGATTATTAAAAGCACACGATCAGTGAGCTTACACACGAGCAGGGGAGAGAGCTCATCCTGGGATCCTGGGTGAGACACAGGCAGAGTAAATGTGGGTACTGACAATTTGGGGCATAGTGGGAATTTGGTGCAGAGGGGAAGAGGTGCTCTTCACATTTTTTCTTCGCTATCCAACGTCTTAAATCTTCAGAGAGTGGTCTTGCCCTGCTGCAGCAGTAGAGGCGACAAGGGAGAGAAATGACTGGTAAGTAGTGGGTAAGGTCGGGTAAGTATTTACCACTTTTATCGCTTATAGTTTAAGGTCCTTCTGTGGTTTATAGTTTGTATATTCTGTAGTAACAAGGATCAAAGAACAAAGAAAAGTACAGCACAGGAACAGGCCCTTCGGCCCTCCAAGCCTGCGCCGATCATATTTCCCGTCAACTAAAACATTTTGTACTTCCGGGGTCCGTATCCCTCTATTCCCATCCTATTCATGTATTTGTCAAGCTGCCTCTTAAACACCACTATCGTACCTGCTTCCACCACATCCTCTGGCAGCGAATTCCAGACACTCACTACCCTCTGCATGAAAAACTTGCCCTGCACATCTCCTCTACAGTTTTCTCCTCTCACCTTAAATCTATGTCCCCTAGTAATTGACTCTTCCACCCTGGGAAAAAGCTTCTGACTATCTACTCTGTCCACGCCACTCATAATTTTGTAAACTTCTATCAAGTCGCCCCTCAATCTCCGTCGCTCTAGTGAGAACAATCCGAGTTTCTCGAACCTCTCCTCATAGCTAATAACCTCCAGACCAGGCAGCATCCTGGTAAACCTCCTCTGCACCCTCTCCAACGCCTCCATATCCTTCTGGTAATGTGGTGACCAGAATTGCACGTAATATTCCAAGTGTGGCCTAACCAATGTTCTGTACAGCTGCAGCATGACTTCCCAGTTTTTATACTCAATACCCCTGCCAATGAAGGCAAGCATGTCATATGCCTTCCTGACTACCTTATCCACCTGTGTTGCCACTTTCAGTGACCTGTGGACCTGTACACCCAGATCCCTCTGCCCATCGATGCACTTAAGGGTTCTGCCATTTATTGTATAATTCCTGCCTGTATTAGACCTTCCAAAATGTATTACCTCGCATTTGTCCGCATTAAACTCCATCTACCATTTCTCTGCCCAAGTCTCCAACTGATCTATATCCCGTTGTAACCTTTGACAATCCTCTTCACTATCTGCAACTCCTCCAACCTTAGTGTTGTCTGCAAATTTACTAATTAGCCCAGTTACATTTTCCTCCAAATCATTTATGTATACTACAAACAGCAAAGGTCCCAGCACTGATCCCTGCGGAACACCACTAGCCACAGCTCTCCATTCAGAAAAGCACCCTTCCACTGCTACCCTCTGTCTTCTATGACCAAGCCAATTCTGTATCCATCTTGTCAGCTCACCTCTGATCCCATGCGACTTTACCTTCTGTACCAGTCTGCCATGAGGGACCTTGTCAAAGGCCTTACTGAAATCCATGTAGATAATATCCACTGCCCTTCCATCATCAATCATCTTTGTCACTTCCTCGAAAAACTCGATCAAATTAGTGAGACACGACCTCCTCTTCACAAAACCATGCTGCCTCTTACTAATACACCCATTTGTTTCCAAATGATAGTAAATCCTGTCACGAAGAATCTTCTCCAATAATTTCCCTACCACTGACGTAAGGCTCACCGGCCTGTAATTTCCTGGATTATCCCTGCTACCCTTCTTAAACAATGGAACAACATTGGCCATTGTCCAGTCCTCTGGGAACTCACCCGTAGCCAGTAAGGATACAAAGATTTCTGTCAAGGCCCCAGCAATCTCCTCCCTTGCCTCCCTCGGTACTCTGGGGTAGATCCCATCTGGCCCTGGGGACTTATCCACCTTAATATTCTTCAAGATGCCTAACACCTCCTCTTTTTTGATCTCAACACGATCCAGGCTATCTACACACTCTTCCCTAGACAAATCGACTGCTAAGTCCTTCTCTTTGGTGAACACTGATGAGAAGTGTTCATTTAGTACCTCTCCCATTTCTTCTGGCTCCACACTCAGATTCCCACCTCTGTCCCTGAGTGGGCCCACCCTTTCCCTGGCTACTCTCTTGCTTTTTACATTTGTATAAAAGGCCTTGGGATTTTCCTTAATCCTGGTTGCCAGTGACTTTTCATGACCCCATTTAGCCCACCTGACTCCTTGCTTAAGTTTCTTCCTACTTTCTTTATATTCTCCATGGGCTTCATCTGTTCCCAGCCTTCTAGCCCTTATGAATGCTTCCCTTTTCTTTTTGACTAATCTCACAATATCCTTCACTATCCAAGGTTCCTGAAACTTGCCATACTTATCCTTCATCCTAGCAGGAACATGCCGGTCTTGAATTCTTATCAACAGACATTTGAAAGCCCCCAACATGTCAGTTGTTGATTTGCCCTCAAACATCCGCCTCCAGTCTAGATTCCTCAGTTCCTGTCTAATATTGTTATAATTAGCCTCAATTAAGTACCTTAACCAAAAGACGTCTGTCATCCTTATCCACCAGTACCTTGAAACTTAATGAATTATGGTCACTTTTCCCAAAATGCTCCCCTACTGAAACTTTGACCACCTGGCCGGGTTCATTTCCTAATACCAGGTCCAGTATTGCCCCTTCCCTAGTTGGACTGACATGTGGGGGGCCTTTCAAACGTCAGGAATAAAGGGCCCTAGAGTAAGTGATTTAAAAGGTTTAATTTAAAGAGATAAGTCATGGCAAGAGAGCTCAAAGCCATGGTGTGCTCCTCGTGCTCCATGTGTGAATCCAGGAACACTTCCAGTGCCTGGGACCAGCATGTGTGCAGGACGTGTGTCCAGCTGCAGCTCCTGGAAGCTCGGGTTTCAGAGCTGGAACGGCGGCTGGGGACACTGTGGAGAATCCGTCAGTCTGAGAGCATCATGGATAGCAAGTTTAGAGAGGTGGTCACACCGAAGATGAAGGGACTTGAGGAAGGAAGGGAATGGGCGACCACCAGGCAGTCCAAGAGAAACAGGCAGGGAGTTCAGGAGTCCCCTGGGGTCCCGCTTGCAAATCGGTATTCCATTTTGGAGGCTGATGAGGGTGCTGGTTCCTCCAGGGAGTTCGGATAGAGCCAAGCTTCTGGCACCACAAGCAGCTTGTCTGTACAGGAGGGGAGGAAGGGAGGAAGAGCAATAGTAATAGGGGATTCTATAGTCAGGGGAACAGAAAGGTGCTACTGTGGCCATCAATGTGACTCCAGGATGGTGTGTTGCCTCCCTGGTGCCAGGGTCTGGGATGTCACTGAACGGCTGCAGGGCATCCTGAAGGGGGAGGGTGATAAGGCAGAGGTCATGGTACATGTTGGTACCGATGACATAGGTAGAAAGAAGGATGAGATCTTGCATCAAGAATTCAGGGAGTTAGGCAGTAGACTGAAAAGCAGGACCTCTCGGGTTGTAATCTCTGGATTAATCCCAGTGCCACGTGCTAGCGAGCTCAGAAATAGGAGAATAGCGCAGATGAATATGTGGCTTAAGAGTTGGTGCAGGAGGGAGGGTTTTAGATTCCTGGATCACTGGGACCGTTTCTGGGGAAGGTGGGACCTGTACAAGCGGGACGGTCTACATCTGAACCAGAGCGGGACTAACATCCTTGTGGGCGGGTTTGCTAGTGCTGTTGGGAGGAGTTTAATTTAGCAGGGGGAGGGGACTCAGAATGTTAGCAGAATAGGGACACATCCTAATACAGTAAAACAATCAAGTCAGAGGGAGCATAGCTGCATTAAGCTTCAAGGGAGTAAGGCGAGGCTGGATGGCCTCTACTTTAATGCCAGGAGTATTACAGGTAAAACAGATGAATTAAGGGTGAGGATTGACACGTGGAATTCTGATATAGTAGCCATCACTGAGACGTGGTTGAGGAGGGGCAGGATTGACAGCACAACATTCTGGGATATAGAATCTTCAGGCAAGACAGGGGAGGGGGTAAAAGAGGAGGAGGCATTGCCTTATTAGATAAGGAGTCAGTTACTGCAGTAAGGAGAGATGACATCTTGGAGGGGACATCGAATGAAGCTTTGTGGGTAGAGTTTAGGAATAAAAAAGGGGCAGCCACATTGTTAGGTGTTTATTATAGACCCCCAGATAGTCAGCAGGAAATTGAGGAGCAAATATGTGCACAATTTGTGGAGGTGTGTAAAAACAATAACAATAGGGTAATTATATTAGGTGATTTCAACTTTCCCAACATTAATTGGGATAGACATAGTGTTAAGGGCTTGGATGAAGTGGATTTCTTGAAATGTATACAGGAGAATTTTTTAGATCAATATGTAGAGGGTCCAACAAGGGACAGTGCATTGCTGGACCTAATTCTGGGGAATGAAGCTGGACAGGTGTCTGAGGTGGTGGTGGGGGACCATTTTAGTGATAGCGACCACAACATGGTACAGTTTAAGTTTGTTATGGACAAAGAAATAGACAAGTTGCAAAAAATGTTTTGGATTGGGGAGAGTGGATTTTAGTAAAATAAGGCAGGATCTGGCCAAGGTAGACTGGGAACAGCTACTTGTGGGGAAATCTACAGAGGAGCATGGGGGATGTTCAAAAAGGAAATGGGGATGGTACAGGCTCAACATGTTCCCTCTAGGGTGATAGGAAGGAGTAACAAGCCCAGAGAACCATGGATGACCAGAGATATTCAGGTTACGATGAGAAGGAAAAGAGAAGCTTTTAGCAGGTACAAGGGAAGCAAATCAGCAGAGGCATTAGTGGAGTACAGAAAGTGCAGGGTGAAGCTTAAGAAAGCAATTAGGAGAGCAAAGAGGGGATATGAGAAAGCTCTGGCAGGTAAAAGTAGGGAAAATCCCAAGATATTGTAGAAGTATATCAATGGGAAGAGGATAACCAGGGAAAGGGTAGGGCCCATAAGGGACCAAGAGGGCAATCTATGGGTGGAGCCAGAGGACATCGGTAGAGTGCTGAATGAATATCTCACATCTGTCTTCACCCAAGAGAATGAGGATGAAGGTATGGAACTCGGGGAGAGAGACTGTGAGGTTCTTAAGCAAATTGATATAGGGAGTGACAAGGTATTGGAGGTGTTGGCAGGCTTAAAAGTGGATAAATCTCCAGGTCTGGATGATTTGTGTCCCAGACTGCTGAGGGAGGCAAGGGAGGAGATCACAGGGGCTCTGACCCAAATTTTTAATTCCTCTCTGGCCACGGGGGAGGTGCTAGAGGACTGGAGAACAGCTAATGTGGTTCCGCTATTTAAGAAGGGTTGTAAAGATAAGCCAGGGAACAACAGACCAGTGAGTCTCACATCAGTAATAGGGAAACTATTGGAGAAGATCCTGAAAGAGAGAATCTATCTCCACTTGGAGAGGCAAGGTTTGATCAGGGATAGTCAGCATGGCTTTGTCAGAGGGAGGTCATGCCTAACAAATGTGATTGAATGTTTTGAGGAGGTGACCAGATGTGTAGATGAGGGTAGTGCAGTTGATGTAGTTTATTTGGATTTCAGCAAAGCCTTTGACAAGGTCCCACATGGGAGACTTATAAAGAAGGCAAATGCACATGGGATACAGGGTAATTTGATAAGATGGATTCAAAATTGGCTTAGTTGTAGGAGACAGAGGGTGATGACAGAAGGATGCTTTAGTGACTGGAAGCCAGTGTCCAGTGGCGTACCACAGGGATCTGTGCTGGGTCCCCTATTGTTCGTCATTTATATAAACGACATAGATGACTATGTGGGGGGTAGGATTAGTAAGTTTGCAGATGACACAGAGAGTGGCCGAGTGATTAACAGTGAGGTTGAGTGTCTTGGGCTACAGGAAGATATAGAGCTTGGCCTAAATAGCCAAGTGGTTATGGTACTGCCTTTGTAACCCCAAGATCAAGAGTTCAAATCTCACAATGGCAAACTATGAAACAGTGTAACTTCATCTGAAACAGATGGAAACGGGTTTGTACTTGAAAGAGTTACAGGAAGATATAGATGGGATGGTCAAATGGGCAAATAAGTAGCAGATGGAATTTAATCCTGAAAAGTGTGAGGTGATATACTTTGGAAGGAGTAATTTGACAAGGAAGTATTCAATGAATGGCATGGCACTAGGAAGTTCTGAGGAACAAAGGGACCTTGGTGTGTGTGTCCATAGATCTCTGAAGGTGGAGGGGCATGTTAGTGGGGTGGTGAAAAAGGCATATGGGACACTTGCCTTTATCAATCGAGGCATTGATTACAAAAGTAGGGAGGTCATGTTGGAGTTGTATAGAACCTTGGTGAGGCCACAGCTGGAGTACTGTGTGCAGTTCTGGTTGCCACATTATAGGAAGGATGTGATTGCACTGGAGGGGGTGCAGAGGAGATTCACCAGGATGTTGCCTGGGATGAATCATTTAAGTTATGAAGAGAGGTTGGATAGACTTGGGTTGTTTTTGTTGGAGCAGAGAAGACTGAGGGGTGACCTGATCGAGGTGTACAAGATTATGAGGGGCATGGACAGGGTGGATAGGGAGCAGCTGTTCCCCTTAGTTGAAGGGTCAGTCACAAGGGGGCATAAGTTCAAGGTGAGGGGCAAGAGGTTTAGGGGGGATGTGAGGAGAAACTTTTTTTACCCAGAGGGTGGTGACGGTCTGGAATGCGCTGCCTGGGAGGGTGGTGGAGGCGCGTTGTCTCACATCCTTTAAAAAGTACCTGGATGAGCACTTAGCACATCATAACATTCAAGGCTATGGGCCAAATGCTGGTAAATGGGATTAGGCAGGTAGATCAGGTGTTTCTCATGTGTCGGTGCAGACTCAATGGGCCGAAGGGCCTCTTCTGCACTGTGTAATTCTGTAATGCCATTGTATCCTTTGCATCCACCTGAGAGGACAGATCCTTGCTCTAATGTTTAATTTAAAAGAGAACGTATCCAACAGTTCAGCACTTTCCCAGTCCTGGCGCTGGATTGTCAGCCTTTACTGTTGTGCTGAAACTGGATGTGAAACACGTGTAAAATTTGCTCACCCAATTTTTCAGTCTCCCATGTGTATTCTGCTCTGAAATCTAGATGAGGTTTTCCCAACATAATTAGGACATCCCAGATGCTTCAGTGAAGCAGCAGCAATTAAAATCGAACCCTTAGATCTTAAATTAACTTAAGTAGTATTCATCTGAGAGATTTAATCCTACAAACATGATCAATTCTGTCATCGCAGTCAAACAAAATTTGTTGTAACTCGATGAATATAAATCTTAAAAAAGCACAATGGCAGAAGAATAATTTGCCTTTTATTCTGAAGTGACTCTTTGATGAAGCATGTGATACGTATCAATACAACCACCCTGCAGTGTTTAGCACAGAAAATACAATTCACCTTAAGTAAGGTTTTTTTAATCTTGGTTTTCACACTGTAAATAATTTTACCAGCACTGCCCAATTCTACTGCTCACTGACCCCTCTTGAATGTGCAACATGCCCTGTACCATTGGGAACAGTTATTAATTCCCAGCCAAAACAACTGCTGGTGAAGTAACATGCACACAAACATTTAAAGAAATTCTGCTGAGCTCTTTCATTAATCTTCAACCCTTGCACGCACCCTCTGTTCAGAGAACACTGACTGCTGCTGAATCTTTGAAAGCAGCAGACAAAAGTAAAAATAGAACAGTTCAGAGCAACCTCTACAAAAACCAAAAAAAGCAATCAGCCCTGCAAAAGAAGGAGATTGCAGCTCCTGGGCCTGAATAGGTCAGGAGCTCCATGACCTTCAACGTTGCTTCGAAATGGCCAGTCACCTGTGTACAGCCTGGCTGCAGATTGCAGAATGGATACTTGAGGTTGTGGACGGTCCAGGTTTCAATGTTCTAGCACGGGGAGCACAAGAACAAGATAATACTTTTTGAGTTTATAAAATATCTCAATATTTCTTATTTGTGGGCATTAAAACAGGAAATTTAACAGCAGCTTGAAAAACTCCAAATTAATTTTATTTTAAGCACAACACATGGACAATAATAGCAAAAGTTATGTTTAAAGCAGTAGAAATCCTAGTACAGGTTTCTCCCACCATCGAGTAATTTTTGTTAATGGCTGCACATAATAACCATATGTAAACTAAAGAGCACTTATAGTTACATCATAGACGTGAAAGTGACCTATGGAAAACAATGCAAGACCTCTGTACCCTCATCATCCTAAGCCCTCTTCTGTAAGAATACAAGTAGCAGATAAAAGCCTATTCGAACAGAGCACAGAGATTAGAAATGTTACGACCACAGTCGGTGTTAATTGTGTGTAAACCAAATCCCAGAGGGAAACTTAGCTTACGCGCCATAACCTTTCTTTGTATTCTGAAACTGAGAAGATGTACAGACCTCAGCAGCAAGAGGTCTGGTAACACTTTTGGGATTTTTAAAATTAAAAGTAAAAGTTTCATTAACAATAATAAAAGAAAACTTAAGCACACAAGATTAAGATTTGTCTTACAAAACATTCCCCCCAAAAAAACTCTCTACTTTGCCAAAACCACAAGTAAACACCTCCAGGCAACACTTCTTTATAGATGTTAACTATTAAAAAAACTTCCAGTAATATCACACAAGGCAAACTGTTGTAGCTTCAATAAAGGCATACTACGTGACTTTTCCCCTATTCCACTCTGCGGTGGAATTCACTTCAGAATAAAACTGCTTGTTGCAGCCCAAGACGTTTCTGGCTCGAGTAGATGGTTGATTCGAGCTGCACCTCCTCCCAGCCCAGATCTAACAGTTCCCAGCTCCACTCTGCTATCTCTCTAAGCTCTCCACAATAACTCTAAAATACATTTTTCCCCTTTCATCTCAGGTTCTATTGTTCTCACACCTCTTTGAAACTCAAATCCTTCCAAATATAAAATATTTTTTGTCTCTATCTTGACTTTGCTCTGACTCTGAGCTCTGACTCCCCTTTGATATTCAAAATCTAAAAATGCAAATGTTAGGTCTAACATATTTACTGGTACCTCAAAATTAACACCCCTGTCCTTTTTATGGTTTAAACTCCACAGATAACCTGAGGCCTATCAATCTCTTGCCCAGTTTAATTAAAACACACACACACACACACACACACACACCCTCACACACACACGCACACACACGCACAACACACACACCCTTCTTTACAGGAAAACATGATATTCCCCAAAAGTATTTTTAAAAATAGCATCTATTCTCACAAATATACAAGCAGATCATTCAAGCATTTCTGTTCTTCGTAACAAGACCTTTGTAGGGATTTAAGTTCCTCACATGTTACAGTCATTCACATAAAATTCCAGCATTGAACAAGTTAGAATAAATCAGGTAACTGTAAGATGATAACACAAAATCTCCTCTGCACTGGAGGGGGTGCAGAGGAGATTCACCAGGATGTTGCCTGAGATGAAACATTTAAGTTATGAAGAGAGGTTGGATAGACTTGGGTTGTTTTCGTTGGAGCAGAGAAGACTGAGGGGCGACCTGATCGAGGTGTACAAGATTATGAGGGGCATGGACAGGGTGGATAGGGAGCAGCTGTTTCCCTTAGTTGAAGGGTCAGTCACGAGGGGACATAAGTTCAAGGTGAGGGGCAGGAGGTTTAGGGGGGATGTGAGGATAAACCTTTTTTACCCAGAGGGTGGTGAGGGTCTGGAATGCGCTGCCTGGCAGGGTGGTGGAGGCAGGTTGCCTCACATCCTTTAAAAAGTACCTGGATGAGCACTTGGCACATCATAACATTCAAGACTATGGGCCAAGTGCTGGTCAATGGGGTTCGGTAGGTAGGTCAGGTGTTTCTCACGTGTCGGTGCAGACTCGATGGGCTGAAGGGCTTCTTCTGCACTGTGATTCTGTGAAAATGAGAAGGTTAACTGGCATGCTAGAATAACCTTACACTGTTGCTATCATTAAACCAAAACAAGTTTAAAAAACATATATTACATTAAAAGTCTTGCATACTGCAGACACTTCCTTTTACACATACTTCCTGCCACCCTTTCCCCCTCACATATTCTCAATCACACTTTGCGAATAACACTTGTATTTCTATAAAACTGTTTCCTTTTAACTCATGATCAACAACACCACGAGAGATGTGTTAGTGACTTCAAACAGTTTCATAAAAAGTTGATAAAGTGGACTCAGGTAAGGGTGAGCAATTCTATTCTAGAGAGCACTTGCAGCCATATTGTTAAGTCTTATGCAACATGTCTGACGACCTGGCAACTACATCTTAGCCAACAGGAAAGAGAGGATGGTTACATCTGTTTAAGGCTGTCAAACTGAATGAACTGGAGTCTTGTCAAAGATAAAAACAAAAAAACTGCGGATGCTGGAAATCCAAAACAAAAACAGAATTACCTGGAAAAACTCAGCAGGTCTGGCAGCATCGGCGGAGAAGAAAAGAGTTGACGTTTCGAGTCCTCATGACCCTTCGACAGATCGAAGGGTCATGAGGACTCGAAACGTCAACTCTTTTCTTCTCCGCCGATGCTGCCAGACCTGCTGAGTTTTTCCAGGTAATTCTGTTTTTGTTTTGGAGTCTTGTCAAACCTTGCAGCACAAGCCATTCAGCCTATCGTGCTTTGCTGTCTCTTTGGAAGTGTTATCCAGTTCGTTCCGCTCCCTTAATCTGCCCCCATAGCCTATCAAATATAATCCCTTCAAGTATTTTCAATTTCCTTTTGAAAGTTACTAGTGAATCTGCTTCCCTCACCCTTTCAGGCAGCGCGTTCCAGATCACAACATCTTGCATAAAAAAGCCTTTCCTCATATCGTTACTCATTCCTTTGCAATCATAAGAGACATAAGAAATAGGAGCAGGGGCAGGCCAATCGGCCCCTCGAGCCTGTCCGCCATTCAATAAGATCATGGCTGATCTTGTGTTTCAACTTCCACATTCCCATCTAACCCTGATAACCTTTGATTCCCAAGAATCTATCTCCCTCTGCCTTAAAAATATTCAGTGACCCCACCTCCACCACCTTCTGAGGCAGAGAATTCCAAAGTCACACAACCCTCTGAGAGAAAGAAATTCTCCTCATCTCTGTCCTAAAAGGGCGACCCCTAATTTTAAACAGTGCCCCCTAGTTCTGGACTCACCCACAAGAGGAAACATCCTTTCCATGTCCACCTTGTCAAGGCCGTTCAGGATCTTGTACACTTCAACCAAATCACCGCTCACTCTTTTGAACTCCAGTGGAAACAAGCCCAGTCTGTCCAACCTTTTCTCATAAGACAACCCACTCATCCCAGGTATCAATCTAGTAAACCTCCTCTGAACAGCCTCCAATGTATTTACATCCTTCCTTAAATAAGGAGACCAAAACTGCCCACAGTATTCGAGGTGCAGTCTCACCAATACCCTGCATAACTGAAGCATAACATCCTTACTTTTATGTTCAATTCCTTTCATAATTAAGGATAGCATTCCATTATCCTTCTTCATTACTTGCTGTACCTGCATATTAACTTTTTGTGACTCATGTACTAGAACACCTAGATCCCTCTGCACCTCACAATTATGCAGCCATTCTCCATTTAAGTGATACTCTGCTTTTTTATTCTTCCTGCCAAAGTGAACAACTTCACATTTTCCCACATTAAACTCCATTTGCCAATCTTTGCCCACTCACTCAACCTATTTATATCCATCTGCAACCTCCTCATGTCCTCTTCACAACATACTTTCCTGCCTTTCTTTGTGTCGTCTGCAAATCTAGCTACCATGTCGTCACTCTCTTGATCTAAGTCATTGATATAAATTGTAAAAGGTTGAGGCCCCAGCACAGACTGCATATCCTTTGGTTATTAAACATTCTGCCACTGAAAACAATTTCTACTCATTTATTCTATCACAACCCTTCATAGTTCTGAAAACCTTTTAGATCTCTCTGCTCTAAAGAAAATAACCTCAGTTTTTCTAGTCTCTCTAAAATCCTTCATCCCTGGTATCACTTTAGCAAATCTTCGCCAAACTCTCTCAAAGGCTTTGACATCCTTCCTAAAGGGCGAGGCCCAGAATTGGACCACAATTCTCCAGCTGGGCTGTAACCAATCCTTTTAAAAAGGTTCAGCGATTGTAGTCTATGCATCTGTTTATAAAGCTAATGATCCCATATGTCTTTTAACAGCCACAGGTCTCTCTGTGCCTGCACTCCACCTAAAATTGGATCCTTTATTTTATATTGCCTCTCCTCATTCTTCGAGTGTGTCTGTCCATATGTCCGTCCATTTCACCGGTCTACACCTTTCTGATATCTGTGACTTTCTTCCTCATTGTTCACTACCTTCCTGAGTTTTGTTTCATCTTCAAACTTTGAAATGACACCTTGTCTGCCCAAGTCCAGGTCATTCATGTTAAAAAGAGCAATGATCCCAACACTAACCAGAATCTAACCCCAGTTTAAAATCACACTTCAAGAGAAACAAAATACCTGAATTTAGCAACTCATTGGGCCTGAAAGTTAGAGCATGCAGAATCAGGAAGCGTTGAAAAGAAGGTTTTGAGTTTAGGTTCAGACATACAGGGCAGAAGTTAATGAGGCCAGTGGGGAGGGGGCCCAATGTACATCATCAAAACTGGTGCAGCCCCAGCTGAATTGACCTGCAGGAATCTCGAGGGAATTAAGTCCCTAATTGACAGCAGGAACACTGCGGCCAGAGCTCCCAGCTCCACGGGGGACATTTAATTGCAGGGCTTCCCCTGTAGGGCAGAATTCCTGACTAGTTTTGTGTAGTCAGCAAACTTAGATACATTACTCTCCGTCTCTTTGTCTAAGTTATTAATATATATTGTCAATATCTGAGGCCACAGCACCTGATCCTTGCGGTACTCCACTAGTCACAGCCTGACAACCCATTTAACCCTACGCTCTGCTTCCTGTCTGTTAACCAATCTTCCATCCATGCCAATGTACTACCCCAACTCTATGAGCCTTTATCTTGTGTATTGAACTTTCGTGTGGCACTTTAATGAATGCATTTTGGAAATCCAGGTATCCTACATCTACTGGTTCCCCCCTATCTATCCTACTAGTTACACCCTCAAAAAAACTCTAATACATTTGTCAAATACGATTTCCCTTTAGTAAAACCATGTTGGCTCATTCTAATCATAATATACTTTTCCAAATGAATTGTTAAATCTGCCTTAATAATAGATTCCAGCACTTTCCCAATGATTGATGTCTGGCTAAATAGTCTGTAGTTCCCTGTTTTTCTCTCCCTGCTTTGTTGAATAGCAGTGTGACACTGACTAACTTCCAGTCTGCTGGGACCATTCCAGTACCTAAGGAACTTTGGAAATTCATAGCCAGCATATCCACTATCTCTGCAGCGATCACATTTTGAAGCCTAGGGCAGGGGCCATCAGGGCCCAGGAATTGTTAGATTTTAGTCCCTTGAATTTCTCCAGAGCTTTTTTCTTTGCTGATATTAATCACCTTAATTTTATCAGTCTTATTATCCCTCAGGTCACCCTCTATTTCTGGTAATTACCTTGTATCTTCTACTGTGAATACAGGCACAAAATAATATAATACAGTAATATAAAATAATATTCCATGATCATTTTTCCTGTCTCTGCTGCAAAGGGAGCAATGTTTACTTCAACTACAGTGCGCATCCTGTTCCACGTGGGAACTCCCAGACATCTCCTGTGTCCTGGAAAACCACATGTGCCGGAAGTATCAGCTGCAGCAGCTTGAGCTCCAGGTTTTGGAGCTGGTGCAGCTGTTGGCATCACTGCAGTGCATCTGCAAGGTTGAGAGCTATGTGGATACCACGTTTATAGATGTGATAACGCACTGCTTAAGATTGTGCAGGGAGAGAGGGAATGGGTGGCCACCAAGCAGTCAAAAAGACATAGGCAGGTAGTACAGGAGTCCCCTGAGTGCATCCCACTCTCCAACCAGTATTCAGTTCTGAATATTAACGAGAGTGATGGTTCATCTGGGAAATGTAGCCAGAGCCAAGTCCATAGCACCACAGCTATACAGGGGGGCAAGAGGAAGACTGGAAGGGCAATAGTGAAAGGTGATCAATAGTTAGGGAAGTAGATAGGCATTCCTGAGGCCACAAATGTGAGCCAAGATTGTGTGCTGCCTCCCTGGTGCCAGGGTCAAGGATATCAACGGCTGCAGAGCACCCTGAGTAGGGAGGGTGAACAGCCAGCAGTCATGGTTCACATTGATATGAGTGACAGAGGCAGGAAGAGGGATGTGATCCTGCAGTCAGAATTTAGGACACTAGGTAGGAGATTAGCAATCAGGATCTCAAAAGTAGTAATCTCCAGATTACTCCCAGTACCATGTGCAAGTGAGTATAGGAGGATAAAGTGGATGGAAGTCTCGCTGGAATGATGGTGCAGGAGGGAGAGCTTTAGATTCTTGGGATATTGGGACTGGCTCTAGGGGAGACTGTACAAGCCGGACTGCTTGCACCTGAACAGAGCCAGTATCAATTTCCTTGCAGGAAATTTGCCCATGCAGTTGGGGAGGGTTTGAACCAACTTGGTAGAGGTGTAGGAACCAGGAGAGAATACTGAGGACGGATACCAAGGAGCATAGAATATTGAGAGAGAAAGATAGCGCTAGTGCAGGAAAGAGTGAGTTATTAGGTGGATTCAGCATAAGAGGGAAAATAATGGAGTCCAAATCAAGGTGTGCATGTATAGGATTGCACAGAGTGTGGTAAATAAGATTGGTGAGTTACAGGCACAGATTCTCATGTGGATGTTGAAGCTATAACAGAGAAAGGCAGGACTGAGTATTAAATATTCCTGGATACAAGGTGTTCAGGAAAGATAGGAAAGGAAGAAAAGGGGGAGGGATGGCATTATTGGTTAAGGAAAGCATTGCAGTGCTGGAGAAAGAGCTTTCAAGGAAAAAATCTATTTGACGAGTTCAGGAACAAAAATGGTGCAATTACATTGCTCGGTGTAGCCCGTAGACCACCAACTAGTGGGAAGGATGTAGAGGAACAAATTGGTAAGAAAAGTGCAACAATTATCGGGTAGTTACAATGGGGGCTTTAATTTTCCAAATATAAACTGGGATAGTAGTCTTGTAAAGGGCAGAGAGGCACAGGAGTTCCTAGAGTTCCTGGTTCTTGGGAACGAGGTGGAGCAAGTGGGTCAAGTGTCAGTGGGAGAACATTTAGGGGACAGTGATGTTTGTATCATAAGGTTTAGGCTGACTATAGAAAAGGACAAAGAACAATCCAGAGTGACAATAATTAACTGGGGGAAAGCCAACTTCAATGGAGTAAGAATGGATCTGGCCCAGATAAATTGGAATCAAAGATTAGCAAACTAGACTGTAACTGGACAATGGGTTGCCTTTAAAGAAGAGATAGTTCGAGTGACAGTCAAGGTGTATTCCCAGGAAGGAGAAGCATAGGGCAAACAAATCCAGAGCTCCCTGGATGACAAAAGATGTAGGGATTAAGATGAAAAAGAAAAAGCATGCTTATGACAGATGTCAGATGGATAACACAATTAAGAACAGGGCCAAATATAGAAAGTTCAAAGAGGAATTGAAAAAAAACAAATAAGAGAAGCAAAGAGACAGCATGGGAAGAGACTGGCAGCTAAGATAAAAGGGAATCCAAAAGTATTCTATTGGCATATAAATAGTAAAGGGATGGTAAAAGGAGAAGTAGGGTTGATTAGGGACCAAAAAGGGGATTTACATGTGGAGGCAGGGAGCATAGCTGAGGTATTAAATGAACACCTTGCATCTGTCTTCACCAAGGAAGAAGATGCTGTCCAGGTTGTTAGTATCTATTAGGTTCTGTTGATGAATGTTAAATTCCCGGTAGTTTAAGGTAATAAAGTGAACAGGTGTTGGGTATAGATTATTTCATTACACCAAGATGTGTATATAAAGAAGAGTCAGCCATCACTGTGAATAGTGCGTTAGAGTAGAGAAGTATGACGAGCAATAAACAGTCTCCACCAAATCATTCTAATCTCAGTGTCTTCTTCAGAAGCCTTGTTCTGCTATTAACACATTCTGCTTTCTTACCTTTATGCCCCTTCTTTAGTCTTTATCACTACCATTAACACTCCTTTTGTCTTGTGTCCATGACACCTTTATCAATCTCTCCTTAGCCCCCATCTATCGCTGTCCTTCTATCCAGCTTCACCTGTTCCACCCCCTTAAACAAGATAAATTTCATCACATTTCTACTTCTCTTCAGCTCTGAAGAAGAGTCATACGGATTCAAAACGTTAACTCTGTTTCTCTCTCCACAAATGTTTCCCAGACCTGCTGAGTTTTTCCAGCATTTACTGTTTTTATTTCAGATTTCCAGCACCTGCAGTATTTTGCTTTCATCTTAGCGTGAAAAGTAAGTTTGGAGATTTTGCTAGCACTTTTAGCGACATACTCAATGTAAATCTATTGACTCCAAAGCAGCATTATTGCAAGGGGAACAATTTCAAAGAGAAGTATTCTAAAAGCCTCCAACAGAAGCTGGAGATATAGAGGGAAATTATGGAGGCTGAACAAGTGTGTTTCCAGGCTAAAGGATGCATCCAGTAATTTTCAGTTAGGTTCGTCCTATTAAAAGCTGGTTGTCTCCAGATAAAAGTTTTATTGGAACCAGGAAGGAAAACTGGCAGGCATTCTCTTAATACACAGGGATGATTTCCTATGGCGTGATCATCAGTGACATTTGAAAATTTTGTGATAGGTAAAATTATAAAGGAAAGGAATTCAAAACTGGAAGACAGGCTTCTGGATCTTTTATGTACATGGGGTTGGACATTAGACAGACTAAGCTGGGAATAACCCTGACTTGACAGTCTTAATAGGATCTTGATAAACCAGGCCAAATCCTCACAAAAGGAAGACTGTACAACGAAGGAAGAAGCAGATTAATTAAGAAGCTTAATTGGGTAATTAAACTGGTTATGCACACAAGCAAGACTGGATGCGTGCTATGATGTATTAGAGTTGAGCACCATGCTGAAATATGCTACTGTTGGGAAAGTGTGAAAAGCAAATAAGACATTGAAGAAATTAAGATAAAAGCAAAATACTGCGGATGCTGGAAATCTGAAACTAAAACAGAAAATGCTGGAAAAACTCAGCAGGTCTGACAGCCTCTGTGGAGAGAGAAACAGAGTTAACATTTCGAGTCTGTATGACTCTTCAGAGTGTATAGTATTATTGAATAAATTAAATTTCAAAGGATGCACGCTTAGGTTTCCAGACCTGGGTGAGCCAGAAGGAATGAAATTAGTCGTTTTTACTGACACCTCACACGCTAGCCTTCCCGACAGTTATCCAGGTGCGGCAGGATTCATTATATTTTTAGTGGGAGTAAGCAATAAATGTTCTCCATTCACAAGGGGATCAAAGGAAATAAAGAGTAGCTAAAGGTGCCTTAGCTGAAGAGATACCTGCGCTAGTAGAGGCGACAGACATGGTTATGTATTTATTGAGTATTTTAGAGGAACTTCTATAGAAGGAGAAACCAGGGAAAGATGTGGCTATAGAATGTTACATAGATAACCGTTCACTCTGGGGCAATGTCTAATCGACAAAGGGTGTCACAGAAAAGAGGTTGAGGATTGATCTCACCAGTATAAAAGAGATGTTGGAAAGGAAGGAGATTTACAAAGTAAAATGGGTCGATGCAAATCAGCGGTTGCCAGGTTGTTTCACAAAAAGAACTGCCTGTCCAGAGAAACTGTCGGAAATCCTCAAAGAGGATTTTGGGCTATAATGGATTTTGAGAGCACGGAAATTTTCATGTTGTAACCTTAAATTTTTTTTGTGCTGTTTTCAAGATGGGGATATATGGAATATATTAAATCTTGATTGTATAATAATAGAACATGTATTATCATTTTGCATTTTTTCTTATGAATAGTTTTGTTGCATAACAATTTAATTTAGAGAAAAATAGGAGAACATGTTAGTATCTAATAGGTTCTGTTGACGGATGTTAAATACCCAGTAGTTTAAGGTAATAAGGTGTTGTGTATTGATTTGTTAATTATACCCTGATGTGTATATAAAGAGTCAGCCTGCACTGTGGAGATTGTTTTAGATTGGAGAGGTAAACTCTGTGGTGAGCAATAAGCAGTCTCTATCAAAGCACCCTAGTCTCAATGTCTTCTTCACTGC
The DNA here is from genome assembly GCF_017639515.1 of Carcharodon carcharias. Lineage (NCBI taxonomy): Eukaryota > Metazoa > Chordata > Chondrichthyes > Lamniformes > Lamnidae > Carcharodon > Carcharodon carcharias. The sequence goes on from NC_054480.1 coordinate 1,311,194, forward strand.
CAGGCTTAGGATTTTGTCTAACATGGGTCATGGTGAAAGAGAAGATAGTTCAGAGACTGGAAGGGTTTAGTATGGATAAGGTGAAGGTATTGGATAGGCTGCCTGTACTTAAAGTCAATAAGACACCAGGACTGAATGAGATGCATCCAAGGATACTGAGGGAATTGAGAGTGGAAATTGTGGAGGCACTGCCCATAATTTTCCAACTTCCTTAGACTTGGGCAGTGCCAGAGGACTGGAGAACTGCAAATAGTACACACTTGTTCAAGGAAGGGTGTAAGGATAAGCCCGGTAACTACAAGACCAGTCAGTTTAATTTCAATGCTGGGGAAGATTTTGGAAATTGTAACTTGGGACAAAATTACTAGTCACTTGGGCAAATGCAGATTAATTAAGGAAAGCCAGCATAGATTTATTAAAGGCAAATCATGTTTAATTAACTTTCTGGAGTTTTTGGAAAAGGTAGCAGAGAGGGTTGATGAGGGTAATGCTGTTGATGTGATGTACGTGGACTTCCAAAAGGCATAACAGAATTGTGAGCAATGTTAGAGCTCACAGAATAAAAGCGACAACAGGTACATGGATACAAAATTAGTTGAGTGACAGGAAACAGAGAGAAATGGTTTTCAGACTGGCGGAAAGTTTATAGTAGAGTTCCCCAGGAATTGGTGTTAGCATCTTTGCTCTTCCCTGATTATATATATTAATGACCCAGACCTTGGTGTACAGGGCACAATTTCAAAATTTGTAGATGATACAAAACTTGGAAGTATTGTGAATCATGAGGAGGAATGTGTAGAATTTCGTAAGGACATAGGCAGGTTGGTGGAACATAAAAACACAAGAAATAGGAGGAGGAGTAGACCACTCGCTCTGGTGAACCTACTCCGCCATCCAATACGATCATGGCTGATCTTGGGCTTCAACTCCACTTTCCTGCCTGCTCCCCATATCCCTTCATTCCCTGAGAGACCAAAAATCTGTCTATCCCAGCCTGAAATGTATTCAACGATGAGGCATCCACAACCCTCTGGGGTAGAGAATCCCAAAGATTCAAAACCCTTTGAGTTAAGAGATTTCTCCTCATCTCAGTCCTAAATGACCAGGCCCTTATTCGGAGACTGTACCCCCGTGTTTTTGAAACCCCGACCAATGTAAACAATCTCTCAGCAACCACCCTGTCAAACCCCTTCAGAATTTTTAATGTTTCAGTGAGATTGCCTCTCATTCTTCTAAACTCCAGAGAATATAAATCCAATTTACCCAGCCTCCCATCATAGAACAACCCCCTCATCCCAGGGACCAATTTAGTGAACCTTCGCTGTACCACCTCCAGTGCAAGTATATCCTTTCTTAAATGTGGAGACCAAAACTGCACACGGTTTTCCAGATGTGGTCTCACCAAGACCCTGTACAATTGTAGCAAGGCTTCTTTACTCCTGTGCTCCAATCCCTCTGCAATAAAGCCCAACATACCATTTTCCTTCCTAATTGCTTGCTGCACCTGCATGTTAACCTTCTGTGTTCCTTGTACAAATGCACCCAAGTCTCTTTGAACATCAACACTTTCAAGTTTTGCACCTCTTAGAAAATATTCTGCTTTTTTATTCTTACAACCAAAGTGAATAACCTCACACTTCCCTACACTATACTCTATCTGTCATCTTGTTTCCCACACACTAACCTGTCTATATCTCTTTGCAGCCCCTCTGTGTCCTCCCCACAGCTTATCTTCCACCTAGCTTGGTATCATCAGCAAACTTAGATACATTACTCTCTGTCTCTTTATCTATGTCATCAGTATAGATTGTAACCAGCTAAGGCCTCAGCACTGATCCTTGCGACACTCCACTATTCACTGCCTGTCAACTTGGAAAAGCCTTGTTTATGCCCACTCTCTGCTCCCTGTCTGTTAACCAATCCTCTTATGAATGCAAATATATTACACCCAACTCCATGAGCCCTTATCTTGCCTATTAAGCTTTTGTGTGGCACCATATTGAATGCCTTTTAGAAATCCGGGTATAGTACATCTACAGGTTCCCCTTTATCTACCCCGACTAGTGACATCCTTCAAGAACACTCATACATTTGTCAAACAGGATTTCCCTTTAGTAAAACCAAGTTGACTTGTTCAAATCATTCTATGTTTTTTCCAAGTGCATTGTTAAGACTTCCTTAATCATAGGTTCCAGCATTTTCCCAACAACTGATGTTTGCCTAACAGGTCTGTTGTTCCCTGTTTTCTCTCTCCCTCTCTTGAATAGCAGTGTAACATTTGCCAATTTCCAATCTGATTGGACTGTTCCAAAATTGAAGGGATTTTGGAAAATCACAGCCAGCACATCCACCATCTCTCCCCTTTAGAACCCAAGGGTGTAGATCATCAGGTCCGGGGATTTGATGGATTTCGGTCCCTTAAGTCTCTCTAATACTTTTTCTCTGCCAATATTAACTTCCTCATTCTTTTTAGCCCCTAGGTTGCTGTCTATTTCTGGTATGAAACTTGTGTTTTCTACTGTGAAAACAGACATAAAATATTTGTTCAATGTCTCTGACATTTCCTCGTGCCCCATGATAATTTCTCCTGTCTCTGATTCTTAGGGACCAACAGTTACTTTATCTACTCTCTTCCTCTTTATATACTTATAAAAGCTCTTACAGCTTATGTTTATATTTCTGGCTAGTTCACTCTCATTCTATTTTGCTAGCCTTCATTTCAGGACTCATTGATGTCTCCAAGGCCCCTAGAGGATTTATACCATGTGGACCCTTCCAGTAACCAGTCTTCTGTTTCTCTGGTAATGGGGATTGTGTACTCTACTGATGGGACCTTCTCTGAGGAGGAAGAGAGGGGCAAAAGGGAGAGGAGGCCGGGTGTCCCTAGGCAACTTCCAGGGGAGTGACCTGTGGGAGGAGAGGTGCACACACAAGGGGTGCAGGGCCAGGAGGTAGTCCAAGGTGGAAGGAGCTGCAGAAGACGCCACTATCCTGCTGCCAGGGTTTACAGGCAGCAATGCAGCTACCTCAATATGTCTGAGGTGCAGTGCCGAAGGAGGCTCCGTCTCTCCAGGGAGACAGTGACCTCTAACTGTCAGGTGATTGGGCCTGAGATCAGCTCTGACTGTGTGGGTGGACCCCCCCTGCCAGTGGCTCTGAAGGTTGAAGTGGCCTCAACTTTTATACCTCCGGCTCTTTCCAGGGCTCAGTGGGGGAATCTGTGTGGAGTCTCCCAATCAGCTGTCCCCAGTTGAGTCAAGCTGGTGACAGAAGCTCTGTTCAGGTGGGTAATGACCTTTATTCTTCACCATATGGATGAGGCCAGCCAGACACAGCGAGCCAGAGGCTTCACGGCCATTGCTGGGTTCCCCCGTGTCCAGGGTGTTATAGACTGTACACATGTGGCCATCAAGGCCCCAGCAGGTGAGCCCGGTGCCTTCGTCAACAGGAAGGGCTTCCACTCCATGAACGTGCAGATAGTGTGTGACCACAGGATGCTGATTCTACAAGTCTGTGCAAGGTACCCAGGCAGCTCCCATGACACTTACATCCTCAGACACTCCCAGGTGCCGGGGCTCTTCAGTGCTCCAGCCCAGCTGGATGGATGGCTGCTGGGTGACAAGGGCTGTCTGTTGAAGAGGTGATTTCTGACACTTCTCCAACACCTAAGAACAGAGGCTGAGCAGAGGAATCATAGGAGTTAAGGGTGGTGGCTGAGAGGATCTGGGTTCTGCTGAAGGCTCAGTTCTGATGCCTGGACTATTCAGGGGGAGCACTACAATACTCCCAGAGTGGCTGTCACTGATAGTGGTTGCATGCTGCGCTCTCCACAATCTGGCACTTTCAAAGGGGGAGCCACTGGAGGAAGAGGATCTTGAGGCAGCTGCACAGGTTACAGGTGATGACTCCTGTGGTGGATCAGAAGAGGAGCCCAAGGAAGAACACGGTGAGGGCATGGAGGCTGACCTCTGGAACCTTCAGGGAGGCAGGGACACCAGAGAGGCCTTGATTCAAAGCTCCTTCAGCTAGGCTGCCAAGGCACTGCTTTCACCTCAAGCCAGGGGTGCCACCTCCATACCAGATGTTTGAATTGAACCCAAAGTCCACCCAAACCTGTGCAATAAAGTTCAGAGCCACTCAGATCCAGCATGAGATATTGACCTGCCCTGCACCTACAAAACAAGTGAAACATACTCAGGCCACTAACACAAAAGCAAAATTGATATAATGGAGGCACCCTGGGTACCACAGCTGGTCACCCTTCGGTCACCACAGCCTCATCAGATGCCATGGTCACTGGCAGAGGGGCAGGGGAGCTGCTCCCATCATCCAGAGCGCCCTGCGAGGAACCCGCGGAGACAACAAGCAGCTCGTGTGCCAACATGAGGTCACTCTGGACCTCCCTGCTCACCATTGATGGACGGGCACCTCGCTGGGATACTGGGTGCCCAATCCATCTCCCACACGCACACTGACCACCTGAGTTCAGTGTCTGTGTGGGGGCTGCAGGTCCGAGCGCAGCCCCAGCGACCCCTGATTCTGTCCCTGGAGTTGTCTCTCCATGAGAGTCACCACTGTCCCAATGGAGGAGGCAGTGCACTCAGTGCTCAGGGACAATGCAGTGTTCACACTCCGCATGGACTCCTCCACACGGAGACCATAGCACACAGGCCCTCATGGATCTCCACACATCCCGCTGGACATCCAGCATCTGCTGCCTAATGGACAACTCCAGAGGCTCAACATCAGCCTCTGACTGAGCATCGTCCTGGTCTCCAGCATTCCCCCGACTGCCGGCGCCATGGGCACTCTCTGCCTCTGCCTGCTCCTCATGTGAGTGTGCCGTGCCTTCACTGCTGTTCTCCGACATTGTAGCCGATGATCTAATGCCCCCCGAGGTGCTGGTATCTGCACTGGTGCCTGGTGCAGAGAGTGGGTGTGACGCAGGTACAGGTGACCGGCACTGTTCCTCTGGTGTCAAGGCTGGTTCCTCGGGATCCTGCACTCATTGTCTGGATGGTGATTCTCAGGGAGGAAAGTGACATGTAAGTAAGGTCAGTTATCGCACTGTCACTGTGTATGCTTGACGGGCTGGTGAGACAATGGAGATCTGCATCTGGGGCCATCGCCTTTCAATGATCAATGGGGACTCCAGGTTTGAGGTTTCCATTTCAGATGAGACAACACAACAATGTTTACACACTCCAACACTCTCACATCTGTTCACTTCACACTTACCTTCATCAGAGACACCCGCCTTTCCACATCGGTGGAACGAGCTGGGCACCGATACTCCATCTCTAAGGCATCCCTCTCGTTCCACGTCAATGTGAGCAGGTCTCGGGGGGGTCCTCCGCCCGTCCTTGACCTGTCAAAGTTCTTATTGTCAGGACAGAGGAGTTTTGAATAGTCCACTCTCTACCTGCAGCCTGGCCAACCCCACCTGAGGAACAGCTCACAGGGCACATCCCAGTCATGGCCCTCGAGCTACAAAGCAATCAGGCTGAGCAGCCAGAGCTCACCGCCTTGTCTGGCGCTGATGCCATTGACACTTGGCACTCGGACCCTTGCAACCCTGAGCACTTAACACTTCTCCACACAGACCTGTGCCAACTCAGTACTCACCTTTGCTGACTGCAGCACTGCACTGACCTGGACTGCCACCTCTGCCCATGCTTTCTTGGTCAGCTGCGATGGCCTCCTCTTGCCACCTCCGGGCATGAGGATGACCCGCTTGGCACTGACCTCCTCCACGAGGATTCTCAGGCACTCATTCGAGAACTGGGAGGCCGAGTGCCCACAGGGCTTTCTGTCCAGCCTGGTGTGCCCAGCAGCTGCAGATGCCATTGCCGCTCAAAAAATGTTTTGTCAAACGACTCCAAAGCTACAAAGTGTCCCCGGCAGCCTTCAGGGAGTTGCCTCGAAACACTGCTGCTTCTAAATCGCCCGCCTGGTCGCCACTGGATCCAGCGCCTGACGTGCTCCTGCACCCATCCAGCCCTTCCAACCATTGAGCAGGTGCCTTTCACAATGGAAATGCAACCTCACCTGGGAGCAGATTATACATTCACTTCGGGGCCCGCTGACTTGGCATGTATGCCAAGCATGGAATTCAGGCCATGGTTTTCAATGGTGTTATGATCACTAATTCCAAGTGGATCTTTTACTATGAAATTACTAGTTAACCCTGCTTCATTACACAATACTAAATGTACAATAGCTTTATCCCTAGTCAGTCCTACAAGATATTGCTCTGAGAAATTGTCATGAAACCATTCTACAAACTCACCTTCTAGGTGACTCTTGTAAACCTGATCGTCCCAGTCTATATGTCTGGCCATTAATTGGTGAACCAGTGTGAAATCGTGGTCAGCGGCCTGTTTCCTGGCTGCTCCTGGACTCACTGACCGCGTGCACCCACCAAGGGTAAAATTTAGGCCTGTGATATGGATTAGCCATGATTCAATCAACAAAACTTCAAAACTCCTGGCTGCCTGAATCCCAGTTATATTTTTGCTTTTCACTTTCTGACCCATCTTTGGGCTTCTCTTCTGCCATCACTCCCTGTCCTTCATTGCTGTTTCTCCACTGTGATCAACACACTCCCACAGTTGCTGTTGTCCCTTGCCTTTGCCGTCTTTACATAGAAACATGGAAACTAGGAGCAGGAGTTGGCCATTCAGCCCTTTGAGCCTGACCTGTCATTCAGTATGATCATTGTTGATCCTCTATCTCAACGCCATATTCCTGCCTTCTCTCCATATCCTTTGATGCCCCTAATATCCAAAAATTTACCAATTTCTTTCTTGAATATACTCAGTGACCCGGCCTCCACAGCCTCTGTGGTAGAGAATTCCACAGGTTGACCACCCTCTGAGTGAAGAAATTTTACCTCATCTCAGTCCTAAATGACCCGCCCCGTATCCTGGGACTGTGGCCCCTGGTTCTAGACTCTCCAACCAGGGAAACATCCTCCCTGCATCTAGTCTGTCTGGCCCTGTTAGAATTTTATACGTTTCAATCAGATCCCCTTTGAGTTTATTGACAATGTCGCCCCTATATCCATCACTGCTGCTGCTCACATCATACTGTTCAAATGAGAATGTTCTTGAACCTCTACATCTGGAGATCTGGTAAACACTGCCCCATGTCTGGGGCAAAAAGGCTACACACCGCCTACTGATCAGATCAGATATGTGCTTCTCTGAATCGATCTCATGCTCCAGTAAAAGACATGAATTCAAACACTGAGATAAAAACAAAAATCTGCAGATGCTGGAAATCCAAAACAAAAACTGGAAAAACTCAGCAGGTCTGGCAGCATCGGCGGAGAAGAAAAGAGTTGATGTTTCAAGTTCTCATGACCCTTCAACAGAACTGAGTGAATATTTAGAAGAGGGGTGAAATATAAGCTGGTTTAAGGTGGGGGGGGCGGGGGGGTGCGCGCAGGGGGGGGGTGGGTGCAGTGGTGGGGGGAGAGAAGTGAGGGGTGTTGGGGGGTGGTGTGGTTGTAGGGACAAGCAAGCAGTGATAGGAGCAGATCATCAAAAGATGTCACAGACAAAGGAACAAAGAGGTGTTGAAGTTGGTGATATTATCTAAACGAATGTGCTAATTAAGAATGGATGGCAGGGCACTCAAGGTACAGCTCTAGTGGGGGTGGGGGGGGCATAAAAGATTTAAAAATAATGGAAATAGGTGGGAAAAGAAAAATCTATATAAATTATTGGAAAAAAACAAAAGAGAGGGGGAAGAAACGGAAAGGGGGTGGGGATGGAGGAGGGAGTTCAAGATCTAAAGTTGTTCAATTCAATATTCAGTCCGGAAGGCTGTAAAGTGCCTAGTCGGAAGATGAGGTGTTGTTCCTCCAGTTTACGTTGAGCTTCACTGGAACATTGCAGCAAGCCAAGGACAGACATGTGGGCAAGAGAGCAGGGTGGAGTGTTAAAATGGCAAGCGACAGGGAGGTTTGGGTCATTCTTGCGGACAGACCGCAGGTGTTCTGCAAAGCGGTTGCCCAGTTTACGTTTGGTCTTCCAAACCTCTCCAAACCTCCCCGTCGCTTGCCATTTTAACACTCCACCCTGCTCTCTTGCCCACATGTCTGTCCTTGGCCTGCTGCATTGTTCCAGTGAAGCCCAATGCAAACTGGAGGAACAACACCTCATCTTCCGACTAGGCACTTTACAGCCTTCCGGACTGAATATTGAATTCAACAACTTTAGATCTTGAACTCCCTCCTCCATCCCCACCCTCTTTCCACTTCTTCCCCCTTCCTTTTGTTTTTTCCAATAATTTATATAGATTTTTCTTTTCCCACCTATTTCCATTATTTTTAAATCTTGTATGCCCCCCCCACTCCCACTAGAGCTGTACCTTGAGTGCCCTACCATCCATTCTTAATTAGCACATTCGTTTAGATAATATCACCATCTTCAACACTTCTTTGTTCCTTTGTCTGTGACATCTTTTGATTATCTGCTCCTATCACTGCTTGCTTGTCCCTACAACCACCCCCCCCCCAACTTCTCTCCCCCCACCCCCCCCCACCTTAAACCAGCTTATATTTCACCCCTCTTCTAAATATTCACTCAGTTCTGTTGAAGAGTCATGAGGACCCGAAACGTCAACTCTTTTCTTCTCCGTCGATGCTGCCAGACCTGCTGAGTTTTTCCAGGTAATTCTGTTTTTGTTTTGAATTCAAACACTGACTGAAATGCAAATCTCCCAGTTGCAGTTGAAGTTTTAATCTAATGACAATAATATGTCGGAATAAATAAACCAAACAACTTTTCGGTGTGTATGAATCGCGTCCTGGCCAACTGCTGCTGGAATGGCTAGTTAGAGCTGCCCTTATCATTAAACACACACAGCTATTACTGATATGTACAAATGTCATTATTTTGCAAGTAGTTTACTGGTGCTATTTTAAGCCATCCTAGGCAATATACATAATAATGAAATGGCTACTCTAAAGGACCATCTTAACTTTTAAGTGACACACACACAAGCGAAAGGGATGTAAACAGCATAAACAATGCATCAGGGAGAAGTTCCATGGGTTCTTCTGAAACACTCAGTAAAATAAAACACTAACTTGTAGCCTAATGAGGCAAATATCTGCAGTAACATTAAGGTGCAAACGGCATTTTTCAAGCATAAGTTCGCCGGAGAAGGTTTTTGTTACTTAACTCTCCGCGGAAAACTCCAAGCGAGTTAAAAACTGGTGAAATTCCACACTTCAACTGGATGTTATTTATTTAAGGGCTTCCCCTCCTTCGAAATGTGTCTGAGCTCCATTGGTAGACAGTTAGTTTTGAAGAAGAGCCTTATGGACTGGAAACGTTAGGTCTGTTTCACTCTCCACAGACCTGCTGACCTTTCCCAGCATTTCCTGTTTTTATTTCAGATTTCCAGCATCTGCAGTATTTTGCTTTTGTTGATATAGTAGCACTCCTGATTCTGAATGCAAAGATTAGTGATTCATGTTCCTACCTGAGAAGTTACACAGGTATCAGTGTAACATTAGGATCACTGTGTTCGGAGGGGTGTTGCCTTTTGAATAAGACATAAAAACCAATGTCCAATTGTTTTGTTCAGGGTGATTTTAAAGCTTTAGTGACACTTGTTGAAGAGAAGGAAGTCCTGGTGTCCTGCCAACATTCATCACTTAAGCAAAATGATATTAATTGGTCATTTACCTCTCATTGTGAGCTCTTGAAGCAAGTAAATTGCTTTCAGTATTTCTACATAAAAACAATCACCACATTTCAAAATAACATGAATTCTTTTAAGATATTTGAGACAAAAAAGGTGCTATATCAATTCAGGGGTTCCTTTCTTTTAAATGACCAGCCTAGAGGTTCACATAACAAGAATGAAGAACCATACATACAGACTTAATGGTCTAACTTAGAACCAGGCCCATACTGAGGAGATCCTACCAAGAGCTACAATAATAACACATGAGAAAAGGACATGTCATCATGATGTATAAAGGAGTACCAAGGCTGGAATTAAAAAACCTCACTGGGGCAGAGCTGAGACAGCATTGCATCTAACCAGTGCTACATCTGAGCTGAGTCAGTGATAGAGGAATTTTATACAAAGACTGTGGCCCCTACAGCATTGGAATAACACCAGAGTGAGACCATATTTTCACCGTATGACCTATCTTCAGCTACATGATGTGACCAAGTCTGACACTGTTGCTATCACTCTCATCTGTGGCTAAATTTCAGTTCAAACTAGCAAAATGCCAAAAAAATTGAGTCAAATAAGCGAATTATCAAACTTTAACACAGAAACATTTAAATAAGGTGGAAACGTTATATAAAAGTACATGAGTAACAGACATTACAATGCCTGGAACATCCAGAGACCACACGACCTGAAATGCTAGCACACAAATCGAATAACTGCATGAAACTATAGCAATCGCTCACTTTTACATTCCATTTATTTAATTTATAATAACAAATGTTTTGGAGTTTAAATCCAAAGTTATCTTTTGTATAAATAGAATACTTATGTAGCTGAAGGGATTGTGCCGCATTGTTTTGAGTACAATGGTTTTTCAGATCTAGGACCTGGATCTGAAATCCTCTTCAGACTAATGGGATGATGCTTCCTTGGTTAGCTGTTAAGAGTTCATCGTGAAGTCAGCTGCATTCACAGCATAAAAACTGCCTTATTTTAACAGCAGTTAGCAACATCAGCTGCACTGCTGCAAAATGGGAAATGTTATGTTGAAACAGGACATAATGTTGTTTTTTTGTGTATCTGATAAGTGCTGAACCTTGTATTGGGGTCCTTGATGGTGACAATAGGTGCAAACAACTGACATCCTGTTCCTTAACCACCACAGAAGTTCATGCAAAAACTACAATATATAAATACTTTAAAGGAAAGAGCGCAAAATAAAAGACAGGAAATTATTCGTTTCTTGCTACATGCAAATTCTCCCTCAATCAACCTTTAGGAACGTTTAAAATGTTGACGATTCTTAACACAATAACAACATAGTTCTGAGCACGTCAAGAACAGATAATTAAAGATGCAAGTGTCACAAAAGAAGTCAACCACCTTGAAGACCCGAGCAATAAAAATGCAAATCAATACATTGAAAATTACGAAGAAAGTCCCAATGCGCAAGGGTTTTATTTTTAAAAACGTTTTAACCCAAATAGTGGTTCTTCGTATACTCAATAAATTAAAGCGATCTTGCAGCCAGTGAACGGTTTTAAAACAGAGCCGGAGATCTGCTTGCTATTACCTACAGTTTTGTTGTTTCTCCTGAGAATTTCACCGTAAATGTCATAAAGTTTTCAATGCCTGCACTTAAAGGACATCTTACAATTAGCGACTACCTCAAAGGTCAGTGGCCATTATCTCTTAGCAAAACTAATGGCCTTTGAAGATTTTGTCGCCTTTATATTCTATCCAGGTTTATTTATTTAAGTATAACTTTTACCGGTAAAGACTTTTTGAATTTTCTTTCATTTTTGTTGTAATACCTAAAGTAAAGTATTTTTTTACTCCTAGATCTTACTCAAAAAGGTCAGTTTGAAAGGCTCTGTTTCAAATCAATATTCAAGTGAGCTACAAATCCAAAGCCCATCGTGCTGCCAAAAGTAATCAAATGGTCTGGTACTAAGTTATAAAGACCATTATTAGGGTTACCCTAGCTTTGACCAGACTTATTCCTGAAGCCTTCATCACACTCCCCTAACTGCCCCATCCAATCAAAACAGCCGTTTTCACATCTGGAGTATTTTTATGACGAAAAAAATAAAAGTGTTCAAGGAAAATGCAAATACTTTTACTGCCTGAATGGTTTTTCTCTGGATTTGCTAGCAGCAATATGTACCCAAGAGATTAATCTTCAATTTCTGGAGACTCCAGGACAATCCAGGAGGGTTGGCAACACCTAACCAGAATGGACTCAGGTTCATTCCTTGGTCTGTGCTTTAACCTGATCTCATTCAGGCCTGCGATGGGATGCTGAGTGAGCTAGGGGGCTGGAATGTTATGTGTGCCTCCTGCTCCCGATTGCTATTCCATCGCCCCTTTTTGGAAAGTACAGTTTTGTGGATGTCAGTTATGAATAAGATCATAAAAAAAAAATAGGAACAGGAGGAGGCCATTTTGCCCCTCAAGCCTGTGCTCCAACATTCAATAAGATCCTAGCTGCTGTTCTACTTCAACTCCACCTTTCCACACTAAGTGTGAGGTGATACAAACAATATGAAAAGACAGTATAAAATATACTATTCCAAAGGGTGTGCAGGAGCAGAGAGACCTGGGTGTACATGTAAATAAGTCACTAAGGATAGCAGGACAGATAGAGAGAGCTGTTTCTAAAGCATACAGTATTCTAGGCTTCATTAATAGGGGCATAGAGTATAAGAGCAGGGAAGTTATGACACACTGATGTAAGGCACTGGTTAGACCTCAGATGGAGTACTGTGTACAGTTATAGGCGCCACACTATAGGAAGGATGTGAAAACATTGGAGAGAGAGCAGAAGAGGTTTACAAGGGATGAGACACTTCAGTTATGGGGAAAGATTGGAGAAGTTGGGACTGTTTTCCTTGGAGAGGAGAAGGCTCTGAAGAGGAGACTTGGTAGAAATTTTCAAAACCATGAGGGGTCTGGACAGAGTGGACAGGGAGAAACTGTTCCCGCTCGTAAGCGGATCGAGAACGAGAGGGCACAGATTGAAAGTATTTTGAAAAAGAAGCAAATGTGAGGTGAGAAAAAACTTTTTCACCCAGCGAGTGGTTCAGGTCTGGAATACACGGCCTGGAAGTGTGGTGGAGGCAGGTTCAATCGAGGCATTCAAGAGGGCACTGGGTGATTATTTAAATAGAAACAACATACAAGGTCACGGGGAAAAGGCAGGGAATCGGCACTAAGTTAAAATGCTCAGAGAGCCGGTACAGACACAAAGGGCCGAATGGCCTCCTTCTGCACCGTGACAGTTCTGTGATTCTGTGATCTGTTTATCTTTTGATTTCCTTACTATCCAAAAATCTATCGACCTCTCAATCCATTCAACGATTGAGCACCCACAGCTCACTGGGTAGAGGACTATGAAAATTCACCACCCTCTGAGTGAAGAGATCTCCCCTCAGCTCATTCCGACACAGTATCTCCCTTACTCTGAGACTGTGACCCCATGTTCTGGATTTCTCAGCCAGGGAAAACATTCTCTTAGCGTCTACCCTGGCCAGACAATTAAGAATTTTACATATCCCAATGATATCACTTCTCATTCTTCTAAATTCTAGGGAATATCAGACTAGTCTACTAGTCTACTCAATCTATCCCTTATAGAGCAATTCCCTCATCCCAGGAACCAGCCTAGTGAACATTTGTTGCTCTCCCTCCATTGGGAGACCGACACACTACACAGTGCTCCCACCAAGGCTCTACACAATTACAGTACAACGTCTTTGCTCTTTCAGTCTAATCCCCGTGTAATAAAGGCTAACATTTGCTTTCTTAATTGGTGTCCATATCCGCGTGTTAACTTTCTGTGGTTTGTTTACAAGGACACCCAGGTCCCTCTAATAATCAGCACACCCCAATCTCCCACCAGTTAAATTAATTCTGTTTTTCTATTTTTCCTATCAAATGGGATAACTTCACATTTCTCCATGGTATCTGCCATCTTATTGCCCAAACACTTAACCAGTCTTTACATCCTCCTCACAATTACTTTCCCACTGAACATTGTATCATCACTAAACTCGGATATTTTGTGCTTGATCCTGTCATCTAAATCATTAATACAGGTTGTATATAGCAAAACCCAAGCATTGACCCTTGCGGCACTCCACTCGTTACAGCCTGCAACCCAAAAAAATGTCCCGTTTATTCCTACTCTGTTTTCTGTCCATTAACCAATCCTCAATCCATGCTAATATATTACATCAACCCCATGATCCCTGATTTTGTGTGACAACCTCTTGTGTGACACCTTATCAAATATGTTTTGAAAATCCAAATACATTACATCCACTGGTTCCCCCTTATCTACTCTGCTAGTTACACCCTCAAAAAACTCTGACAGATTTGTCAGTCACATTTTTCCTTTCACGAACCTGTGTTGATTCTGCTTAATCATGTTCCGATTTTCTAAGTGTCCTGTTACTACTTCCGGATAATAAATTCTAGCATTTCCCAATGACTGGTTTTGTAGTTTGCTCTTTCGTCATTCCCTCCTTCCTGGGATAATGACATGATGTGATGAACCTGACTCCTCATGTCCCATTATCTGAATCAGCTGCCAACACTTACTGTCGACTTACACAAGAATGGTAATTTCAGTGAAGATCTGGCATTGATTTCCACAAATGGGATAAAATCGACAGTGTTGGACACCATAGTCCTTCAGGCAAGGGACAAGGCTGAAGTTTGCAAATTAATCAACAGATTTTGCTGATTATGATTTTGGATGGAGTTTACATGGTGTTTGATCTCAAGTTTCCACTTCGAATGCTGTCAAGAAAAGAAAGTTCTAATGAATACTGCTTGACTGTTTTTTTTAACCCAGTCTGGGGATTGGAGGGTGCAGAGGCTGAATTGGGCAGGGAAACATCCGACTTCCTGGAATGTGAGACCCCCCTGGGATTTTAACCCACAGTCTGGAATCCCACCCAAAACTGGCAGGAGCAAGATCACCAACAGTGTCTGGGAGAAAAAGTTGGGGATAAATCTGAAACCAGGGACCCACTGAAATGATAAGGTAAGGTAAGCCGGGATTGTAGGGAAGGGAGGGCTTGGAGATAGGGAGCGAGCCCTCCACGGGCACACCTTCCCTCCTGACCCACAAACAACCTTTCAAACATATTATGTTTTAGAGGGACTTAACTGGACTTGGATAATTTAGGGGGAGAAGGAAACATAATGGTACAGTCACTGAACCGATAGTCCAGAGGACCAGGCTAACTCTCTAGGGGCCATGGGTTCAAATCCCACCATGGCAACTGGTGGAATTTAAATTAAACTAATTAATAAATCTGGAATTGAAAGCTAGTCTCAGTCATGGTGACCATGAAGCTATCATCGATTGTTGTTAAAACCCATCTGGGTCACCAATGTCCTTTAGGGAAGGGAATCTGCCATCCTTACCTGGTCTGGTCTACATGTGGCTCCAGACCCACAGGGTTGACTTTTAACTGCCCCCTGAAATAGCCAAGCAAGCCACTCAGATCAAGGGCAATTAGGGATGGGCGACAAATGCTGGCCTTGTCAGTGACACCCACATCTCCATGAAAGAAAAATAATAATCAAGTAATTAGTGGCAGGTTGGAGAGGGTGTGATCCATAGTCAGACCCCCTGACGCACACTCACTGAAACATGACAGTGACATTAAATTAGGCCCCCTCTCCTCTCCTACCCATGTCTAAAGACAGGTCAGAGAAAGTGGATGAAATTTGGTGGGAACATGTTGTGAACTGGATATCATAAACCTCAACAGCCGGAGTTTATAACATTCATAACACAGATCAAAACTTCCTGTAAACTAGAACCTACGGCAAGATCAAAGTTAGACTCGCATGGATCACAAAATGTTACACTTTCCAATACATCAACGTATGAATAACTGTTTATCAATTCCATTGAAACAGGCTCAAAGCAGCCTCCAGAGTAAACAAACACATACTTTACAGACTATACAATCCATAAATAAACTGAGAGATTATAAAACTCTTTAGAGTGCTGGTCAGTACTGGTGGTTTTCAACCTCAAGAGTTTGAACCTTGTCAAAGATCTGACCCAATCAAATCAAGGTGAAACAAATGAGAAAGATTTTAATCCACTTTGTAGGTGGGAGTCAACAGCAGTCAACTAAATGGAGCTAACCACTCAGATTGAATGTGCATCTAAAGAGGCAACAAGGATTGCGAGAGCAATAAATACTGATGCACCTGGGGCAGATTTTTGAAGTTTGAATTAAGGAATATTGAAGAGACTTTTACATTGCAAACTGGCTGTGTTATTCCTGATCTAGGAGCACACGATACTGATACTGGGTACTCAGGATATCACATCATCTTACCAAGGACAGAGTTTGACACCTGGCAATAACATTGAGGACAGTGAACGGCCTGAGGGTGGCTGTGTGAACTGGTAGAATGGCTGCTCTCCGTCCATTTTGATGTAGCAATAACTAAAAACTTCAACACCTTCCGTCTGCCCCACCTCAACATTAAGCATCACTTGGGTGGAGGTTCACTGGTGCAGGAAGATTCACATCTGTGTTACAGAACCTGCCTAATTTCCTTTTCATTAATTTCAACCTCACCCCGCCACCCCCCCCATCATTAACCATCACCACCACCCCCCTCTCATTAACCAGTGCCTCCCCCCTCCCCCCGCTGCCTTTGTTTCCTGTGCATTGCCCAACTGATGCTGAGTCATGAAGCCGAGGATCTACCCATTACCTCTTCACCATTATCTCTTGAATCCATTCATTCCCGACATAACTCAGATAGGTTCCAAAGTCCTAGCGCACGGTTCACAAAATTACATTCGCCTGTTTTGACAATTTCGTAAGAATTAATGAAAAATCAACATTTCTACATCAGTGTCGAAATGCACATAAATTTAAGAGGTGGGTAGCCAAGAAATACCCAAGGTTATAACAGGCTCAGGGTCAGTGAGTGATACTTACTGATGTTGTACTTCAACTAAAATAGTTCTTCAAGTAAAGCTGCATGATATTGATGAATAAAGAGAATAACATGCTTAGTGGACCAGTCATCTTACAGCACCAATCAAAGTGTGTACTACATGTTTGTCAGAATTACATTTTTCTAATTTGTTCTGGCAAAACTGCATTAATTATCCATCTCCAGATTTATGGACTGCTTCCTCCTGACAACCCTGTTATTGTGAATGAGCAAGAATAAGCCTTTGGTTTATTGGTAACATTCCTATCTTGAATGGTGCAGGATCAGAACTCCGCTCCACACAGTCCCTGCAAGTGGACACTGGACCTTTGGATTGGAACTCAAGTTAACTTTTAGCTGCGTATTTGTGTTGTGTGTGTTGTGCTCATGTGCATCATGTTTGTGTGTCATCATATATGTCTGTAATTTGTGGGTGCACGTGTGTGTGTGTGTGTGTGTGTGCATGTCTGTGTGTGTGTGTGTGCGTGTAAGTGTCTGCATGTGTGTGTGCATATGTGTGTGCATGTCTGTATGTGTGTGCATGTGAGTGTGTGCATGTCTGCATGTGTGTGTGTGCATGTGAGTGTCTGCATGTGTGTATGTGTGTGTGCATGAGTGTGTGAATGTATGTGTGCATGTCTACACGTGTGCATGTGTGTGTGTGCATGTGTGTGTGCATGTCTGTGTGTGTGTGTGCATGTAAGTGTCTGCATGTGTGTGTGCATATGTGTGTGCATGTCTGTATGTGTGTGCATGTGAGTGTGTGCATGTCTGCATGTGTGTGTGTGCATGTGAGTGTCTGCATGTGTGTATGTGTGTGTGCATGAGTGTGTGAATGTGTGTGTGCATGTCTACACGTGTGCATGTGTGTGTGTGCATGTGTGTGTGCATGTCTGCATGTGTGTGTGTGTGCATGTGAGTGTGTGAATGTGTGTGTGTGCATGTGAGTGTGTGCATGTGAGTGTGTGCATGTCTGCATGTATGTGTGTGTGCATGTGAGTGTGTGAATGTGAGTGTGTGCATGTCTGCATGTGAGTGTGTGAGTGTCTGCACGTGAGTGTGTGTGAATGCCCCAAGGTACTGGTTGCACCTCATAAACCAGCAACAACCCCACCCCCACCCCGACTCCCACCAACAAACTCTCCCACAGTAGGATTAACCCTCTTATCATCTGGAACAAAGATGGTTATAACTGTGGAACAAGTTGTCAGACTGTTATTTGCAAATCCTTCCACAGTTGCACACTATTTCTGTGAGGACAGATGCTAAAGTTGCAAAAACAACACCACCAGCGAAAAATTACACCAAGCAATAAAAATGCTACATAGACCAGGTGCACAGTGGAAAATACCTTGTGAAACATTTTATCCAGCCCTGGTTAAAGTCTGTCTTCAGTAGGCGGCTCAGAGACCACTAAGGTTTCAAACGGCTGAGTACACTGCATGTTAAATTTGTCAAATGAAGATATCACTTGTATGCTGACTTTAAACGCTTTGGCTCCTTCCCATTCACCTCTGAGCTAAAGAACAACATTATCACTTTAAGCTCTTAATTCATAAAACACTACCTTTTAAAGCCTGGTTCCTTATGTTCTGTCAACTTTGTACTGCTTAACAACAACTTGCATTTATATAGCACTTTAAATGTAAAATTGCCCCATAGGATTTCATAGATATATGTTACATATGTGCAGTAAATTGGAATAGCAAATTTAACAGATAAGCTAAGTGTTGCAAGCTGCAAAAGGACTATTAATACCCAAACTGCTGAATCTTTGAGCACTGTACTCTGAATGCTTTAGAAACACAAACATTCCGTGCTGTGTACATAACCTTTGCAAGAGAAAAATGCAGTCATCAAGGGATGATTTTTAATCTTTCCAAAGCAGCAGTCCCACCAGAAAGAAATGCTTTAGTAATGTCATCCACGCACGAATGACACTGTCGGGAAATATGTAGTGTGACTTGTGTATAGCATCGTTACAATGAGAAGATGCCCTGCTCACTCCCTCCTCAGTACAGGCACTGACCTCCTCCAAGTTAATGCAGTGAGAATTTTTCTCATGCACAATAATTATAGTTGTTTCAGATCGAGTGCTGTTTTTTTTATTAAATTTACGTTAGCCGTGTTTAAATAATGAAAAGGGAAAAATAGCAAATGCTTGGTACATGTAACAAGTCAATCAGCACCTGTAGAGCGAATATTGATCAGTCTGTTTTCACCATGAATATTGGCCAGCCTGCTGTGTGGATCCAGCATTTTGTATAAATAATACAATTGTTTCGCAATGAGTAAAGTCAAGATTAGGAGAGCTGTGGGGTAAAGCGGATTTTGGAGGTGCTAATAAACCTGTATCACTGGAGCTATTGTCTGCTTGATGTATCTGAGTGTGTGTGTATGTTTTGGTGTGTATGTGTGTGTGTCTTGTAGTGTGTGTGTCTGTGTGCGCAGACAGGGGGCTAGTAGGAGCTTAACCATGAGCTCCACCCCTAGATTTCGGTGGTTTTATGACTGTTTCATTTCATTCTGATTTTCAGATGTTTCTTAGTAAAATATTTCACCCACATCCTTCTCTGCCACCCCCTCACTACAGCTTCAGACTCAATACCTCTTTTTTTCAAATGTTAATTACTTTTTGGTAAGTGCTGAATGGCACCGTCAAAAATTAACAGATGCAGAACTACTTTGCCAAGAAATA
Source organism: Carcharodon carcharias (assembly GCF_017639515.1). Lineage (NCBI taxonomy): Eukaryota > Metazoa > Chordata > Chondrichthyes > Lamniformes > Lamnidae > Carcharodon > Carcharodon carcharias. The sequence goes on from NC_054480.1 coordinate 1,330,575, forward strand.
ATTTGAACGCCTGCAGTTTCGCCCCAGGTCAGTGATCCTACCCTCCCCACATCATGTGGATGTGCAGACGAGCGAGGGTCCAATCCAGTTCTGAGCTGATCAGCGAGAAATGACCATCAGGCGCCTCGAGCCTGCTCCAACATTCAACAAGATCGTGGCTGCTCCTCTATCTCAACTCCACCTTCCCACACTATCCCCATAACCCTTAGTCCCCTTAGCACCCAAATAGTGTCCCTTGGATAGGCTTTTAATGGGTGGAATTTTCTCAGAGTTGTGTTAAGTGCGGTAGTGGGTGGGTAAGATGGAACCCTTGCCCACCAATGAAAATGGTGGGTTTTTACGCCATATCTTCCCGAGCCCGCCTCATTATATATTCACTCCCCCGGAACACGCCGTTTCCGTGGCTCTCATTCACCCGCTCGCCATCGCCCCCACCCCCCACCCCCCACCGCATCACGCTGGCCGCCATCTTTAGAAGGCAGCCGTTAGCAAAGTGCTCATCGCCCCCAGCTCACCACCACTGCCCGGGAGACATGGTCAGCAAAGGGAAGGGAAATAAACTGCAGCCGCCCCCCACCCCCAAAAACCCCCCCACAAACACCCAACCCCCACCCCCCCCGCCCCCCCTCCCCACCCCCCCTCCCCACAGCCCCCCCCCCCACCCCCTACCCCCCACCCCCCTTCAACCGGGTCCCTCGAGCGACTGCTGGATGCTGTGGAGGCTGCCGGGATGTGGTCTATACCCCCCGCTCTACACCCCCCCCCCTGCTCTACCCCCCGCTCTACCCCCCCCCCCGCTCTACCCCCCTGCTCTACCCCCTGCTCTAACCCCTGCTCTACCCCCCGCTCTACCCCCCCCTGCTCTACCTCCCCCGCTCTACCCCCCCCCGCTCTACCCCCCTGCTCTACCCCCCGCTCTACCCCCCCCCCCGCTCTACCCCCCGCTCTACCCCCCTGCTCTACCCCCCGCTCTACCCCCCGCTCTACCCCCCTGCTCTACATCCCCCCCTGCTCTACCCCCCCCCGCTCTACACCCCCCCCTGCTCTACCCCCCGCTCTACCCCCCCCCCGCTCTACCCCCCGCTCTACCCCCTGCTCTACCCCCCCGCTCTACCCCCTGCTCTACCTCCCGCTCTACCCCCTGCTCTACCCCCCCGCTCTACCCCCTGCTCTACCCCCCTGCTCTACCCCCTGCTCTACCCCCTGCTCTACCTCCCGCTCTACCCCCCGCTCTACCCCCCGCTCCACCCCCTGCTCTAACCCCCCGCTCTACCCCCCGCTCTACATCCCCCCCTGCTCTACCCCCCGCTCTACCCCCCCGCTCCACCCCCTGCTCTACCCCCCGCTCTACCCCCCGCTCTACATCCCCCCCTGCTCTACCCCCCGCTCTACACCCCCCCCCTGCTCTACCCCCCGCTCTACCCCCCGCTCTACACCCCCCCCCTGCTCTACCCCCCACTCTACCCCCCGCTCTACATCCCCCCCCTGCTCTAACCCCCCGCTCTACCCCCCGCTCTACCCCCCGCTCTACCCCCCTGCTCTACCCCCCTGCTCTACCCCCCGCTCTACACCCCCCCCTGCTCTACCCCCCGCTCTACCCCCCGCTCTACATCCCCCCCTGCTCTACCCCCCCTGCTCTACCCCCCGCTCTACACCCCCCCCCTGCTCTACCCCCCTGCTCTACCCCCCTGCTCTACCCCCGCTCTACACCCCCCCCCTGCTCTACCCCCCGCTCTAACCCCCCGCTCTACCCCCCTGCTCTACCCCCCGCTCTACCCCCCGCTCTACCCCCCTGCTCTACCCCCCGCTCTACCCCCCTGCTCTACCCCCCGCTCTACCCCCCTGCCCTACCCCCCGCTCTACATCCCCCCCTGCTCTACCCCCCTGCTCTACCCCCTGCTCTACCCCCCGCTCTACCCCCCGCTCTACAACCCCCCCCCTGCTCTACCCCCCCTGCTCTACCCCCCGCTCTACCCCCCGCTCTACACCCCCCCCCTGCTCTACCCCCCCTGCTCTACCCCCCGCTCTACCCCCCTGCTCTACCCCCCGCTCTACCCCCCGCTCTACATCCCCCCCTGCTCTACCCCCCTGCTCTACCCCCTGCTCTACCCCCTGCTCTACCTCCCGCTCTACCCCCCGCTCTACCCCCCGCTCTACCCCCCCGCTCTACATCCCCCCCTGCTCTACCCCCCGCTCTACCCCCCGCTCTAACCCCCCGCTCTACCCCCCGCTCTACATCCCCCCCTGCTCTACCCCCCGCTCTACCCCCCGCTCCACCCCCTGCTCTACCCCCCGCTCTACCCCCCGCTCTACATCCCCCCCTGCTCTACCCCCCGCTCTACACCCCCCCCCTGCTCTACCCCCCACTCTACCCCCCGCTCTACATCCCCCCCCTGCTCTACCCCCCGCTCTACCCCCCGCTCTACCCCCCGCTCTACCCCCCTGCTCTACCCCCCCTGCTCTACCCCCTGCTCTACATCCCCCCCTGCTCTACCCCCCTGCTCTACCCCCCTGCTCTACCCCCCGCTCTACACCCCCCCCCTGCTCTACCCCCCGCTCTACCCCCCGCTCTACATCCCCCCCCGCTCTACCCCCCTGCTCTACCCCCCGCTCTACCCCCCTGCTCTACCCCCCCGCTCTACCCCCCTGCTCTACCCCCCGCTCTACCCCCCCCCGCTCTACCCCCCCTGCTCTACCCCCTGCTCTAACCCCTGCTCTACCCCCCGCTCTACCCCCCGCTCTACACCCCCCCCCTGCTCTACCCCCCCTGCTCTACCCCCCGCTCTACCCCCCTGCTCTACCCCCCGCTCTACCCCCCGCTCTACATCCCCCCGCTCTACCCCCCTGCTCTACCCCCTGCTCTACCCCCTGCTCTACCTCCCGCTCTACCCCCCGCTCTAACCCCCCGCTCTACCCCCCGCTCTACATCCCCCCCTGCTCTACCCCCCGCTCTACCCCCCGCTCTACACCCCCCCCCTGCTCTACCCCCCGCTCTACATCCCCCCCTGCTCTACCCCCCTGCTCTACCCCCCGCTCTACCCCCCTGCTCTACCCCCCCGCTCTACATCACCCCCTGCTCTACCCCCCTGCTCTACCCCCTGCTCTACCCCCCGCTCTACCCCCCGCTCTACACCCCCCCCCTGCTCTACCCCCCCTGCTCTACCCCCCGCTCTACCCCCCTGCTCTACCCCCCGCTCTACCCCCCGCTCTACATCCCCCCCTGCTCTACCCCCCTGCTCTACCCCCTGCTCTACCTCCCGCTCTACCCCCCGCTCTACCCCCCGCTCTACCCCCCGCTCTACCCCCCGCTCTACCCCCCGCTCTACCCCCCGCTCTACATCCCCCCCTGCTCTACCCCCCGCTCTACCCCCCGCTCCACCCCCTGCTCTACCCCCCGCTCTACCCCCCGCTCTACATCCCCCCCTGCTCTACCCCCCGCTCTACAACCCCCCCCCTGCTCTACCCCCCACTCTACCCCCCGCTCTACATCCCCCCCCTGCTCTACCCCCCCGCTCTACCCCCCGCTCTACCCCCCGCTCTACCCCCCTGCTCTACCCCCCCTGCTCTACCCCCTGCTCTACATCCCCCCCTGCTCTACCCCCCTGCTCTACCCCCCTGCTCTACCCCCCGCTCTACACCCCCCCCCTGCTCTACCCCCCGCTCTACCCCCCGCTCTACATCCCCCCCTGCTCTACCCCCCTGCTCTACCCCCCGCTCTACCCCCCTGCTCTACCCCCCGCTCTACCCCCCTGCTCTACCCCCCGCTCTACACCCCTGCCCTACCCCCCGCTCTACATCCCCCCCTGCTCTACCCCCCTGCTCTACCCCCTGCTCTACCCCCCGCTCTACCCCCCGCTCTACACACCCCCCCCTGCTCTACCCCCCCTGCTCTACCCCCCGCTCTACCCCCCGCTCTACACCCCCCCCCTGCTCTACCCCCCTGCTCTACCCCCCGCTCTACCCCCCTGCTCTACCCCCCGCTCTACCCCCCGCTCTACATCCCCCCGCTCTACCCCCCTGCTCTAACCCCCTGCTCTACCCCCTGCTCTACCTCCCGCTCTACCCCCCCGCTCTACCCCCCGCTCTACCCCCCGCTCTACATCCCCCCCTGCTCTACCCCCCGCTCTAACCCCCCGCTCTACACCCCCCCCCTGCTCTACCCCCCGCTCTACATCCCCCCCTGCTCTACCCCCCTGCTCTACCCCCCGCTCTAACCCCCCTGCTCTACCCCCCGCTCTACATCACCCCCTGCTCTACCCCCCTGCTCTACCCCCTGCTCTACCCCCCGCTCTAACCCCCCGCTCTACACCCCCCCCCTGCTCTACCCCCCCTGCTCTACCCCCCGCTCTACCCCCCTGCTCTACCCCCCGCTCTACCCCCCGCTCTACATCCCCCCCTGCTCTACCCCCCTGCTCTACCCCCTGCTCTACCTCCCGCTCTACCCCCCGCTCTACCCCCCGCTCTACCCCCCGCTCTACCCCCCGCTCTACCCCCCGCTCTACCCCCCCGCTCTACATCCCCCCCTGCTCTACCCCCCCGCTCTACCCCCCGCTCCACCCCCTGCTCTACCCCCCGCTCTACCCCCCGCTCTACATCCCCCCCTGCTCTACCCCCCGCTCTAAACACCCCCCCCCTGCTCTACCCCCCGCTCTACCCCCCTGCTCTACCCCCCGCTCTAACCCCCCTGCTCTACCCCCCGCTCTACCCCCCGCTCTACATCCCCCCCTGCTCTACCCCCCGCTCTACCCCCCGCTCTACATCCCCCCCTGCTCTACCCCCCTGCTCTACCCCCCGCTCTAACCCCCCCCCTGCTCTACCCCCCGCTCTACCCCCCCCCTGCTCTACCCCCCGCTCTACCCCCCGCTCTACCCCCCGCTCTACATCCCCCCCCGCTCCACCCCCTGCTCTACCCCCCACTCTACCCCCCGCTCTACATCCCCCCCTGCTCTACCCCCCGCTCTACCCCCCTGCTCTACCCCCCGCTCTACCCCCCCGCTCTACATCCCCCCCTGCTCTACCCCCCGCTCTACATCCCCCCCTGCTCTACCCCCCGCTCTACCCCCCTGCTCTACCCCCCCCCCCGCTCTACCCCCCACTCTACCCCCCGCTCTACATCCCCCCCTGCTCTACCCCCCGCTCTACCCCCCTGCTCTACCCCCCGCTCTACCCCCCTGCTCTACCCCCCGCTCTAACCCCCCGCTCTACACCCCCCCCTGCTCTACCCCCCTGCTCTACCCCCCGCTCTACCCCCCGCTCTACCCCCCGCTCTAAACCCCCCCCCGCTCTACCCCCCGCTCTACCCCCCGCTCTACACCCCCCCCCTGCTCCACCCCCGCTCTACACCCCCCCCCTGCTCCACCTCCCGCTCTAACCCCCTGCTCTACCCCCCTGCTCTACCCCCTGCTCTACCCCCTGCTCTACCTCCCGCTCTACCCCCTGCTCTACCCCCCCGCTCTACCCCCTGCTCTACCCCCCTGCTCTACCCCCTGCTCTACCCCCTGCTCTACCTCCCGCTCTACCCCCCGCTCTACCCCCCGCTCCACCCCCTGCTCTACCCCCCGCTCTACCCCCCGCTCTACATCCCCCCCTGCTCTACCCCCCGCTCTACCCCCCGCTCCACCCCCTGCTCTACCCCCCGCTCTACCCCCCGCTCTACATCCCCCCCTGCTCTACCCCCCGCTCTACACCCCCCCCCTGCTCTACCCCCCGCTCTACCCCCCGCTCTACACCCCCCCCCTGCTCTACCCCCCACTCTACCCCCCGCTCTACATCCCCCCCCTGCTCTACCCCCCGCTCTACCCCCCGCTCTACCCCCCGCTCTACCCCCCTGCTCTACCCCCCCTGCTCTACCCCCCGCTCTACATCCCCCCCTGCTCTACCCCCCTGCTCTACCCCCCTGCTCTACCCCCCGCTCTACACCCCCCCCCTGCTCTACCCCCCGCTCTACCCCCCGCTCTACATCCCCCCCTGCTCTACCCCCCCTGCTCTACCCCCCGCTCTACCCCCCGCTCTAACCCCCCTGCTCTACCCCCCGCTCTACCCCCCTGCTCTACCCCCCGCTCTACCCCCCTGCCCTACCCCCCGCTCTACATCCCCCCCTGCTCTACCCCCCTGCTCTACCCCCTGCTCTACCCCCCGCTCTACCCCCCGCTCTACACCCCCCCCCTGCTCTACCCCCCCTGCTCTACCCCCCGCTCTACCCCCCGCTCTACACCCCCCCCCTGCTCTACCCCCCCTGCTCTACCCCCCGCTCTACCCCCCTGCTCTACCCCCCGCTCTACCCCCCGCTCTACATCCCCCCCTGCTCTACCCCCCTGCTCTACCCCCTGCTCTACCCCCTGCTCTACCTCCCGCTCTACCCCCCGCTCTACCCCCCGCTCTACCCCCCGCTCTACATCCCCCCCTGCTCTACCCCCCGCTCTACCCCCCGCTCTACCCCCCGCTCTACCCCCCGCTCTACATCCCCCCCTGCTCTACCCCCCGCTCTAACCCCCCGCTCCACCCCCTGCTCTACCCCCCGCTCTACCCCCCGCTCTACATCCCCCCCTGCTCTACCCCCCGCTCTACAACCCCCCCCCTGCTCTACCCCCCACTCTACCCCCCGCTCTACATCCCCCCCTGCTCTACCCCCCGCTCTACCCCCCGCTCTACCCCCCGCTCTACCCCCCTGCTCTACCCCCCCTGCTCTACCCCCTGCTCTACATCCCCCCCTGCTCTACCCCCCTGCTCTACCCCCCTGCTCTACCCCCCGCTCTACACCCCCCCCCTGCTCTACCCCCCGCTCTACCCCCCGCTCTACATCCCCCCCTGCTCTACCCCCCTGCTCTACCCCCCGCTCTACCCCCCTGCTCTACCCCCCGCTCTACCCCCCTGCTCTACCCCCCGCTCTACCCCCCTGCCCTACCCCCCGCTCTACATCCCCCCCTGCTCTACCCCCCTGCTCTACCCCCTGCTCTACCCCCCGCTCTACCCCCCGCTCTACACCCCCCCCCTGCTCTACCCCCCCTGCTCTACCCCCCGCTCTACCCCCCGCTCTACACCCCCCCCCTGCTCTACCCCCCCTGCTCTACCCCCCGCTCTACCCCCCTGCTCTACCCCCCGCTCTACCCCCCGCTCTACATCCCCCCGCTCTACCCCCCTGCTCTACCCCCTGCTCTACCCCCTGCTCTACCTCCCGCTCTACCCCCCGCTCTACCCCCCGCTCTACCCCCCGCTCTACATCCCCCCCTGCTCTACCCCCCGCTCTAACCCCCCGCTCTACACCCCCCCCCTGCTCTACCCCCCGCTCTACATCCCCCCCTGCTCTACCCCCCTGCTCTACCCCCCGCTCTACCCCCCTGCTCTACCCCCCGCTCTACATCCCCCCCTGCTCTACCCCCCTGCTCTACCCCCTGCTCTACCCCCCGCTCTACCCCCCGCTCTACACCCCCCCCCTGCTCTACCCCCCCTGCTCTACCCCCCGCTCTACCCCCCTGCTCTACCCCCCGCTCTACCCCCCGCTCTACATCCCCCCCTGCTCTACCCCCCTGCTCTACCCCCTGCTCTACCTCCCGCTCTACCCCCCGCTCTACCCCCCGCTCTAACCCCCCGCTCTACCCCCCGCTCTACCCCCCGCTCTACCCCCCGCTCTACATCCCCCCCTGCTCTACCCCCCGCTCTACCCCCCGCTCCACCCCCTGCTCTACCCCCCGCTCTACCCCCCGCTCTACATCCCCCCCTGCTCTACCCCCCGCTCTACACCCCCCCCCTGCTCTACCCCCCGCTCTACCCCCCTGCTCTACCCCCCGCTCTACCCCCCTGCTCTACCCCCCGCTCTACCCCCCGCTCTACATCCCCCCCTGCTCTACCCCCCGCTCTACCCCCCGCTCTACATCCCCCCCTGCTCTACCCCCCTGCTCTACCCCCCGCTCTACCCCCCCCCTGCTCTACCCCCCCGCTCTACCCCCCCCCTGCTCTACCCCCCGCTCTACCCCCCGCTCTACCCCCCGCTCTACATCCCCCCCCGCTCCACCCCCTGCTCTACCCCCCACTCTACCCCCCGCTCTACATCCCCCCCTGCTCTACCCCCCGCTCTACCCCCCTGCTCTACCCCCCGCTCTACCCCCCGCTCTACATCCCCCCCTGCTCTAACCCCCCGCTCTACATCCCCCCCTGCTCTACCCCCCGCTCTACCCCCCTGCTCTACCCCCCCCCCGCTCTAACCCCCCACTCTACCCCCCGCTCTACATCCCCCCCTGCTCTACCCCCCGCTCTACCCCCCTGCTCTACCCCCCGCTCTACCCCCCTGCTCTACCCCCCGCTCTACCCCCCGCTCTACACCCCCCCCCTGCTCTACCCCCCCTGCTCTACCCCCCCTGCTCTACCCCCCGCTCTACCCCCCGCTCTACCCCCGGCTCTACCCCCCGCTCTACCCCCCCCCGCTCTACCCCCCGCTCTACCCCCCGCTCTACACCCCCCCCCTGCTCCACCCCCCGCTCTACACCCCCCCCCTGCTCCACCTCCCGCTCTACACCCCGCTCTACCCCCCGCTCCACCCCCTGCTCTACCCCCCCCGCTCTACCCCCCCCTGCTCTAACCCCCCTGCTCTACCCCCCTGCTCTACCCCCCCACTCTACCCCCCTGCTCTACCCCCCGCTCTACATCCCCCCCTGCTCTACCCCCCTGCTCTACCCCCCCCCTGCTCTACCCCCTGCTCTACCCCCCCCCTGCTCTACCCCCCTGCTCTACCCCCCCCCTGCTCTACCCCCCGCTCTACCCCCCCCCCCGCTCTACCCCCCTGCTCTACCCCCCGCTCCACCCCCTGCTCTACCCCCCGCTCTACCCCCCCCTGCTCTAACCCCCCTGCTCTACCCCCCGCTCTACCCCCCCACTCTACCCCCCCGCTCTACCCCCCCACTCTACCCCCCGCTCTACCCCCCGCTCTACATCCCCCCCTGCTCTACCCCCCTGCTCTACCCCCCCCCTGCTCTACCCCCCGCTCTACCCCCCCCCCTGCTCTACCCCCCTGCTCTACCCCCCCGCTCTACCCCCCCCCTGCTCTACCCCCCGCTCTACCCCCCGCTCTACATCCCCCCCTGCTCTACCCCCCTGCTCTACCCCCCCCTGCTCTACCCCCCGCTCTACCCCTCCCCTGCTCTACCCCCCTGCTCTACCCCCCGCTCCACCCCCTGCTCTACCCCCCGCTCTACCCCCCCCTGCTCTACCCCCTGCTCTACCCCCCGCTCTACATCCCCCCCTACTCTACCCCCCTGCTCTACCCCCCCACTCTACCCCCCTGCTCTACCCCCCCACTCTACCCCCCGCTCTACCCCCCGCTCTACATCCCCCCCTGCTCTACCCCCCCACTCTACCCCCCCGCTCTACCCCCCGCTCTGGCTGCAGGATGTCACCAACCCGGCTTGGGAGCCGGTGGGCAGCGGTGGTCAGTGTGAACGCCCTGCAGAGGAGGACAGACACCCAGTGCCGCAAGCGGGTGAATGATGGTCTCCTCCGTTCTGCCAGGGCGAGTCACTCTTTTCATCAGCCCCATCTCACACGCTCACAAACCCATCAGACACCCACAGGGCCCTCACTCACTGTCATTGCGAGGGACATCACCATTCACTCTCTCACACTCACCGTCATTGTCCTCATCCTGTCCATGGCACCACTCACCACCCACACAGGCCAGGTATACTTATCATCTGGCCCGGCAGGCAAGCTGCTTACACTCTCCCCATCTCTATCCACACAGGACAAGCTGGCTCACAACAGGAGGGAGATGTCACAGACAGGTGGAGGGATGCTGGAGATCAAAGTTCTGACAGAATTCGAAAACAGAGCCATCCAGCTGGCCGGCGACGACCGGGACCGGTCCTGTGCTGACAGTGAGGTTGGTGCTGCTCTACTAAGTGAGGGTCCAGCAGTGCAACATCCATCAGACACCCAGGCTGTGAGTGATGTGTCCTCTTTCACAGGCCACTGCCAGGCACGACTTATCTCTCCTTGTGTCACAGGCACATCTGGGAAACAGCCGACAGAGTCCATGACCCAGGGCCTACAATCAAGCCCCGAAGAAACCTCTGATGAGGAATCTGAAGGTCCCCTCCCTGAAATCCCACCACAGCCTCACCCACACCCTCCACCAGACCCATCACAGCCTCACCCACACCCTCCACCAGACCCATCACAGTGTCACCCACACCCTCCACCAGACCCATCACAGTGTCACCCACACCCTCCACCAGACCCATCACAGTGTCACCCACACCCTCCACCAGACCCATCACAGTGTCACCCACACCCTCCACCAGACCCATCACAGTGTCACCCACACCCTCCACCAGACACATCACAGCCTCACCCACACCCTCCACCAGACCCATCACAGTGTCACCCACACCTTCCAGCAGACCCATCACAGTGTCACCCACACCCTCCACCAGACCCATCACAGCCTCACCCACACCCTCCACCAGACCCATCACAGCCTCACCCACACCCTCCACCAGACGTGTCTCAGCCTCACCCACACCCTCCACCAGACCCATCACAGCCTCACCCACACCCTCCACCAGACCCATCACAGTGTCACCCACACCCTCCACCAGAGCAGAGACACACACCTCGGTGGGACGTAGCTTTAGAGTAGCCCCGGGATCACAATCTGGTGAGCACATCGCACTGTCTGATCCACAGCAGGTGGAGGCAGGGACTTCCGAGGGCCCCGGCACTCGGAGGAGCTGCTGGAGGACAGAACGTTGCTGAGTCCGAGTCAGATGATGAGCCTCTGGACTGGGTCATGTCACAGTTGCTGGAGCTGCAAAGACAGCTCGGGAACATCAGGAAGGGATGTCCGCTGCACTCCTCAGATTGTAAGGCACGATGGAGGAGTCTGTCCACCTTCACTCGGAGGTGATAGCGCCGGCATTGCCAACACACCGAGGTTAACACTGGCAGGATGGCGGCCACCATGGAGACCTTGGTCCAGGACGTTGCTCCTGCCCTGCTGCTCAGGCTGAACTCCATCACTGAGGCCATAGTCGGCCTCCAACAGTGTGTATGTGAGAGGGGTACAGGGCAGCTTGATCTCACTCCAGCTCCCCCTTCTCCTCACAGGGTCAGCCTGGGGCCCTCGGACACCCACAGGGAGCAGGATCAGCAGGTGCACACTCCGGGGCCATCTATCCAGGTGACTCTGGGAGTGTCCGGCCCAGCCAAATCCCCTCTACCTGTGACCTCAGGAGCTCCAGCTCCACAGGCCGAGGAGGGTGTCACTGCCACACAGCAGGACCCCGAAAGCAGGCTGGGGCTCTCCAAGTCTCGCCCCTCCAGAGGACGCCTGCCAAGGTCATCACAGACAGGGGGTCACAGTCAGCAGGCTGCCCCCACCTCCACTGTGGATGTCCAGGGAGCACATTTCAACAGTGACCACATTTCACAAGTACTTCCTTGGCTGTGATGAGATGTCCAGTGGTTAGGAAGGGCGCTATATAGATGCAAGTCTTTCCTTTCTTTTTTTATCTTAGTCCAACATGGCCAAATATTTTTTCCTGCGACTGTGGCCCCATGTTCTAGATTCCCCAACCAGGGGGAACACTTTCTCAGCATCTGCCCTGTTAAACCCTTGAGAGAATTTTATATGTTTCAATGAGATCACCCCTTGTTTTTATAAGATCCAGGGAATACGGGCCTAGTCTACTCAATGCCTCCTCATTGAACAAATCCCACATTCTGGAAACCAGTCCGGTTGAACAGAACCAGCCCAGGGTCTACTCTGTGTCTCATATCCCCTCCCCTCGTCAATTTGACTTGGCATAGGGTCCATCAGCGGTAACAACACTGAGATCAGCACCTCCCCAGGATGGTGGGCGATCGAACCTGCTCTTCAGAAGCTGCTGCAATGTCTCCACCAGCTGTGGTTTTAAGAAAATTGCACAGAAAGAAAACCTGTTTTTTGCTGAAAAAATTGAAAGTTCCACAACTTCTGTGTCAACATATCTCCTTTAGTGAAAGGTGGGGTGAGCTGTGACTCACACATAAAAAACAATTTGGCTGCAGCAATGTTATGACACAACTCCTCAAACACCAGTAACCTGCAGGTTTATATGTTTTACACGGTGAAGAGCAGGATGGTAAACTGCATGGGCTATTGTGTTGAAATTGGAAACATGAATCACGGGGAAGTGTTAAGTTTTGGTCAGTAATTCTGCACACGGGCTGTGTATGGGGAAGTCATCTAGTCTCTGCTTCTCCTTCACAATAATGGGCTCAGCGCTGCTGGATACCCTGAAGAAGTTTCTTAGTCAACCTCTTGCACGTTGTAGGTGACCTAAGAAAAGGGCGGAAAAAAGCACAGCCGATGGGTTCCACGCATGAATCCCGCAAACCCTCCTCAGCCCTGTGACCTTTCATCCTGTTTGTGTGAATGTTTCATTCATTGAATTACTGAATTTTGTTCCTTTCTCTCAGCTCTACCCAATGGCTCCCTGGTCTCAGCTCCGAAAATCAGCTCCATTTCATTTCTACTATAATAAGAATATAAGAATTAGGAGCAGGAGTAGACCATATGGTCCATCAAGCCTGCTATCCTCTTGCTGTAATGGCCTCCCTGTGCTGTGTCTACACAGTAACTTTCTGCAACACCTGCAGATACTGGATATCGGAAATAAAAACAAAAAAACGCTGGAAATGCTCAGCAGGTCAGGCAGCATCTGTGGAGAGAAACAGAGTTAACGTTTCAGGTGGAGAGAAACAGAGTTAACGTTTCAGGTGGAGAGAAACAGAGTTAACGTTTCAGGTGGAGAGAAACAGAGTTAACGTTTCAGGTGGAGAGAAACAGAGTTAACATTTCAGGTGGAGAGAAACAGAGTTAACATTTCAGGTCGATGACCTTTCATCAGAACTTTGACCTGCTTAGTATTTCCAGAATTTTTATGTTTTTCTTGTAAGTTTCTGTGTTCCTTGTATGAGTAAAACCCAAGTGCCTTTGAAACATTGACATTTAAAAGTCCCATGCCCAGTAATTGTGAGAAGTATTTGCGCTGTAACCTTGATTAAACTTTACAATAAATGTGATAGCAACAATGTCCTTGAAACCTCTTTATCCTGTGTACGTCTGTGCTCTCAGCCAAGAATACATAATGAGGCTTGGTTGAGAGCCCAGACATCCACCAGGCTGTTGAAACAGCTGAGCCCCAGGAAAAACATGACTCTGTTGACAGCGCTGGAGAGTGTGTGGGGAGCGAGGGGGTGTGAGGGGTAAGGACCAGAGGGTATTACTGTTTTTATTCTAACTGGGGCACAGAGGTGGGTTTTTCCCTCCGGCCTTGGCACCTGGCAGCCCCTGAGACTGCCTCTAAATTCTTTCCGGGATCAGCAGGTCCCAACTGCAGCCCACACTCAGCCCCATGACCACCAGCAATAAAAATGATGTCCTTGCAGGCACATGTAATGTTTTGCATAATTTGCACCTTCTGTTATGTTCTTCAATTCAATGAAGCAATCATATGACGAGAATTCATAAAATAATAACGTGATTTCTTTATTTGAAGATAAGAATACATACATGCAGTGTTACATACATGCTTGCATCACATCATGTCTCGCTGGTAGTGATTGACAGCAGTTTAAGATATGGCCTCTTAAAGGTACATGTACATCACACCAAAACATATCTTGCCCATCACTGAATCCTGACGGCTAACTCACTTTTTCTCTTTTTTCGTGATGAATGTCAGTAGACGCCAGGGCCCATTGGGAAGATGTGCAACAATGGATGAATGGTTGAGGAACTGTTTAGTGCACAGAGTGATGGAGGAAAGGTTGGTGCCAGTGGAGGGAGCAGAGGCCAGTAGCTCAATTGTTAGGTTTCGCATTAGATGAACCTAAGCAATATTCATGCAACCCTAGCAGAAATGTAAGCAGCTCATCTGGCAACAATTGCCCTCTCATCCTCTTCCTCCTGCTCCATATTCTCATCTGAAGAGGTAAAGAGCTGCCTAAAGATGGAGTGTTTGAGCTGAAATATCAGTTTCTCTCATGTGTCCATTATCTTGGTAAAGGAATGAACACTCGGAAGTTTGTTAAACAGCTGATTGCCACTTCAAATACCGGCTGGTGCTCAGTAAAGATGCATACAGCATTTTGGTGGCTGGTGCTTTGATGAACACCCCTCTCGTAATAGCGACCAGATGTCTGGGCTAAACATCACTTTGATTTCCTTCCAACATACCACAGAACCCATTAGAATTACTCCATTTTAAAATTAGACTTTCATTGTTTCCCATGAACAACTTATTCATTTCAAAACCGGCCAACCTTTAAAATTAACATTTAACTTTGGATATTAACCAGGCTGTTATAATATTTTGCATTAATAATCCTGTGCAGCTGTCTTATCACTTACAATCATTTCGTTATGATGATTCCGTTTAGAGAATGTTCAGCATGCTTTTTGGAATATGACTAAACTCGGGCAACCACAATCGATTATCTCACTAACAAATATTGTTCATTAAAAGTAACAAGAAGTTTCGCAAAAAAAAAACCCAAAGCAGGCTGTGCTTTTCCACTCACTTGACTTTACCCTTGTTGGTGGGTCACAATCAGATCTAAATTCCCATTGATAAACTACGTTTTACCCAGATTAGACATTTTCTAAGTAAGTGAATGAAGATTTAACATTTGGTGATTAACTGCAACTTTCCTTGCTGTTCGCAGTCAACAAAGGAAACTACTGACCACAGGAGCCATTTAAAGACTAACATAGTACTTGTTAAATGTGAGAATTACATTTAGTTATGGTTTTTTGGTTGCAGCCTTCCTGGTTTTAGCCATTGCTTGGCTCAGCAGATAGCATCAATCAAAAGATTGTGGGTTGAGTAATCTTGGCTGACACCTCTTTATAGTATATGCATTGCTGGACATTCACATCAGATACTGAGCTGCAGACCTGTGCAACAATTCGGGGAGATACTGAAGATCTCATGTCATTCAGAATGCTCTCCTGGTGTCCTGGCCAACATTCCTCAAACGGCCAAGACTATTCAAACAGGTGGACTGCGCAGCCCAAACATTTCAGGCTGTGAGAGAAATGGAAGCTGCATTTACCCACAAAATAAGCTTTTTGCCAAAGCTATGTGCTGTATGTGAGACATGATATGGTGATATGTAAACATGAAGTTTTTAATGAGTATTACATAAAGCTTCTGATCTGTAATATTTCAAATCAATTCACAATTGAAAGAAGAAGCTCCTCTCCAGAAAAGGCTATAAAGTAGAACGTTTTGTATAATTAAGGATTATATAATGTCTTTACTAAAATTGAAACACAACCGTAAGTTGTATTTATACAGCGTCTTTGACGCGTAAGATTGGGGACAGTAGCGCTGATGTTTTTGGCCATACAAAGGTGGGACTAACAATCCACAGAATTTAAATTCAAATTTCAACATCACAGTTTGACAATTTGAATAAATAAAATTGAATTAAAATACTATATTCGGCATTCATTTTGCTGCTGAACAGTTTAACAATAACAAGAATATCCAAAGGTTCATTTATAAAGCATTAATTAACTCTTGTGGTGTTATTCCAGGTTTTCTGTGGCATCGAGCATCTTTGGAATGTTTAAATGTATTGGGCTTTAACTTGGCTGTCCCACCGGGATCACCACCCGGACCCTCCCACCGGGATCACCTCCCGGACCCTCCCACCGGGATCACCGCCCGGACCCTCCCACCGGGATCACCGCCCGGACCCTCCCACCGGGATCACCGCCCGGACCCTCCCACCGGGATCACCGCCCGGACCCTCCCACCGGGATCACCGCCCGGACCCTCCCACCGGGATCACCGCCCGGACCCTCCCACCGGGATCACCTCCCGGACCCTCCCAGTGGGATCACCTCCCGGACCCTCCCAGTGGGACCACCTCCCGGACTCTCCCAGTGGGATCACCTCCCGGACCCTCCCACTGGGATCACCGCCTGGAACCTCCCACCGGGATCACCTCCCGGACCCTCCCAGTGGGATCACCTCCCGGACTCTCCCACCGGGATCACCTCCCGGACTCTCCCAGTGGGATCACCTCCCAGACCCTCCCTGCGAGGAGTTAGTCTAAATCAGATGGTATAACATAATGTCACTGAGGTTAATGTTTTTATTAACAAGTTCTATGGATTAGCTGATTCCTGTAAATCCGCATTACACTTGGAGAAAGGATCAGTTCACAAGGATAGAAAAACAAAAGGGAAATGACAAAAACTTCCTCTTACTTTTACATCAATGTTAAGACATGAAACTTTGAAATGGGATGGTCTAAACTACATTGGAATTTACAAGATTTTTATATTTCTCGTGACATTGCTGACTGTCAGTTGATGAATGTATATGTTTTAACAAACACAATAGAGGCAAAGTTGGGAGAGAGTTTTCAGAAATCCGTTCCACAGAGTATTCTAGTGGAAACTCATTCTGACAGTTGACTTTGCAAAATCGACTGGGAATGGTTGTCAAAGAAACTCACAATGATAAGTGTTGACAAAAATACGATCAAAAATTATGGCAAAAGAATTGTAGACAAAAGCCTAATCGTAGAACCATAGAATGGTTACAGCAAAGAAACAGGCCATTCAGCCCATCTTGTGAGTGACAGCAAATCACATAACCCAATTCCCACACCTTTACCCCATCACCCTGCAATGTCTTCTCTTCAGGTAACTATCCAATTATCTCCTGGGGTCTGTTGGAAATGGGGAAGTGACTCTTTGATCTGGGGTCTGTCTGCCATGTTGCAGTCTCCATAAAGTCTCCATGACCACTTCTGTCCACTGGCTGTCCCTTCGCTATCTGACCCGCTCAAAAGCCTGTCCACCTTTTTGTCAGGCACGATTCCCCTTTCATAAACCTGCATTGGCTCTGCCCCATTATATGATGATTTCCTGTTATTCTGTGTCTAATAGGAGATTTTAGTATTTTTCCCACTCCTGATGTCAGGCTAACTGGAACATAGGGAATTCTGGGAGATCAGAATACCCAATGATACTAGGACCACTGAAAATGCAGGGCCTGTGGGCCATGTATATGTATATGTATATGTATATATATGTGTATATGTATATGTATATATATATGTATATGTATATGTGTGTATATATATATATATGTGTGTGTATATGTATATGTGTGTATATATATGTGTGTATATGTATATGTATATATATGTATATGTATATGTATATGTACATGTGTATATATGTATGTATGTGTATATGTATATGTATATATATGTATATGTATATGTGTATATATATGTATATGTATATATATGTGTGTGTATATGTACATGTATATATATGTATGTATATGTATATGTATATGTATGTATATATATGTATATGTATATATATATATGTGTGTGTATATGTATATATATGTATATGTATATGTGTATATATGTGTGTGTATATATATATATATATATGTGTGTGTGTGTGTATATGTATATGCCAGCTCAAAATTTGCAGTCACACGGAGAGTACAAATGTATTACTGCTGCCGGTATATAATTCAAGAGCCTGGTCGGTGGTATTTAGTGGGACAGTACAGGGCATTGTTGCTGTAATAAGTGTATGTGTGCACATCTCCATACACAGTGGCAGTTTTCATGATATCTCGCTGTGGGTATCCTCCGCTGCCAGGGATTCCCTGTAGCTAATAATAAACCCTCAGGTATTCCCTGTCTAAATAGTGTCAGCTTCACAATGGAATGCAGTGAAGGAAATGTATTCATCCATATAGAGCAAGCAAATTAACTGTGGTAGTAACACAACAAATATAAGTAACCAGACTTCTTGAAAGCCTGTACAGGTGATGTACCATATGCAAGACTGGGGGTGAACAGAAATCAGGTGTCCTCTATGATCCTGTCCCTGTGCATTGTTTGAAAACCTATGTACAATGTAGAGTTTGGTAGTATTTGATATTGCCCTTGTGTATGTGACCATCTCATTTCCCAACATACTGTACAGAGAAACATATGTGATAGGGAGCACTTTCACCTCTGGGTCAGAAGGTGTGGGTTCAGCCCAGCTCCAGAGACTCCTGAAGGAGTGCTTCACTGTCAGAGGTGCCGTCTTTCAGATGAGATATTAAACTGAGGGCCTGTCTATCCTTTCAGATCCTGTGACACTATTTTGAAGAAAAGCAGGGGAGTTATTTCCCACATTCTGTTCCTTAACATACATCATGACAACAGATTATCTGGCTGATGTTTGTTGGATCTTGCTGTGCAGTGATTGGTTGCTGTGTTTCTTACATTACAACAGTGATGACACGTCACTAGTATTTTAACAACTGCAAAACATTTTGAAAGTTCTGAGGCTGTGACAGGTGCTATCAAAATGCAAGATAATTTCCAGATAGAAATTTGAGGGTGTGTGTGAGAGATGTGTTTGTGTAGGACGCATGGTGCCTCCATGATTTCCCACATACCACAGGATGTACATTCCACTGGGCCGAGCCATACGGTAAACATAATAACTATTCATTACAATTAGAGTAAGTACCATAATTTACCAGTTACTCACCAATTATCTACTTCCCTCTACCAATGTAAGAGCCAGAAACTGGAGGCTGAAAAAAGGTAAAAAAATAGAAAGAAGCACAAAGAAACTTAGAAACATAGAAACTAGGAGCAGGAGTAGGCCATTCAGCCCTTGGAGCCTGCTCTGCCATTCATTATGATCATGGCTGATCATCCAACTCAATAGCCTGCTCCCGCTCTCTCCCCATACCCTTTGATCCCTTTCACCCCAAGAGCTATATCTAACTCCTTGAAAACATACAATGTTTTGGTCACAACTACTATCTGTGGTAATGAATTCCACAGGCTCACCACTCTCTGGGCGAAGAAATTTCTCCTCATCTCAGTCCTAAATGGTGTACCCCACATCCTCATTCTGTGATCTCTGGTTCTGGACTCCCCCATCATCAGGAACATCTTTCCTGCATCTACCCTGTCTAGTCCTGTTAGAATTTTATAGGTTTCTATGAGATCCTTCCTCATTCTTCTGAACTCCAGCGAATATAATCCTAACCGACTCAATCTCTTCTCATATGTCAGTCCCACCATCCCAGGAATCAGTCTGGTAAAGCTTCGCTGCACTCCCTCTATAGCAAGTATATCCTTCCTCAGATAAGGAGACCAAAACCGCACACAATATTCCAGGTGTGGTCTCACCAAGGCCCTGTACAATTGCAGCAAGACATCCCTGCTCCTGTACTCGAATCCCTTGGCTATGAAGGCCAACATACCATTTGCCTTCTTTACCGCCTGCTGCACCTACATGCTTACCTTCAGCGACTGGTGTACAAGGACACCCAGGTCTCGTTGCACATTCCCCGCTCTCAATTTATAGCCATTCAGATAATAATCTGCTTCCTGTTTTTGCTACCAAAGTGGATAACCTCATATTTATCCACATTATACTGCATCTGCCATGCATTTGTCCACTCACTCAGTTTGCCCAAATCACACTGAAGCATCTCTGTACCCTCTTCACAGCTCACCCTCCCATCCAGCTTTGTGTCATCTGCAAAGTTGTAGATATTACATTTAATTCCCTCATCTAAATCATTAATATATATTGTGAATAGCTGGGGCCCCAGCACCGATCCCTGCGGTACCCCACTAGTCACTGCCTGCCATTTGGAAAAAGACCCGTTTATTCCCATTCTTTGGTTCCTGTCTGCCAACCAGTTTTCTATCCGTCCCAATACACTACCCCCAATCCCATGCGCTTTAATTTTACACGCTAATCTCTTATGTGGGACTTTGTCAAAAGCCTTCTGAAAGTCCAAATAAACCACATCCACTGGCTCCCCCTCATCAACTCTACTAGTTACATTCTTGAAAAATTCCAGTAGATTTGTCAAGCATGAGTTCCCTTTCATAAATCCATGCTGACTCTGTCCGATTCTGCCACTGTTTTCCACATGCTCAGCTATTAAATCTTTTATAATGGACTCTAGAATTTTCCCCACTACCGATGTCAGTCTCACTGGTCTATAATTCCCTGTTTACTCTCTACCTCCCTTTTTAAATAGTGGGGTTACATTAGCTACCCTCCAATCTGTAGGAACTGTTCCAGAGTCGATAGAATCTCAGAAGATGACCACCAATGCATCCACTATTTCTAGGGCCAGTTTCTTACGTACTCTGGGATGTAGATTATCAGGTCCTAGGGATTTATCGGCCTTCAATCCCATCAATTTCCCCAACACCATTTCCCTACTAATACTGATTTCTTTCAGTTCCTCCCTCTCACTAAACCCTGTGTTCCCCAACATTTCTGGTATGTTATTTGTGTCCTCCTTTGTGAAGACAGAACCAAAGTAAGTATTTAGTTGGTCAGCCATTTCTTTGTTCCCCATTATAAATTCCCCTGTTTCTGACTATAAGGGACCTACATTTGTCTTCACCAATATTTTTCTCTTCACATACCTATAGAAGCTTTTACAGTCAGTTTTTATGTTCCCCGCAAGCTTATTCTTGTACTCTATTTTCCCCTTTTTAATCAATCCCTTGGTCTTCCTTTGCTGAATTCTAAACTGCTCCCAATCCTCAGGTCTATTTTTTTTTAGCCAATTTGTATGTCTCTTCCTTGGATCTAATACTATCTCTAATTTCCCTTGTAAGCCATGATTTGGCCACCTTTCCTGTTTTACTTTTGTGCCAGAATAAACAATTGTTGCAGTTCACCCATGTGCTCTTCGAATATTTGCCATTGTCTAATCACCGTCATCCCTTTAAGTAACATTTCCCAATCCATCAGAGCCAATTCACACCTCATACCATCATATTAAGATTCAGGACCCAAGTCTCAGAATCAACTATGTTGCTCTCCACTTTCAGCTCCACAACAATCTCCCAATTTACATGAGGTGCACCCAAAGCAGCACTGAGCAATACCTCTTTTATGCTCCCTGAGAAATAACTGATTCAAGCTTCTCAAAACCAGATGAAGCTAGCTACCTAAGTATATAGCTGCAGTCGCTCTCAGAAAGCATGTAAACTCCTGTTTAAAGACTGGAAGAAAACTTCACGTCTCTTAACTTAAGGAGTAATTTTTAGTTAAAACCCTCACTCATCAGCTCTCAGTGTAGGCCCAAACCCCAGTGTATACAAACCCCAGTGTATACAAACCCCAGTGTATACAAATCACAGTGTGGACAAAACACAGAGCAAACAAATCATAGTGTGTACATATTACAATATGTACAAAACACAGTGTGTATATATCACAATGTATACAAATCGCAGTGTATACAAAAGTGTGTACAAATCACAGTGTGTGCAAATCACGGTGTATACAAATCCCAGCATATACAAATCAGAATGTGCACAAATCATAGTGTGTACAAATCACAGTGTGTGCAAATCACAATGAGTAAAAATCCCAGTGTGTACATATCAGTGTGTACAAATCAGTGTGCATAAATCATGCTGTAAACAAATCACATTGTGTACATATCACAGTGTGTACAAATCAGTGAGTAAAAATCACAATGTATACATATTAACGTGTGTACAAATCACAGTATGTACAAAGTATACTGTGTACAAATCGGTGTATAAAAATCACAGTGTGTACAAATCACAGTATCTACAAACCACAGTGTATACAAATTACAGTGTGTACAAAAAACAGCGTATACATGTCAGAATGTGGACAATTCACAGTGTGTACAAATTGGTGTATGAAAATATCAATGCATACAAACCACAGTGTGAATAAATCACAGAGTGTACATATCACAGTGTGAAAAAAATCACAGTGTGCAAAAACCACAGTGTGTACAAATCGGTGTATAAAAATCACAGTGTGTACAAACCACAGTGTGTACAAATCAAAGTGTGTAGATATCAGAGTGAGTACAAATCACATTATGTACGAACCCCAGTGTATACAAATCACAGTGTGCACAAACCACAGTGTGTATAAATCACAGAGTGTACATAGAACAGGTGTGTACAAATCACGAGTACACACCACAGTGTGTACAAATCAGTGTATAAAAATCACAGTGTGCACAAACCACAGTGTGTACAAACCAAAGTGTGCAGATAACAGAGTATATACAAATCAAATTGTGTACAAACCACTGTGTGTACAAATCACAGTGTGTACAAATCAGTGTATAAAATTCACAGTGTGTACAAACCACAGTGTGTACAAATGAAAGTGTGCAGATATCAGAGTGTATACAAATCAAATTGTGTACAAACCACAGTGTGTACAAATCACAGTGTGTACAAATTACAGTGCATACATATCACAGTGTGTACAAAGCACATGTCACAGTGTATACAAATAACAGTGCATACAAATCACAGTGCATACAAATCACAGTGTGTACAAATTACAGTCCGTACAAATCACAGTGCATACATAGCACAGTGTGTACAAAGCACAGTGTGTACAAATCACAATGTGTACAAATTACAGGGCATACAAATCACAGTGCATACATATCACAGTGCATACAAATCACTGTGCATACAAATTACAGTGTGTACAAACCACAGTGTGTACAAATCACAATGTGTACATATGACTGTGTGTACAAATCAGTGTTTACATATGACTGTGTGTACAAATCGGTGTATACAAATCACAGAGTGTACAAGTCACAGTGTGTACAAACCACAATGTGTACAATTCACAGTGTGTACAAATCACAGTGTGTACAAACCACAACATGTACAATTCACAGTGTGTACAAATTACAGTGCATACAAATCACAGTGTGTACAAACCACAATGTGTACAATTCACAGTGTGTACAAATTACAGTGTGTACATATCACAGTGTGCACAAATTACAGTGTGTACATATCACAGTGTGTACAAATTACAGTGTGGAAAATCCACAGAGTGTAGAAACCACAGTGTGTACAAATCACAATGTGTACATATGACTGTGTGTACAAATCACAGTATTTAGATATGACTGTGTGTTCAAATTGGTGTACACAAATAACAGCGTGCACAAAACACAGTGTGTATGAATCAGTGTGTACAAACCACAACGTGTAAAATTCACAGTGTGTACAAATTACAGTGCATACAAATCACAGTGTGTACAAACCACAACGTGTAAAATTCACAGTGTGTACAAATTACAGTGTGGAAAAATCACAGTGTGGAAAAATCACAGAGTGTACAAACCACAGTGTGTACAAATCACAATGTGTACAATTCACATTGTGTACAAATGACAGGGTGTACAAATCATCATGTGTGCAAATCAAAGTGTGTAGATATCAGAGTGTGTACCAATCACATTTTGTACAAATCATAGTGCGTACAAATCACAGTGTTTACAAATCACAGTGTGTACCTATCACAGTGTGTACGTCACAGTGCGTTCAAATCACAGTGTACAAATTGCAGTGTGTACAAATCGCAGTGTGTACAAGTGACAATGTCTACAAATCACAGTGTACAAATCACAGTGTTTACAAATCACAGTGTGTACCTATCACAGTGTTTACAAGTGACAATGTCTACAAATCACAGTGTACAAATCGCAGTGTGTAAAAACCACAGTGTGTACAAACCACAGTGTGTACAAGTCACAATATCTTCAAATCACAGTGTACAATTGACAGTGCGTACAAATCGGTGTTTAACAACCACATTGTGGACAAACCGCTGTGTATACAAATCACAATGTGTACAAACCACAATGCATACAAACCACAGAGCGTATAAACCACAGTTTGCACAAATCACAGTATTTACAAATCACAATATGTACAAACCACAGTGTGTATATGTCACAGTGTGTGCAAACAACAGTGTGTACAAACCATTGTATAAAAATTCTGTTGTCTACAAACCACAGTGTGTACAAATCGGTCTATAAAAATCAGTGTATAAAAATCACATTGAGTACAAACCACAGTGTGTACCAACCACAGTGTGTACAAGTCACAATATCTTCAAATCACAGTGCAGAAATCACAGTGTGTACAAACCACAGTGTGCACAAACCACAGTGTGTACAAGTCACAATGTCTACAAATCACAGTGTTTCAAATCGCAGTGTGAACAGATCGCTGTATGTCCAAGTCACAACATCTACAAATCACGGTGTATAAATCACAGAGTGTACATATCACCGTGTGTACAAACCACAATGTGTACAAACCACAGTGTGTACAAACCACAGTGTGTGCAAATCACAAAGTTTACAAATCACAGTGTGTACAAGTGACAAGGTCTACAAATCAGACTGTACAAATCGCAGTATGTACAAACCACAGTGTGTACAAACCACAATGTGTACAAACCACAGTGTGTACAAATCACAGTGTACAAATCACAGTGTACAAATCACAGTGTGCACAAATTAGTGTATAAAAATCACACTGTGTTCAAACCACAGCGTGCAAAGATCAAAGTGTGTAGATATCAGAGTAAGTACAAATCACATTATGTACAAACCCCAGTGTATACAAATCACAGTGTGCACCAACCACAGTGTGTATAAATCACAGAGTGTACGTAGAACAGTGTGTACAAATCTCAGTGTGTACAAACCACGGTGTGTACAAATCGGTGTCTAAAAATCACAGTGTGTACAAACCACAGTGCGTACATATCACAGTGCCTACAAATCACAGTGTGTATACAAATCAAAGTGTGTACAAATCACAGTGTGTACATATCACAGTGCCTACAAATCACGGTGTGTACAAATCAAAGTGTGTACAAATCACAGTGTGTACATATCACAGTGCCTACAAATCACAGTGTGTACAAATCAAAGTGCGTACAAATTACAGTGTGTACAAATCACATTGTGTACAAAACACAGTGTGCACAAATCAAAGTGCATAGATATCAGAGTGAGTACAAATCACATTATGTACTAACCCCAGTGTATACAAATCACAGTGTGCACAAATTGGTGTATAAAAATCACACTGTGTACAAACCACAGTGTGTACAAATCACAGTGTGTACAAATCACAGTACGTACAAACAACAGTGTGCACAATTCAAAGTGTGTAGATAGCAGAGTAAGTACAAATCACAGTGTGCACAAACCACAGTGTGTATAAATCACAGAGTATACCTAGAACAATGTGTACAAATCTCAGTGTGTACCAACCACAGTGTATACAAATCGGTGCATAAAAATCACAGTGTGTACAAACCACAGTGTGTACAAATCAAAGTGTGTACAAATCACAGTGTGTACAAATCACAGTGTGTACAAATCCAAGTGTGTACAAACCACAGTGAATGCAAATCACAGTGTGTTCAAATCGGTGTATAAAAATTCCGTTGTGCACAAACCACAACGTGCATAAATCACAGTGTGTGCAAGTCACAATGTCTACAAATTGCACTGTGCACAAACCACAGTTTGTACAAACCACAGTGTGTACAAATCACATTGAGTACAAATCACAGTGTGTACAAATCAGTACATATAAATCACAGTGAGCAGAAAGCACAGTGCATACAAACCACAGTTTGCAGAAATCACTGTATTTACACATCACAATTACCACAAAACACAGTGTGTACAAGTCACAGTGTGTACAAATCATTGTGTGTACAAGACACAATGTCGACAAATCACAGTGGACAAATTGCAGTGTGTACAAGTCACAATGTGTACAAACCACCATGTATACAAACCACAGTGTGTACAAATCGCAGTGTGGACAAACCACAGCAGTGTGTACAAATCTCAGTGTGTACAAACCACAGTGTGTGGAAATCGGTGTATAAAAATCACAGTGTGTACAAATCACATTGTGCACAAGTCGTAGTGTGTACAAATCATATTGCATACAAGTCACAGTGTGTACATGTCACCATATGTACAAATCACAGTGAGTACAAGTCGCAGTACATACATGCCACAGTGAGTACAAATCACAGTGTGTACAAATCAGTGTGTACAAGTCGAAGTGTGAACAAACCACAGTGTGTACAAGTCACAATGTCTACAAATCACAGTGTGAACAAATCGCTTTATGTACAAGTCACAAGGTCTACAAATCATGGTATATAAATCACAGAGTGTACATATCACAGTGTGTACAAGTGACAAGGTCTACAAATCACAGTGTACAAATTGCAGTGTGTACAAACCACAGTGTGTACAAACCACAATGTGTACAAACCACAGTGTGTACAAATCACAATGCACAAATCGCAGTGTGTACAAACCACAGTGTGTACAAACCACAGTGTGTACAAACCACAGTGTGTGCAAATCACAAAGTGTACAAATCGCAGTGTGTACAAACCACAGTGTGTGCAAATCACAGTGTGGACAAACCACAGCAGCGTGTATAAATCACAGTGTGTATAAATCTCAGTCTGTACAAACCACAGTGTGTTCAAATCAGTGTATAAAAATTCCATTGTGCACAAACCACAATGTGTACAAATCACAGTGTGTGCAAGTCACAATGTGTACAAACCACAATGTGTACAAACCATAGTTTGTACAAACCACAGTGTGTGCAAATCACAGTGTGTACAAACCACAGTGTGTACAAACCACAATGTGTACAAACCACATTGTGTGCAAATCACAGTCTGTACAAACCACAGTGTGTACAAATCACAGTGCACAAATCGCAGTGTGTACAAACCACAGTGTGTACAAACCACAGTGTGTACAAACCACAGTGCATACAAATCACAGTGTACAAATCGCAGTGTGTACAAACCACAGTGTGTGCACATCACAGTGTGTACGCACCACAGTGTGTACAAGTGACAAGGTCTACAAATCACAGTGTACAAGTCACAGTGCGTACAAGTCACAATGTCTTCAAATCACAGTGTACAAATTCCATTGTGTACAAATCACAGTATCTACAAACAACAGTGTGTACAAATTGGTGTTTCACAATCACAGTGTGTGCAAAATGCAATGTGTACAAATCACAGTGTGTACAAACCACAGCATGTACAAAACACAGTGTGTACAAATTGTTGCATAACGACTACAGTGTGGACAAACCACAGTGTGTACAAATCACAATGTGTACAAACCACAATGCATACAAACCACAGTGCGTACAATCCACACTGTGTACAAACCACAGTTTGTACAAACCACACTGTGTACAAGTCACAGTGTGCACAAACCATAGTGCGTACAAACTACAGTGTGTACAAATCATATTGTGCACATATCACAGTGTGTACAGAAAACAGTGTTTACAAATCAATGTATAAAAATTCCATTGTGTACAATGCACAGTGTGTAACCATCGGTCTATAAAAATCACAGTGTATATAAATCACAGTTTATACAAACCACAGTGTGTACAACTCACAGTGTGTACAAACCACAGTGTGTAGCAACCACAGTGTGTACAAATCTCAGTGCATACAAACAACGGTGTGTACAAACCATTGTATAAAAATTCTGTTGTCCACAAACCACAGTGTGTACAAATCAGTCTATAAAAATCCCAGTGTGTACAAATCACATTGAGAACAAATCATAGTGCGTACAGATTGGTGCTTATAAATCACAGTGTGCAGAAACCACAGTGCATACAACCCACAATTTGCACAAATCACTGTTTTTACAAATCACAATTACCACAAATCAAAGTGTGTACAAATCATAGTGAGTACAAGACATAATGTCGACAAATCACAGTGGACAAATCGCAGTGTGTACAAGTCACAACATACACAAACCACCATGTGTACAAACCACAGTGTGTACAAATCGCAGTGTGGACAAATCACAGTGTGTACAAATCCAAGTGTGTACAAACCACAGTGAATGCAAATCACAGTGTGTTCAAATCAGTGTATAAAAATTCCATTGTGCACAAACCACAATGTGTACAAAACACAGTGTGTGCAAGTTACAATGTCTACAAATTGCACTGTGCACAAACCACAGTTTGTACAAACCACAGTGTGTACAAACCACAGTGCATACAAATCACAGTGTGTACAAATCAGTACATATAAATCACAGTGAGCAGAAAGCACAGTGCATACAAACCACAGTTTGCAGAAATCACTGTATTTACACATCACAATTACCACAAAACATAGTGTGTACAAGTCACAGTGTGTACAAATCATTGTGTGTACAAGTCACAGTGCGTACAAACCACAGTGTGTACAAATCGTAGTGTGTACAAGACACAATGTCGACAAATCACAGTGGACAAATTGCAGTGTGTATATGTCACAACGTGTACAAACCACTGTGTATACAAACCACAGTGTGTACAAATCGCAGGGTGGACAAACCACAGCAGTGTGTACAAATCTCAGTGTGTACAAACCACAGTGTGTGGAAA
Organism: Carcharodon carcharias; assembly: GCF_017639515.1. Lineage (NCBI taxonomy): Eukaryota > Metazoa > Chordata > Chondrichthyes > Lamniformes > Lamnidae > Carcharodon > Carcharodon carcharias. The sequence continues at coordinate 1,358,928 of NC_054480.1, forward strand.
TCGGTGTATAAAAATCACAGTGTGTACAAATCACATTGTGCACAAGTCGCAGTGTGTACAAATCATATTGCGTACAAGTCACTGTGTACATGTCACCATATGTACAAATCACAGGGAGTACAAGTCGTAGTACGTACATGTCACAGTGTGTACAAATCAGTGTGTACAAGTCGAAGTGTGAACAAACCACAGTATGTACAAGTCACAATGTCTACAAATCACAGTGTGTCAAATCGCAGTGTGAACAAATCGCTGTATGTACAAGTCACAAGTTCTACAAATCATGGTGTATAAATCACAGAGTGTACATATCACAGTCTGTACAAACCACAGTGTGTACAAGTGACAAAGTCTACAAATCACAATGCACAAATCGCAGTGTGTACAAACCACAGTGTGTACAAACCACATTGTGTACAAACCACAGTGTGTGCAAATCACAAAGTGTACAAATCGCAGTGTGGACAAACCACAGTGTGTGCAAATCAGTGTATAAAAATTCCATTGTGCACAAACCACAATGTGTACAAATCACAGTGTGTGCAATTCACAATGTCTACAAATCACAGTGTGTACAAACCACAGTGAGTAGCAACCACAGTGTGTACAAATCACAGTGCATACAAACAACGGTGTGTACAAACCATTGTATAAAAATTCTGTTGTCCACAAACCAGTGTGTACAAATCAGTCTATAAAAATCACAGTGTGTACAAATCACATTGAGTACAAATCACAGTGCGTACAAATCGGTGCATATAAATCACAGTGTGCAGAAACCACAATGCATACAAACCACTGTTTGCATAAATCACTGTTTCTACAAATCATAATTACCACAAATCACAGTGTGTACAAATCATAGTGAGTACAATACATAATGTCGACAAATCACAGTGGACAAATCGCAGTGTGTACAAGTCACAATGTACACAAACCTCCGTATGTACAAACCACAGTGTGTACAAATCGCAGTGTGGACAAAGCACAGCAGTGTGTACAAATCACAGTGTGTACAAATCCCAGTGTGTACAAACCACAGTGAATGCAAATCACAGTGTGTTCAAATCGGTGTATAAAAATTCCATTGTGCACAAACCACAATGTGTACAAATCACAGTGTGTGTAAGTCACAATGTCTACAAATTGCACTGTGCACAAACCACAGTTTGTACAAACCACAGTGTGTACAAATCACATTGAGTACAAATCACAGTGTGTACAAATCAGTGCATATAAATCACAGTGATTAGGAACCACAGTGCGTACAAACCACAGTTTGCAGAAATCACTGTATTTACTCATCACAATTACCACAAAACACAGTGTGTACAAGTCACAGTGTGTACAAATCATTGTGTGTACAAGTCACAGTGCGTACAAACCACAGTGTGTACAAATCGTAGTGTGTATAAGACACAATGTCGACAAATCACAGTGGACAAATTGCAGTGTGTATATGTCACAACGTGTACAAACCACTGTGTATACAAACCACAGTGTGTACAAATCGCAGGGTGGACAAACCACAGCAGTGTGTACAAATCTCAGTGTGTACAAACCACAGTGTGTGGAAATCGGTGTATAAAAATCACAGTGTGTACAAATCACATTGTGCACAAGTCGCAGTGTGTACAAATCATATTGCGTACAAGTCACAGTGTGTACAAGTCACAGTGTGTACAAATCACAGTGTGTACAAATCATAGTGTGTACAAGACACAATATCGACAAATCACAGTGGACAAATTGCAGTGTGTACAAGTCACAATGTGTACAAACCACCGTGTATACAAACCACAGTGTGTACAAATCGCAGTGTGGACAAACCACAGCAGTGTGTACAAATCTCAGTGTGTACAAAACACAGTGTGTGGAAATCGGTGTATAAAAATCACAGTGTGTACAAATCACATTGTGCACAAGTCGCAGTGTGTACAAATCATATTGCGTACAAGTCACAGTGTGTACAAGTCACAGTGTGTACAAATCACAGTGTGTACAAATCATAGTGTGTACAAGACACAATGTCGACAAAGCACAGTGAACAAATCACAGTGTGTACAAGTCACAAAGTATACAAACCACCATGGGTACAAACCACAGTGTGTACAAATCACATTGTGTACAGATCACAGTGTGTAGAAACCACCGTGTATACAAACCACAGTGTGTACAAATCGCAGTGTGGACAAACCACAGCAGTGTGTACAAATCTCAGTGTGTACAAATCACAGTGTGTACAAATCACAGTGGGCACAGGTCACAGTGTGTACAAATCATAGTGTGCACAAGTCGCAGTGTGTACAAATCATACTGTGTACAAATCACAGTGTGTACATGTCACCTTATGTACAAATCACAGTGAGTACAAGTCGCAGTATGTACATGTCACAGTGTGTACAAAACACAGTGTGTACAAATCAGTGTGTACAAGTCGAAGTGTGAACAAACCATAGTGTGTACAAGTCACAAAGTCTACAAATCACAGTGTTTCAAATCGCAGTGTGAACAAATCACTGTAAGTGCAGGTCACAAGGTCTACAAATCATGGTGTATAAATCACAAAATGTACATGTCACAGTGTGTACAAACCACAATGTGTACAAACCACAATGTGTACAAGTGACAAGGTCTACAAATCACAGTGTACAAATTGCAGTGTGTGCAAACCACAATGTGTACAAAGCACAGTGTGTACAAATCACAGTGTACAACTTACACTGTACAAACCACAGTGTGTGCAAATCACAGTGTGTAAAAACCACAGGGTGTACAAGTGACAATGTCTTCAAATCACAGTGTACAAATTCCATTGTCCACAAATCACAGTGTGTGCAAACAACAGTGTGTACAAATCATAGTGTGTACAAATCACAGTGTGTAAAAATCACATTGTGTACAAATCGGTGTGTCACATTCACAGTGTGTTCAAAACGCAGCGTGTACAAATCACAGTGTGTACAAGTCACAATATCTTCAAATCACAGTGCACAAATCACAGTGTGTACAAAGTACAGTGTGTACAAAACACAGTGAGTACAAATTGGTTTTTCACAATCACAATGTGTACAAAATGCAGTGTGTACAAATCACAGTGTGTACAAACCACAGCATGTACAAAAAACAGTGTGTACAAATTGTTATATAACGACCACAGTGTGGACAAACCACAGTGTGTACAAATCACAACGTGTACAAACCACAATGCATACAAACCACAGTGCATACAATCCACACTGTGTACAAACCACAGTTTGTACAAATCACAGTGTACAAGTCACAGTGTGTACAAAACATAGTGTGTACAAACCACAGTTTGTACAAATCACGTTGTGCACATATCACAGTGTGTACAAGTCACAGTGTGTACAAACCATAGTGTGTACAAACCATAATGTGTACAAAAAACATTGTGCACATATCACAGTGTGTACAAACCACAGTGTTTACAAATCAATGTATAAAAATTCCATTGTGTACAATGCACAGTGTGTAACCATTGGTCTATAAAAATCACAGTGTGTACAAACCACAGTGTGTACAAATCACAGTGTGTACAAACCACCGTGTGTAGCAACCACAGTGTGTACAAGTTACAATATCTTCAAATCACAGTGCACAAATCAAAGTGTGTACAAAACACTGTGTGTACAAATCGGTGTTTCACAATCACAGTGTGTACAAAACGCTGTGTGTACAAATTGTTGTATAATGACCACAGTGTGGACAAACCACAGTGTGTACAAATCACAATGTGTAGAAACCACAATGCATACAAACCACAGTGCGTACAATCCATGTGTGTACAAACCACAGTTTGTACAAACCATAGTGTGTATAAGTCACAATATCTTCAAATCCAAGTGCACAAATCGATGTGTGTACAAACCACAGTGTGGACAAACCACAGTGTGCATAAATCACAATGTGTACAAACCACAATGCATACAAACCAGAGTGTGTACAATCCACAAAG